>NC_043751.1:28564494-28884911 GCF_902148845.1 Salarias fasciatus
GGATATACGTAGAAAAATACACCTGTCATCAGGATGAGTCGAGTTTTTAAAGCGGGGGTGTCAAACACTGGACTGGTGAAATAGTGCGATTTAATAACATCTAAATTGAAACTAAAGTGTTTCCCTGTTGTGCCTCAAAGTATACATGATGAAAAAGTTGATGTTTTCCTCAAATCTAGCAATTACCAAGAAAAATGACTACAGTGTCAACATAAAGGCAATTTTAATAAAACCTTTTGGTGCAAAGTATGGTGAAATTTTCCAAAAAACGTCTCCTGAAGCTGCTGCCTTACGCATGTTTTCACAAATTCACCCTGACAGCATGACTGTGAGACTGGTTTGTTTACAAAGAGGGAGCCATCTTTCATGCTGATACCTCAACTCAGGTCTCAGTGTTGTGCTGTGTAGTGTTTTGTTGTGTTGTGTTGTGTCTGCTACTCTTCAGAAACTTGTTTGAAGGGGGAAAAAAAGCCTCTTTTGGTCCACAGGCCTTATGTTTGACACCCCTCTTTTAAAAGTTTCTTTGCCCATCTTCATCCCAAAACCACCTGTGACTCACTTTTTTCCACCCCACTCCGGCCATGATTCATTTCCTGCTGGTGTGTTATCGCCGTTTGACTGGCATCCAGCTGTTTTGGAGCTTATCTCTGGTTTCTGCAGGCGTGGGGATCCGGTTGCTAATGTGATCGTGCCTTTGCTCTGCCCTGCAGACCTGCTCCCTCTGACCATGTCCTCAGTGAAAACATCAGTGCCGTGCAAAACAAATTACCTTAAAAGCTGCGTCCTCTCTGCAGTTACAGCTGTAATTCTTCATTTCATGAGGGCTTTGTTGGCAGCCGGTGGTTCGGGGACATGAGTGTCTGCATGCTGAGTGTTTTGCTTGTCGTGTCCAGCGGCTGATTAACGGGGCGGCCGCGCCGGTCTCCATGCGGACCGGCCTGCCGCTGTGGAGCAGCAGCAGTGAGTGAGGGGGCATTTAAAGCCGCCACGGTGGAAAAAAAGAGGCCGTTTTGTTCTCAGAGGCCTGGGAACCGCTTCCCCCTCTTAAGACCCTCGTCCAACCACTCGGTCCTCTTGGCAAGCGTCCCCGACGGCCCATCACCCCGCTGTTGAGCACTGGAAATGAGTGTGTGTGTGTGTCTGTGTGTTGAAACTCCGCTGCCCCGCTCGGCTTCCTCGGGATCCTGTTGCTGAGTTTGGGTTGAGTCACTCTGGTTCCGCCAGAGGAAACAGTGTGAGGCTTTCTGCTTTCATTCTCTCTGGCAGGAAGGAACGGGCTGGGAACAGCAGCAGGCCGGGCGGCTTTCACCACGCTCATTGTTTCTACGTGGGAGACGCCGTAGAAACACAACCTGTCGGCATCACAGCATTAACCTATAGCTGGACTCCATGTTTTTTTTAATTTTTTTACTTTAACGAAATGCAAAATATCAGAACCAGGACTGAACTGTAAATTCTTTTTCCACATTCCCCAACTTAAAGTAACCCAAATAAATTTCAGCTGTTGGTATCAGTTTTACTAATCAGACCAATACCGATATGTTTAAAAAATGATCAATGTCAGCTGATACTGAAATAAACACTGATATAGTGTGCATCCCCAGTTCATAGAGTTTTAGGCCTATAAAATTGAGGATTCCATGCCATTTATAACAACAGAAATACTCTGTGGAGCTCAGAATAGCAACTTACCGATCTGTGTTCAACATTTTTGACATTAAGATGAGGAAATTTTGACTTATGAGGTTTTGGATTTTTGGACTTGACGACCGCCGAAATATACTTAATTTTTTTGGGACTTGAATTATTAAAGATGAGATGATGAGGATGTAATGTAATGTTTTTTTTTTCTTTTCTTTTTTAGATTTTACCTAAACATGTTATGTCAAGTTATATTTCATTACTAAAATAATAGTTTTTTTAAGGATTTTTTCTGATTGAAATTCTGGAGAATCACATCTACAGGTTGATGTTTGTGACTTTAAATATGAAAAATCCCTTTTATTAAGACAAAATTAAGTGAAAGAGAAACTATTTCTGCATGTCATCCACACAAATGAAACAAGGATGAGATTAAAGTTTGATGTTGTGATAAGGTGAAGTAAAATGTAGTTCAATGCTGTGATAAGCTGCAGGACATAAGTCCCGGTTATACAAGTTCAGTTTGACTTTGGAATCTTTCAGATCTTCAGGAAATGATTGTAAACCAAGGAAATGTCCCCACAAGGCATGATCACATAATCTGTGTGTATGAGTGTGTGTTAATGATTACGGTCCCGGTTGATAGCTTTGTTAAATAAATGTGACGATAGTTTCGTTTGAAGCCAAGCTCTTTTATTTTCACTTGCACTCAAAAGGCTTGGAGAGATAAATCACATTACAGCCCCGTCCTGTTGTGTGTGTTTGTTAGTGTTAAGTGTTTGTATAGTGTTTAGACTTTTTGTCGAGAATTGATCTCCCCTGTGGGTTTATCCCTCTTTCTTTCTTGTGGCATTGTTCGTTGGCAGAAAATCTTCTCCCACTGGAAAAGCTGATTATTCCCATTTTAAATGGTTCCACATCAGTATAATGATGATGATCTGCATTGTTTGGTGTGTCATTTGGTTGAATATTTTTATGAATAAAAAAAAAAAAATTAATACAACATTTCCTAAATGCAACGGCAGACTAAATCTTCCACCCATGCCCACAATTTAAATATATACGATACTTAATGGGAAATGCATGCAAATTAGCCAGAAGCGTTCAAACCCCCAAGAGGATGCACCTGTTATTTCTCTATTTGGATTATGTTCCTATAAACCTGATATTTCTACCATTTTCCTTTATAGTCTGCGTTGTATCAACACCATTGCAGGTTGCCCATTATTTTTTAAGAATTTCTTCCTCATTTTTTCTTGATCGTGTGAGCCAAACAGAGATGTAATCGTCTTTACTGAGACGCTGTGTTCTGAGTTGAGGGTTGAAATCTGCGTCTCGGGGAAAACCAGTATCGGGTCGTCATGTGGAGGTTATAACCGAGACGATCTAAATTTAGTTATGCAGTCTGTTGCCGTCTTGTGAGCGTGGTTGTTAACCTGTTCCTGGCATTCATTCTTTATCACTCACAGACCTCCAGTTCTTCTCCCGTTGTCTGACTTTTTTATTTCCCTGTTGGTTCTCCGGCTCGCTGGAGTCATAAAGCGATGCTCAGAATGTTTTTGACACAAACCGTCACTTTGATGCACCTCGAGCGAACAGTCCTGCGTTATTCCAGCTGTAGGTTTATATTCTGACAGGTGAACAGGAGCCACTTGTCCTGTGTTTTTCAGCTGGACACATCCAGACGTAATGAGTCATGAATGCCAGTTCCTGGAAGGTATGCTCTTCTGCATTCGTGATTATTAATGCAAATCATTCTCCTCTTCCTGCTCGGCGTGCCACACATTCCGTTTGCTAGTCGGTGTCTCTAATTGTATAGTTGTTTGTGGTAAGCCAAAATGTAATGAGGCAGCTTTTATTTTCAGCCGTGTGATCTGAAGGGAAATAATTAAGAGGGAATTTCTCACTGTTGATCCTGGATTCACTCGCTCGGGCCACGCCTGCTCTGCCTGATGTCTGCTTGATTATGGGCCTTAAAGCAGTTCAGTGTGTTAAATGAGGCAGTGCAGCGTCTGCACGGCCTGTTGTGCCTTCATGGGCTTCATCACTGCCGCGTTTGGCAGCAACTTTAGTTCCGACACAATAAGCCCAAGTAAAACGTCGCCTTACATGAGTGACTTCAAGTCAACGTTCAAACATAATGCATTTCTGGGAATAATGCACCCGCTTGGCTTTGGGATTGGTGTGTGTTGAAGAGTGCAGCCTTGAATCAGTTCATTAGTGTTACAGCTCCGAACGTTTTTACTTTGAGCAGTGGCGTGGATTCTGTTTCTGCTGTTCCTGACTGAAAAGCCGCCGCACACCGCTGACCTTCAGCATGACGAATCTTCACGTATACTCTGTAACCTCTGCGCCTGTTCCAGCTGATAATGAGGCAACTATGGCTGCAATGTATATAAGAACCCGCCTCATTAAAACAACTTACCAATTACCCCACAGTTGTTCCCCAAATCCAGCTCTTATAAACATATGATCCAGTAAACATGTGATTCTATTGGTGCCTGAAATTTTTCAGGTGAGTAATTTGCTGTCAAAATGCGACGTGATGTTTTTGATTGGAGTGAGCTGCAATATAAGGAATCAACAATATAAGAGAAATTAAGAGTAAGGTAATTTAGCAGGAGCATTTCCTGTTGGTTTTACCTGTTCATATAAGTAACTTTAGCAGTGAAAGTGAGTAAACATCTGGATGCTCTCAAGCTGCTCTGAAATCCAGGGGTTTCAGGTGCAGTTTTGCTGTTGGCCACTAGAGGGCTTTCTTTCAACAGTGATGGTGGGCTCGAACATCTGAACTGTGCTGAACCTGTGGGACAGTCTCATCTCAAAAACAGCACAGGTGTTACTGATAACAGCAGAATCTACTTTTAATGAGTCCAGAAAGTTTGAGTGCGAGCCGGCTCGTAAAACAACACGAGCCTGAAACTGAGGCAGATAATTGAAATGCAGCCGTCATTAACTTTATTGTGTGCATATGCACTTTTTGTGTGTGTGTGTGTGTGTGTGTGTGAGTGTGTGTTGTCACATACGAATTGTGTGTGCTCTGAAGGGAACCTCGGATGTCTGGGTGGGTCGGACCTGATCTGTGCAGCGTTACATGATGTGGAGGGGAACGTGGCAAATCCTGTTCGCCCACATGTGATTTTCTGGAGCACTCGGTGAACTCCTCTTTAATGTTTTACCTGTACCTGCTGCGTTCGGGGAAGCACGTCGACAATAGGCACTGGAAACGAGCACGGATCTCTCTGTGAGGTCAATAAGTATGGATGTGTTGTCTGAAGGCACACAGTCAGTGTTGAGATAACAAACATGAAAATCACGGCGTACTAATTGCTTCAACTGATTCCTTTAAACTCCTCTTCTCGATTCAGGGAGGATTATCGGGGGATTTATTCTGTGTGTTTACCGCGAGGAGAGATGAGTGAGATAAGGTGAATAACAGGAGCTTCTTCAAGGCTGGAATGTGTTTCCCACTCTCAGGGAACTCATTATTTAATCAATTTGCTGCCTAGATAAACTTACTTAATATCTCTCAGTGTGATCCACACTGCTCCACTTTACCAGGTCCTTGTTTTTTTGTTTTTTTTTTATTGTGTTTTTGGGCACTGACTGACAGCAGGCCTGATGATGAGTGTGCCAGGCTGCTGATAGCGGGAACCCATCCAGGCCGGGCTGCGAGGCGGGGGCAGACGCCGACCCGTCGCCTGTCATGCTGTCGTGACAGATGTGCCCTGCTGCTGCACACACAGGGACTTGGCCCGTCTACCTCGTTTGACGTGTCTTTGTAGCTTTTGTTTTTCTCACACACACATGCGCGTGTGTGTGTGTGTGTGTTTGTGTGTGTGTAAGCGTGTGCAGACAACGCACATCGTTCATCGTTGACCTTCATAATGTGCGTGGTGAGCTCTGGAGGAGGAACGGGTCAATGAAAACGACAAGGGGCTCAAATGCAGAGTGTGTGTGTGTGTGTGTGTGTCAGTAAACATGCATGTGTGCATGCATTCTAAAGTGATGTGGGTTTAATTAATGGTGTGTGTGTGTGGGAGGCCCCCGGTCCTCTGCTTATAGAGCTGTGGTGGCTAATGGCCTGGAGCCATGCTGCTCTCCTGCCTCCTCCTTTCTTCTGAGGCCAAGCAGAGAAAAAAAGACATAGACTCTGGTGTGAGAGAGGGAGAGAGAGAGAGAGAGAGAGAGAGAGAGAGACAGTGAGTGTAGTAATGGAGAGGTAGGTGGATGTGACAGGGGAGATGTGGCGGCGATAAGAAAATGCCGGCCGCAGCTGTGAAGAGGCTGAAAAAAGTGTGAGGTGGGCAGCGTGTGAGGAGTGGGCGGGAGGTGGCGGAGCATCAGACAGAAGGGAATTTATGCACATAATGAATTATGTTTCACGCTTGGAAATATAAGAAAAAGGCCAAATAGAACGCCCTCCTCCCCTTTTTCTACATCAGACTATAAAAGATGTCGACAGTCTGAATGTGGAAAACAGCGATGAGATCAAATACAGCTGGAAAAAGTCTGTCTGTGTCAAAGTTTTCTGAAAATCTAACAGATAACCTGAGCCGAACTTTAATATTCTTTGCTGAAATCGCACCAAGCAGGATTTTTATAGTCGCTGTTAAGGAGTCTTTGACGCTGCCGGCAGAAGTTCTGCGTGCAGTAAAAACCTTCCATTATAGATTTTATTACTCCCGAATTTCAATGGGTCGCCAACAAAGGAAGCTTCGAATCGGTAGCTTGTGGCGTGTGTTTGTGTGTGAAGAGAAGAGGGAAAAAAAAAACTATTCTCGGAGGATTTTTCAAGCTGACATTCACAGTTTGTGACGACAGATTGATCTGTGGTTGCAAAGCAGCAAGGAGGCGCTTATCCGCCGCCCCACAGTGTCGCTTTGATGGCATTTCTCAAATGAGCCGGTATGTTTCTGAGTTAGTGGGGATGTTCCTGCGCTCGCTGGCGAGCCTCTCCTTGTGTGTGTGTGTGTGTGTGTGTGTGTGTGTACACTCTCCATGAACAAGGTGGAATTAAGATCCGTGGATTTGTGGCTTGTCGTTTGAACACGCTCGGTCCTGCATGACAGTAATTCCTGCTCACATCGCGCTCCAGGTTGGACGCTGAATGCTCAAATAGGCCCATTACTCACCGTTTGAAAGACAATGACGATGTTAGGTGTCACCATGGAAACAACAGGCCACCTCTCTGATAATAATCAATGAATGTGGGGTTCGTCAGAGGTCAAATTTCCCCAACAAATTATTCAAATATTCTAGACGTCTGACATTTCCATGAAAGGCTTTACTTCGTGAAACGCTGCTCCTCTCTCCGCAGATAATCAGTGCCAGGAGAGGCAGAAGCTGCTAATTTTCTCATTAATTCCAACACTTTTCATGATACTTCTAGCATATTTCCCCCTAATTGTCCAGACGAGACTGAGCATTGCCGTTGTTTTGCTGATTCTCACAGACTCTGAGAGTTTATGAAAGGATAGCGTCCAATTAGGCTGCAGGCTGAGGGGGACGGAGCATCGGGGTAAATGTAGTGCTAAGTTTCAATGTGTGAGCGCGTCACTTGTGCTTAGGACATTAACCGCAGTGCTTAATCAGGCCCCGAAGCACTGAGCGAGCGTTGGATGCTGCGCTCGTTCTAATTTTAGGTTGTTGTTCATCTAACCTCCATTAAGCCCTTCAGTTGACAAATGGAGATGGAGAAAAAATTGACAAAAATTACTTCAACCAACCCCAGTTTTATGCTATATAAACATTTTGGGATGTGAAAATAATTTGAATGGGAAAGAGAAGACAGGCTTGATGAGACTAAATTACCATATTATGAGCTCGTTCTGGCAGAGCTGAAGCATTTACGGTTTCTTAATAGCGGTATCATTTTCAGTAAAGCAAAGTGCACTTCTGGCTTTTGGATTGGCTCGGTCTGAGGTCTTATGAGGACTCAAGTGTTTTATTCTACCTCCATACATGAAAACACTCCTCAGCCCTCTTCTCGATTATGATCATATCATCTCAGGATTCTTATGTGCATCAATATTATAGGTGGTTTCAATTTGTGGCTAATAACTGATTACAGTTTTAATTGACTTGTAAAGCGGTTTAATGAAGAACCGTGTTCGACATGCATGCTCAGAGCACAGACATTCTTAACACTGTAGTTGCACCTTGTTGCAGCATTTTCCGACTCTTCTGCCTTTATTTTCATGCATCCATTACTTATTAATGCTGTTTTACGGCTTCCAAGCCACCGAGCGCAGACTGGCCTGCCCTTGAATCTGCATCAGTCGCCGCTCGCATGTCTGCTCGGCCGCAGGCTGCGTGACCCTGGTGCTGCAGCGCTGACCTGTTTGTGGTAACAGCCAAGCCAGGAGCGCACACGTATTTCTGTGGCATCCTGATTTCCTGCACATGGCGCACCCGGAGACATGCAGGAAGCCCTGCTCGCTGCCGACCGTGGCTGCTGGTTACAGTTATTGCTCTCTCGACCTTCCTGTGAATAATTACCGTGCAGTATAATCAGGTCTGGCCAGACTCACAGAGTGCTTTAAGGTGTGTGTGTGTGTGTGTGTGAGAGAGAGAGATTATGAGTGCGAACAGGTCATTTTGTGGAGCTGCTCAAAGTAATTTTAAAAGCTGTGCATGTCCGGCAGTGGCTGTGAAGGCCAAACTCATAAAGCTTGTGTTGAATCACTGGCTTCTTGTTGGATTTGCAGGAGTGGTGAAATATTAGATAATGAGAAATTGAAAGAACAAGGCAAAAGATTTTGATCTGTGATTTGATCTGATTTATTTGAAGAAGAAATACAAGTTAGGTGGAGGAAAAAGGTAGTATATATGAATCTATACTAGACCTGGGCATCATGTGGCTGCTCCTGATTATTTGTACTTTGAAGATAAACCCTTCATTTATCCAGCTCATTCACCCATTATTTACCCACAAATCATGCAAATTAACACCAGAGCTTGACTGAAGCAAAACAAGAGCAGCAGTTTTAAAATGTGGCTCAGACATCAGTAAAATCAGCTGAGCTCTACTGAACCATAAAGAAGGAAACTGGTTAGTACTGCGATGACTGCCCTTATCAATAATAAAAAAAAAAAAAAAAAACAATAGAGTGAAGATGCTTTGACATCAGAGCAGATTATTGTCAGCCTGGCACTGAAGACGTGACTGTCTGCATTTATTCTGTGCATCAGATGTTGTTTTTGACGCCGCTGCAGCGCTCATCTGTGCCTGCAGGTCATTTTCTTCGACGGGCTTGACAGCTTAGGAAAGTTAATTCTGGCACCAAGTCAACACTGAAAGCTCAGACGACCACTACAATATATCTGCTCTGCAGTCTGTAGCGCTGAACAGCAGAGCTGGCAGCAGCGGCGGTCTCTGGAGCACAAAACTCTAATTACAGGGCAACTGCGGCATTTGTTTGTGGAACGATTGTAATCAAACTTCAGAAATATGTTTAGAAGAAATTCTTTTGTTTGTCTTGTTGATGGCGTTTGTCTTCAAAGCTCCGGGAAACTTTGGCACTCCTAAAGATGGTTGTACAATATGATTCTCTATATATTCAATCATGGCTGATCGTTGTGTCGCCTAAAATCATTTTCTGACGGAACCAGAAATCCAGCACAGTGTGACTCCTGCTGCCAACAACCCAAAGAGATGCAGCAGAAAAAGAAAAAAAGCCTGATGCAGCGATCAAAGCGACACCTGCACTGCACCAAAACAATAGTTAGCAGATTCCCGAGGAGGTAAAACGCTCACCCCTTCCACAGTCTCCATCAGCTTTCCTGAGGTGTCGTTCCCTTCAGGTGCATTCCGCTGGAGCAGCTCAGGTCCTGGTTTGTTATTTATTTGTTTCCTGGAGGAACTGTTGGCATGTATCGATGCAGGACAGGATAACAACGTGTCTGTCTCATCTTTTACTCGTTCAGTTCAGAGACGGCAGACCTGCCTCTCATTAACGTCCCACTTTATCAATGGGAAACTCCCCTTTGGAACACACTCAGGTGTGTTTTTTCCTGAATTTGCACATCTCCACCATCCCAGAGACTTTTTTTTTTACATAGTCATTGCTTTAAAGCCAACTCAGATATGCATTCATGGTGCCTTTTCAACATTTTTTCCCTTTTCTTTCCATCAAAATCATAAACAAATATTTACATTGAGTGGGGTTTTGTGTGTGTGTGAGACCTGTGCCCCATGTGTCTCGTCATGGGAGTGTGTTCCTCATGATTTGGCTACCATGTGAAAAGAGTGGGTGGCCTGCATTTCCCCTTTTCCCGCCACCTTTTTGCATTTTGCCAGTCGCAGTGAGCTGTGATGAAAACGCCACGCTGCTTCTGGAACCTCTGGTGGCGACAGATCAGGACTGAAAACTGCAGAAAACCAAGCGTCCACTTTCTAACACGGACATCAGTTGATCATTGTCGTCTCCCCGTCCAGATGCTTCGCCTCTCCTCTGTCACCAGGCACACCACACCCTGTTTTCCTCCTGGCTGGGGGGGAGGTTCGCTGCGTGTCACACTCGGCACCTATATCTGCCTCGGCCACCAGCGAGCCGCGGGGGACGGCGGCTGAGTACGGCCATTGGCTTCTTCCCCTCAGCCCTCCCCTCGTCCAAAACAATGGGACCGCTTGTCCATGCGACACACATCCGCAGCCACACACACACGCACACACGCACACAGAGGGGGCTTTACTCCGGGGCTGAGTGTCGCTCCTCCGCCATATGCCCCGTCTCCGCTGGAATGTGATTTTCTCTCGCTCTGGGGAGGAAGACCAAGCAGTGAGGACGGGCTGAGAGAAGAAAGACCAGCAGCAGGAGCTTGAGCTAAAGGGTGAGTCGGTCTGTCACTGACCGCTGAAGTATATATATGTGTGTGTGTGTGTGTGAGTGAGAGAGCGAGAGCGAGAGAGAGAGAGGAGGAAGGGAGGATGCAACCAATGCAGCGAGGCAGCAGTTTAACACAAGCCTGAACCTGCCAGAGCGAGCGACAGAGCGCAGAGAGAGCGGGACAGACAGAGGAGGGAGAGGTCCTTTCACTTCAGCCTGACAGTGGATTTCAATTTCTTGCCTGGACTCCACCTCGCTGCACTCTCAGCCTCCCCGCAGGTCAGTGCTTCTCTCTGCTTCCAGACCGGTTAACCCATCAGCCGGCGTCGCCGCGCCGCATCCAGCGCATGCACAATGCAGCCTCCACGCCGGGGCGTCGGGTTAACGGAGCCGATGGCCAAAAATGTGGTGTGGTTGGGGAGCTCAGAGACACCGTTTGCTATTCTGCACACACACCCACACACACACACACACATACACAGGAATCGACCACCAAGGGTGATGGTTAACAAAGGGAGGAGCTCACATCACAAAAGACAACCCCGAGATCTCGCCACAGGATGTTCCTCAGGCGGTTGCTGAATCCATGTGTGTGTGTGTGTGTGTGTGTGTGTGTGTGTGTGTGTGTGTGTGTGTGTGTGTGTGTGTGTGTGTGTGTGTGTGAGCTGTGGGTACTCTAAGCAGTAGGAGCTGTATTGGCTGGAGGGGACTATTAATTTTCTTTAAGGCGGTGTTGACTGAGCCGCTCAGCTGCTGCCTGTCTAGAGATATCTGCCACAAACACACACACACCCACACACACACACGGGTCTGTGCTCACAAGGCTGTGGATTTTAGTTAACTCTGTTTGCCATGATTGGCGTAATCGGCCTCAGCTGTCCAGACTGAGCTGTGGGAAAAAAAAAAGACTGAGTGTGTGTGTGTGTGTGTGTGTGTGTGTGTGTGTGTGTGTGTGTGTGTGTGTGTGTGTGTGTGTGTGTGTGTGTGTGTGTGTGTGTGTGTGTGTGTGTGTGTGTGTGTGTGTGTGTGTGTGTGTGTGTGTGTGTGCGTGCGCGTACCAGATATTGCTTGCATGTGGTCCAGTGCATGTGTGTGTAAATATGGTGGGCTGCTCTGAGCTGTATGCAAACACTCTATGATGTGACGTCTGTCATGCAGTCTCTTAATGACAGATGATTTCTAGCCACCAATCGCCGATCAATAAAGGCCCATGAAATACTTTTATACGGGAATATAATTGCTATGATTGTGGCTTTTGCATTGCTATACATAAAAACTGCTGAGCCCAGTCTCTCTGTCCACTGTAACTCCTTTGGCTTTAGCTGTATCTGCAGATGAAAGCATTGAGTTAATCAGCATCAATACATTTTCTGTACTTTCTCTTCCTCCCAAATCCTGGCTTCCCAAACAGGCAGATGGTAGCAGGAGGTTTATCAGATCTATTTTCTTGTGCAGCAATGGAGGCAGCCATTGAGCAGTCCTCATGGTGACAAGGCTCCTTGCTGGGTGTGTGTGTGATCCTGCTTGGAGGGGGTTCCTTCAGGCTCAGAGGGGTCCCTGCTACAAATCTTAAAGCTATAGTCAAAATGAATGGAGCTTCTTTCAGGGGGAAACACTCTACGGCTGTCGTGATGAAAGGTTTCCGTGAAGAGCTGTTCTTTGATGTTGCATTAACAAGACTGACGGGTCTGATTTCTCAAAAGGCGTGCGCGTCCTGTGTCACGTTTGAGAGCTTTTGTGAGAGGAAATCATGAGTGTTTCACACACTGATGTAACCAATCCACATATGAAACCCCCCTGAGCTGCAGTCCTGCTCAACGTTCAGGTAGGAAGCTGCTGGGACAGACAGCGAGAGAAGACATGCAAATTTTATGGCTTTCAGGAATCCTAAGATCACACTTTCTGTACCTGTCATTCTCCGCCTCCTGTTTTTTAACGCTCATGTACGATGAACCCAGAAACAACGACAGACATTAAAGCGTTCCTCACAGCTGCAGAGACCACAACCAAATCAAATGTGAGCAAAAACAAGACGGAAAAGGAGTGTGTGTGTGTTGTTTTGAGTGTGAGAGGATTGTCATATCAGCAGTATCGCAGGGAAAAATAATTCATGTGTGAAGAAGACGGCGAGGAGCTGGGAGCCTTGTGTATTCCTGTCATGGCCTGTTTTCCATCTCCTCAGGTATGCGCCGGTGTGTGTGTGACTTACGTCCCTCTGACCTGTATCTCGCAGTGTGAAGTGCTCCGTCAGCAGCTGGATTCATGCCCCTCACCTTGGGGCTTTATCCGCCACCCCCCTCCCCTCGTTCCTGGTCTAATGTAAACCGCTGTGTCATTGCCCAGCAGATCCATCACCCCTTCGGTGTCTGGCAGCCGTTTGTCTTTTCGTCCCGGCTGTGCGGAGAGAGTCTATCGTGAGAAGAAATACTGATCCTGTTTGACTCACTTTATTCCAGCAGATCAAGTGCTGCATGCGTTCCCTGAATACACCGAGCTTTCACAAGAAATACGCAGAGCTGTTTGAAGGAAGGCTTGTTGACAACTTTGGTTTCAGAAATGAGGAAGAAAGATTTTTTTGCATTTAGTAAAAGCCATGTCAGCAAAAGACGGAAGCTTGTGTCACATCAGTGATAGTTTTTGGCTTCTGTTTTTTTTTTTTTTTTGCATTATTGGTCTTGAGGCACAGACTGGAGGCTGCTGGCTTGCTGTCAGGGTTTTCTTTGCATTCCAGCTCCGAGCTGAGAACATGGGCTCCGATGCTTCCAGTCAGAGGGCCTCATTCATGCCGAGCACAATGATCCCGTTTGAGACGCAAGTCTTTCCCCACACTGTTTGATTGGCATTATGTTCAGCGTCTATTTACTTCATCCATTATGCATTCAGTCAAATCTGTTTAGAATTAATGAATCTCTCTTGTTTACTGCTTCTTCAATACTCTGGTATCAACAGAAGAAGATAAACAGGGAAGCAGTGACGACAGATCAAGATGGAAGTATTTATCTGGAGTATTTTCATTCAAATTGTGTTAAAATAATTGAACCTCTGTTAAGCTCCGGTTCATTCAGTTGCTGCCTCTCGGGCTTTTCATTCCCACTCAGCATTCTGCAGTTTACAAAGATAACCGTGGGACATTAATCGCTCCAGATTTGATTGTTTTTTTTTTTGGTCAGTCACGTAGAACTTGACATGATAAAAGTTTTCTTCTTATTGCCTGTAATTATCTATCAACTTTGCATTCCTCCTGATCAGATCTCACCAGGTGGAAGTAAGCTGACCTCCTTCAACCAGCAGCTCTCTGTGATAAATATTTGGTTATTGGTTACATCTTGGGAACTTTAGCAGGAATCATTGTTGCAAATTGTCTCACTTTAATTTAAAGTTCTTTTTACATCGACGCAGCAGATCAAATCTCATTCGTTGCATCATTGTTGGAAATCCATGTCAGCTAAGACTCTATCCACCAGATCAGTAGTCTGAGATGTCTCGTCATGTCGTCCTTCAGTTTCGAAACATTTGTTGTGGTTGTATTCCCTCTTACTCAACGCACTGGGATAATAGAGCTTTTCGCCGCTTTGATCGTTGTGAACTGCAGCCTCCACTGAGCAATAGGTCCGTCATCAGAGTCCGTTTGTGGGAATTTCTCATGGAGTTATTTTTGGAGTTGGGGCTGTATTTTAAGTCCAGGAAGTCCATTACTTTTACTGATCTGATGGAAAGTTTATTTTTGTGAGCATTTTGCTCAGAAATGTTCTGTGAGGTCTTTTGACTAAAAACAGCTCACTGGTAGTAAGAAATACCCCCGGGGGCATCTGGCCCTGCAGGGTACACATTCTTTTGAGTGCAGCTTTATTTTATTTCGCATGTTGATGCCTTTTCTTCCCATAAACCTGGTCTGAAAGCGCCGTATAGGTCAAACTCGCATATCTGCACATAATCAGCGAGACCTTTCAAGTCCGGTTGGTTCTCCGTTATCATAGAGGAGCCTGCTGTGAATAAGCATTGTTGTTCATTTATGAGCGCACCGGTCCGCCGGGACTCAGTCAGACGTGGTAATTGGGCAGACAGGCTATTGATTGACATATTTGGTAGCTCTGGCCCAGCAGCTGTGATCGTTTTTCCAAGGTAAAAAAAAAAAAAAAAGAAGAAGAAGAAAAAAGGCAGGTTGTGATGGGAGTGGAAGAGACGAGAGGACTGAAGGTGATAAAGAAAAGGATTGATAATGGAAAGAGAAGAACTACAGCAAAAAAAAAAAAAAAAAAACGGAACTTGGAGCGATTAAATGAGTGAATGAACGTGGCGTGTCGATGCTATCACAAACTCTCACTCCAGCGATCAATTCGTTTCTCAGTATCCAGTGATCAGTCCGCTCTATCCACACTGCAGCTTCAATCTCTCCCTCTCTGTTACTGGCGCCGCCGTTTTCATTCCTTCTATCTGTCTTTTATGCTGCTTTACCAGTTCAGAGCTGTGGTGAGCGGGAGCCGATCCCCCCCCCGTCTGAAGCCAGGGAACGCCCTGAATACATCACGCACACTGCTTGGATCAATTATGGAGCCGATACGTCTGAGATCAAACATACAGACCATGTGCAAATATTCAATTATGGTCTTCTTTGTATGAAGGATGATTATCCCTGCAGTGCCAACCAAGAAAGCCGTGGTTTCCGTCTTGTCCGCAGCGGACCCAGACGCCCAGCTGGCCTGACCTCATTAGACATGGGCCACGGAGCGTGTTCAGATCATGCTAAAAGCTTATCTTCACATGCTGGGGCTGCCGGGAGAGCATGCTGGGAAACAGAGATGATGGACGACGTTGTACACATTTTATGAGGCACATGTTTGAGTTCCTGGAATGTGAAGGAGAAGTGACTGGAAAGAAATGTGTTGTTTCGTAGCTGAAACTTTCTGGGCTGGTTCAGAACGCGGGCCGAGACACGAATCAGATTTAAACAAAACTAAAGCGTAATTTGATTTGTTAATGGAGATTAATCAAAACCATAAATTATGCTTCAGTAGTCTCCCAACAAGCATGAAGAGAGTATTGGTTTTTTTTTAATACTAGTTTATTTCAACAGTCCTCTCTGTAATTATCTAATCGTATGATAATGATCAGGAATCCAGCGTTCAGCTCCTCAGTTCTGTATCTCTGTGAAGGCTTTTCATCCTCCCACGCTTTCACCATGCCTGGATTAATTAGGCAAAGTCCTCATTTGAATACACCTGTTCGTGCACAACACCACTCAGTGCAGTGTGTCATCTTTCACTGGCAGGGTTGCCGGTTTCATTCCCCATCTCCCTCAAATGTCTGCCGTCGGATGTGTTGACGACCTTCCATGACTGCCGCCACCATGTGTGTCTGAACGGGTGAACATGATTAACAATGTAAAGCATTTTATGCATTGAATCAGTGCTAAAGTGCCATACAAGTTAAAATTATTTAGTCGGTTTTCATCCAAAAACGCTGCTAACTGAAAGCGCTTTTATTTGTATTGGCACGCTTCATGCAGGTTATTAGTAATTCAGGCTAATTTACTGGAATGAGACAGACATCACAGTGGAGGAGGATTAGTCTGTTCCACCTCTGTGTTCATATCAGCATTCGGCGTCTCCATTGTTTTGGTCTAACTCCAGCTCTCACATTAAAGGAATCACACAAACAGCGTAGTTCATAGAAGCAGAATGAGAAAAAAAAATTGGCATATTTCTGTCTCCGCTGTTAACTTTTCCTCAGGGGCAAATGTCGCTGCACTTAGTCGTCATGGCAACACGATGGCAGCCAGTCGCTTTGACTTTTGGACTAAAACAGAACATAGATCTTAGTAAGCTACAGGATCAGATTTATAGTTTGGTTTTTACAAAATAAGCAGCCTGGATGGACTAATGAAAGCTCCATTAAGCGGAAACCGTTTCACTTATTAAGTCAAGTTACAGTCAAGACATGCTGTTGAGCTAAGATTGTAGTTTATAAAGGGTTAATGAAGACCTGATTGGTGGTTTTAAGCCTGACAGGTTGAAGCGCCGCAGTAAAACATCAGAAATGTGCTGCATACAGTGGAATTTGCCGGCGAGTTGATTCTTTGCCCGAGAGAATGAAAATGTTGTCGGGAGAATAAACTACATCGTGTTTCTCTGTTTGAACCGTGAGCTTGAAGCAGGGGTCTCATCTGGCTGTGTTGGCCACATAAAAAGCTTTACAAGGTCTTTTAATTTTCAGTCTATTATGCCGGTGACAGAAAGCCATCACTCCTTGGTAATTGTCCATTATGGAAGGACGCAGACAGACGCATCTGCTCTCTTTCAGGAGCCAGTCTCCACTGTGTCAAGCAGGAAAACCTCAGATCTCTCTCTCTCTCTCTCTCTCTCACCGACACACATATTATCACCAGCATGAACATATGATTAAAGGGGTGTGACTTGGCATGTTAATGTCTTCTCCCCTCTCCATTATTTATGAGCTACATCTGAATGGCAGTTATCTCAATCTAGGGCAGCCATGCAGACATGCAGATGAAGCTGGAGGTTACTTTGCATTCTTGTGTCCTTATGAGCAAAAAAAAAAAAAAGCAGCCTTTTTCAAAATTAATGACATCTATTGCCCGTCATTTATATTTGATGGTTTCTATTCATGTTTCTGTAATTTTCAGAGTCCTTCTGTTGTCTGCTATCAGGGCTGAGATGAGGTTCAGATGGTGCTTTGGGGGCTTCTGGTGATGAACATGCAGTGTGAGTGCGGAGCCACTGAGGCTTTAAAAGGAAATGCGCTTTCGGGGTTATCTGGAACGACTGCATGCAGTTGAATATAAACAGCTAGAGCTGGTTAATTCTCACTCTCCCATGTCTTCATTCCGCCTCACTTCCTTGCCGTCCCTCCGTCATCATCGCCAGCGATCTGCAGCGTTTGGCCTCCCTCTGGGGCGTTTTCCTCCTGTCCGCCTCCTCTCCTCCCACCCAGGGGCGACTCTGCCCTTGATACTGGAAAACACTCAAAACAATAATACAGGGGTGTGATTCAACACCTTGAAGGACGACTTCTCCCTCCCGCCCTCCTTCCCTCCCGCCCTTCATGCATGCATTCCTTCTTTCCTGCTCTCACCTGGTGACTCTGGTTTCTAGGAAACCGGTTTGTGCAGTGACGCTCGGATACTCTAAAGGTTTGATGGGTAAATACAGAGATGAGCTGAACAGCCAGCGACGGAGGGACTTGGCTTTCCTTATCGGTGCTGATAATACAGACGGGCGATATTTAAAGATGGATAGAAATCTTTTCGAGACAACAAAGTTGTACTGGAAGGGGATTATCATGGGCGGAGGTAAAGATGTTCTTTGTTTTTTGAGTGCGTGTGTGTGTGCGTGCGCGTGTGTGTGTGTGTGTGTGTGTGTGTGAGACAACCGACGAAGCAAACTCAAAAAATACACAATTTGCTTTGAGTAAAAAGTCTGGAGGGGAATTTTTCTGGTTAAACTGTCGAGATAAACAAAATATTAGAGCAAAATCAGCTTTTAATGCTGACACACACACACACACACACACACACACACACACACACACACACACACACACTCAGGTGCTGTCACTCATATGGGTGTCTGTAAGTGTCTGTAAGTGTGGGTGCAGTCACATTAAAAGCATTTCAGACATGCAGCTTGTCACAGCAGAGGTAATCTGTCTGATTAGGTGAGATGAAACCAATTACTTTACACCACGGAAAACATCCGTGTGTTTACCGCAGAGTCTTTTACCAATGACACAGTTTTACGCCGCAGATTGTGCGATTATTAGTTAGTGTTTGGAAACTTGTTGCTCGCTAGTACGATCAAATATTAGTTTTCTTTGGTCGTCTCACAGGATTTATAAAGGGATTAAGACCAGTCAGTGGAAATACTGTCTTTGTGTTCAGATGTGTTTTTTGTTATTAATTTATGAATGGTTCCATAGTCCATCCTCAATCAGATTCTTTGTTTTCAAGCTGCACTTTAAAAGTTTTCTGATTTAATCACATTCTGGCAATTTCAATAGTCCAGTGACAGAATTCCACGTTTACCATGGATTAAAGCAGGATACTTTCTGGAGAGGTCAGCAAACTGAGAATACTTCTCACATCTGGATCATCAATGAATCCCACAATGCCGTTTATGGAAGAACATGCAAACTCCATTCAGAAAGATTTGAACCCATGTCCTCCTGAATCACCTGTTATTGTTTGAACTCTGCTCAAAATGATATAAATGTAAATGTTGATGTTTCTGCGTTTCGTCCAAAACATCCCGGGCTTGTCTGCTGTTTTCCATCCCAACAGTCAAACAGCTACACGAGTCGCAGACGAGCACGTGGCGAAAGGAAACAGACCAAGCGTCAGTTTCTGTGTTGACTGAGGGTCGGGATCCAGTCGAAGCTCATTCTGTCATTCAGCATTTGAGATGTCGGCGTGAGGCCTGTGTTTGCTTTGCAGCTCCCACACGCAGACAGAAACAGTCCGGACGCAGACCCGTCTCATAAGGAGATACCGCGTTTTCACACAAACACTGATGGACAGCAGCGTCTCAGAACAAGAAGAAAACCTCTGATCTGTAAATGTTCACATGAATCAAAGGCAAGTCACTAAAATAAGGTGTATCTGAGACGCTTCCTTGATTCCATTGCAGAGACAGAAATAGACGAGGCGTTGCACAACCTCAAAGTTTTACAGTGTTTGTCATTACATAATGTGTGAAACCTGTTAGCATTGTTCCCGGTAGTCATTATCTCTGTTTACCTTTGGTACAACTGAAACAACAAGCATTTAATATAAGCAGGGAAAAAATTAGCTTTGATTACAAAGCAGTTCAGTTGCTTTTCTTTGCTTTTGGCTGGACATTTTTCTATGATTTCCAAGTATTACCAGAGTGAAATTTACCTGGAGGGGTGGGTGGGATAGTGGGCTACACCTTCTGCTGATTTTTTTTTGTTTGTTTTTTTTTTGTTTTGTTTTTTGAGTTATCTTCTAAAATCCACAAATCCAGCAAATTAAAAAAGGGGAATAAATTAAATAAAAACCAAACATATATTTAAATTCAACCAAAAAGAAAATGATCTGAGGATGTCTTTGCAGTGGGCCATGGTTTGATGGGGGAATATAGGACAGTATTATATCCATAGTTTGAGTTCCAGTGGGTTTCTCTTCTAAAACATAGAGAGGTATACATTTTTATAAAAGGTGAACAAGAAATGATAATACCGTTGTTGACACAATGGAGTCGGGAGTGTGACGACTGTAGTTCAGTATTTTATGGTCTCTCATGTGCTAAACCGTCTCAAATCCTCCTTGTGAACTATACACTGCGGTTTTCAACGTCTGGTTGAGACACCGGTTTATAGAACATAAAAAAAGAAGAAGCTGACATAAGAAAAGAGGAAGTTCTTGAGGTTGAGCCTTCAGATGAACAGGCGAACTGACTCTCGTACTCTGAGTGTGTTTCTCCTACATGAACATGTTGAAAACCCTTTCGCTTGACCTTTACGTCGCAGTGTGTTGTTGTCATGTGTGGGTCGCGGTTCGTGGCATTTCGCCCTGTCGGTGTGTGTTTTCTGTTCTGGCACAGTGACACATCCCCCACTTCAGGAAATAATAGGCGTAAGACGATGGTGGTTACCAGACTGAGGATCGCCCCGCTGCACAGGGGAATCTCCGCATGCTGTCTGATGTGTGTGTGTGTGTGTGTGTGTCTGTGTGTCTGTGTGTGTATCATAATGCTGCTTTGATAAGCTGCTTACACGAGTTATATTCTCAATAAGGAACTTATACAGCGGATTGGGGCTCCGCTATGGAATAAGTTTTTGTGTGTGTGTGTGTGTGTGTGTGTGTGTGTGTGTGTGTGTGTGTGTGAGTGTGTGTGTGAGTGTGTGTGTGAGTGTGTGTGTGAGTGTGTGTGTGAGTGTGTGTGTGAGTGTGTGTGTGAGTGTGAGTGTGAGTGTGAGTGTGAGTGTGAGTGTGAGTGTGAGTGTGAGTGTGAGTGTGTGAGAACAGCAGGCAGGCCCGTCATGAGGAGTCCAGATGGTGGGTGGAGAAAACCCTCCTTTAATCCCTGAGCCAGGACATCATACCACCCCTTTCCACCTCTCTGTCTACACACACACACACGCACGCTCACACGCCCTTCGCACACACACACACACACACACACACACACACACACACCGGCTCACGTCAGCTGGACTTCCTCCTGACGGCGTGCACGGCCTCCCGCTGAGCTTGTCCACTTTTCTTTTTACGTGTCATTATCTGCTCTCCATTATGTCGCCTCGCCGCGGCTCTGCCCGCCGGCGTTTTCCTTCCACTCGCCGAGCGCTAAGTGCTTGATGCAAAATGCAGATTGGGAGACAATGAGGAGCGATCCATGCTGACAGATGCATTTATTGACCAGACTGTAAGTAGATTCATATTAGCTCACTTTCATGCTGCCTTCTGTTGACTGCTTTATTTTTAATAGACTTTGATGTCTTTGGGTTAGGGTTAGGAAAGGGGTAGGGTGGTGAAAGTGTCCTTCATAGCTTGGTTTCTTAACTACTAAATAACTGCAAAGTTGAATGATCTTGTTACTTTTTAGCTCATAATTTTCTGTTTTTTCTTCCCATTGTCAAGTAAATTATTGCTTCTTTCAAATTAACAGTAACGTCTTGAACTCATTTATATATCAGAATATCAACTTCTCCAATCAGGGACATTTCAAGAGAAGAAATCTGGCCAAGTCTTTAATCCTCACAAACACCGGACAGCTCCAGTCTCTGTTTTATACCTGTTTCTCTCTCTGTGTTATTTGAGAAGCATCAAACTCATTAGCACGAAGGAAATGTGGAAGTTATAGAATATGGTCTTTTCTCGATTCTATATCTGCACAATGAAGGGTTAACAAATCAGGAACTGACCACTTCGGAGCTGGATTGAAGTAAAAGCACTCAAAACGTCAGAATGATCAGTGTGTGGAGCCTTTCGGTTCATAGTGACGCCTGAATATTTCCCATTTCTAGCCAGAAGATTCGTCTTGGCACAGTGTTTTTCATTCATAAGAATATATTTTCACTGCTCTTCTCACTCTCAAAGAAATCTGAGGCAGATTTTATTGCTTGTGTGCTTTCTTTGGTGTTATTGTCATGATTTCTACGTCTCCAGGACCTGCGCTGTGCGTTCCGTCCACATGTCAACAACGGCACTGATGCTCGCGCACGTTTGATGTTTTATATTAGCAGACTTTTGGAGCAAAGTTCAGTGTGTGTGTGTGTGTGTGTGTGTGTGCGCTAACACTGGCGAGCCCATCATTGTTTTTATGAGTGTTGCTGTTTTCTCTTTAATCTTTTATGTGCATATTAAACGGCTGTGTTGAAAGGGCGTTCGCCTTCCCCACAGACTCTGCCCTACATATCACAGACAGACTAATTAGAGGTTCTCCCTCCGAGGAGCTGTGTATCCCTTTCATTTTCAAAACGGGAGTCTACGTCTTGATAAACGCAGCTTCCAGACGATCGGGTTTCCTTCATGTATCGCCAGCTATCGGCTGAGTCGCCGTTTGGGTCAGACGGTCAATGGGAGGATCAAGTGCTAACGGCTGATTCTTCCGTCCCCAATCTTCATTTTGAACTCTTAAATCTCACACTTTACGTTTGGAGCTCGGGTGCGGGACGATTGATCCAAACTTCCTGTGGTTTCCTTGCAGAGAGGAAAGGCAAAACGCCGTGCTGCCAGACCCGGGGCGCTGACGACCAGGCCTGCGTGGCTGTGAAGATCGAACAGTCCCAAGGTAGGCGGCCGCTCTCCATCCCCTCCACTCCAATGCATTATTGTGATTTTTTTTTTTTTTTGTCTTGCTCTCGTTTGCTCCCAAGAAAGTAGTGCTTTTCATTCAAGGTTCACCTGTAAACGTAGAGCAGAATTCCTGCAGTGAAACGTTGGCGCAGTGATTAGACGCTCCGTTTCTTGATCCTCATCTTGTAAAGTGTGGGAGGTATGGCGCCGCCGGCAGCCCCGTTAAGATGCAAAGCTTTGTTATTTGTGGGTTACTTCCTCTGACTCACAGCAGGAGACTTGCAGCTATTTGCATTTAGAATCACAGGAGAGTTTCAAGCCTTAGTGAAAGTTAACTGAGTGGATAGAGATCCTTCAGGGCTTCGGAGCGAACCCGCCACTGACGTTGCTCTGCAGCAGTGAGGATGTGGGGAGACTCTGTGAACTACGAACAGGCGTCTGTGCAGCTTACGCCATGCAGGGGTGTGAACGCTGCAGCTCTCTTCTCTATTTTTCTATCTCGAACTTACGCATGTGCGTGCAAGTGTGTGTGACTCTGTTGGACGAATGGGTGCTTGAGCCCCACTGGTATTCCTATTTTTTTCTTTTTTTTTTATGCATTTTTTTTTTTACCTACTTTTTTCATCCTTTTAATTCTCCCTGTAAATCCCTCCATGCCTTCACCTCTCCTCCATCTGGCTTCCTGTCTGTTTCTCTCTTCCCGTCTGTTTTCATCGTCTCGCCGTTTGTCTTCGTCTCTCCGTTTTCAAGCTCACTCTTCCCCCGTCGGTGTGACCTCTGCACCCCGCCATCCTCTCCTTGGACGCGTTGTCCTTTCAGTTGTTGCCCCCTCTGTTACCCCGGGGCAGATTGGGGTCCAGATACTGGACCGGTCTGTGGATTAGAGGTGGGGTTAATCTGAAGAAAGTCTGGGTGGTTGAATAGACACGGCTAATCCCCTTTATCTCATGCCTAATGTTAAGATGGTTATCACACACACACACACACACACACACACACACACACACACTCACACACGATGGGCACAATGCCTCACCCAGACATCCACTTTAACGGCACTCTCTAATCTCATTGGGTGATGTAGGGCGGCTGGATTAATGTGTGTGTCTGTTTACGTCAAGGTGGGAAACTGTAGTTAATTTCTACAAATACTTTTACTTTTCACACTATTTGGTGTTTTATTTTTTATGGATATTTGGATAAAAGATAGTAGATACACACACGAGAACGATACTGACTGAGCCCGAGACCGGAACCTGCTGAAACGACCTGGCTTTAGTTCGGTGTCCGTCTTGGTTCAGAGATTCGGTAGCAGTGCTTCATCGTGTTTGCACTTCTAAAGTTATCGGTCTGCTAAGAGGAAGTAAGTTTTTGGTTCATATGTAACATTTCACACGTGAGGTGTTAGCATGAGCGTGCAGCTCCGATCGTCACTGCTGAGTAACTGTTAAAAGCTTCTTAATGATCAGGCAAGTATAGGTGCAACTCAGCAAATTTGAATTACATGACTTATTTCCTTTGTTTTCTAACAGTCCAACTTCCGTGTATTTTAAATTTCTACACATAAACTGTACATTTTTTACCCTTTTGTTCTCTTTCTTTTAAAATCCCAAACAGCTGCAACTTTATCAGTGAAGATCTTTTAGAAAATGGAATTTCTGCTGGTTCAACTCGTTCACTGAAGCACAAAAGAATATTAAAAAAAATTCTTGCCATTGCTTGTCGTTCTGCTCTGTAGCCACAAACCTCAGGTGTGTGTATGTGTGTGTTTCACTGTGTGCGCTCATTTGTGCATCTTCTCACACAAAGCTGACAGGAGGCCACATTTACCATAGAAATGAAGGCCACCTCTGTGGTTCGGCTCTTTTTTAAGCATGAGACGCTTCAGAGTTCACATATATTGAGGGCCGAGCTGCAGAGCGCCTGCAGTCCAACGCAGAACATCACACACACTGAACATGGACGGCCTGCAGCTGCAGTTCCACACACTGGCGTCTGGAGAAGGTACAGTGTGTGAATCATCTGCTCCTCCGATCGTTGTTTCATTTTCACGTCTTTTTTGACACTTACAGCTTGAAGTTCTTTGGTTTGGTGACTAACTTTCTCTCGATTGCTGCTTTGAATATTCGCTCCCACGCTGTGCCTGGGGTAAAGAGGTCAATGGGATAATCGCAGTGTGCGAGGCTTCGTTTTGATTTTAGCTGCCCTGATGTGAAACAATGTCGACTGTGTGTGCTCGTCAATCATTGATTAGACTATTGGACAGACCAGGAACACACACACACACACACACACACACACACACACACACATAAAGAGGTACACCGTGTTTCCTCTGCGTCTTTGACTTTCACTCTTTACGATTCAATCCGAACAAACAAAATCAATGAGTTTGATGCACTTTATTTATATTAGACTTCACGCATACAGGTGGATTTGTTTTGCAGTTAATCCCAGTGTTAGATTTATTTATAATATATGATAATTTGTACATGTTAGCGATCAGAGAGTCTACCTGTTCAGTCGTTATTGTGATTTTGTGAATTATATCAGTTCAGGAGAGCAGGCGTGTGTTATGCCAGCTTTTGTGAGTGTGTGTGTGGCTCTCTGGAGTGTGTGTGTGATCGAGAGTGAGGGAGGAGCTGTGACTTGTACAGCAAGTCTTCGTCTCAGCCGTATCGCTCACAGCAGCGCTGCCCGGGGAGGACTGCGTGGAACTTAAAGTCAGTGTTCCTCTTTGACCAAACACACTCAACACACACGCTCAACACACACACACGCGCCACGCCGAGCTTCAGCTCCACAGCTGATTTCCTCTCAAGCTCCAGGTGAGTTTGAGATTTCCTGAAGGGAGTGCTTGATGTCTGGATGACTGTGTGAAGCTTCTTTCTGTTCTCTGGTCTGCTGGAGCTTCCACCATTTGTGTTGATTTATGCGATATTGTTTCTCCACAGCCGTCCAGGTCTTTAATATAGTGACAGTAAACAGGTGTGGACACGTCATTGTAACACTCACACATGGCTTTACGACCTTATATACTGTTGTTTGATAAGCTGTTCTTCAGATAGTTGCTCCTTTCACCTTTGGCTCGCTGCTATCTTCACTCCGGTTATCTTGTTTTTATATACTGTCCCGTTTAATAAGACGAAACAGAAACGGTGCAGAGCGCTCTCAGTCGGTCCCGGTGATTCCATGTGTCACACCCTCCAGATCCGTGTTTTCACGCCGTGTCGATCGATTTCCAGGGCGGCGACTCGGTGCAGCGCACAAACAGGTGTGTCTTTTCTCTGCATACCTGAAACTGTCACCTTAATGCGCTGGCATCTGCTTTACTGGAAGGAGATTGACGGTGGAACGAGGAACTTATTGAGAGCAGGCCGGATAAGCCGCTGTCAGGCGGAGACTTCGGGAACAGAAATGACTGTGACTGATCGTCTGAGTGACGATTAACCAGCCGCTGCGTGTGGCCACATGCAGGGACAAAAGGACTGTGTTTGTCTCCGCACTTCCTTGTCAGTGTAAGAAATTATCCTTCACCTTTTGATGTGAGGGTCTCATGTTCCTGCCTCTTGACTGACGTAGCTCGAGAGATCCAGCTCCGGTTCACACCGAATGATCCGTTTACTTACAGGCGGACGGAGTTCAGTGTTTCTGAAACCACATGGCTGCTCTGAGTTTTATAAAACTGGATCTAACTTTGAAAAACGTAAAATCAAACTGCCTATCATGATCACAGGTCAAGGCCTCGAACTGTGTAGTGTTTAGCACGCACACCTCACAGTAAGACCGTCCCTGGTTTGAATCTGGGCTCATGGACCTTTTTTTGTGGTTTTTGCACTTCGTCTCTTTGTATTTTTCCAGTTTCCTCCCACTCGAACACTCTGTGTGTATTTTTTTTTTTTCTTTTTTTTCCCTTCTTTTAGCTTTTTTTTTTTTTTTTAATTTTAGGGTTTAGGGTGTGTGTGTTTTTCCTGTGGCCACCTGTGCAAGGTAGCTGCAGTTGGATGAAGCAGTATTGAAAACGGATGTACGCAGTTTTAGCTGTTCTGTCGAGCACAAGTTCTTGGTTTTCCTTCTGCAAAATAGTCCCTCTTACATTGAACCAGTATAAAACGAGAAAGTAAACATGATAAATGTCAGCTCATTTGCACAGATATTAAAATTTGCATGATGCAGTTATTGGATCTGTCGTCTGACGGACCTCATTTTGTCTGTTTCAGACTCTCGTTTGGATGATTCATGGTTTTCGGTCACTGCTTGTTTATTAGTTACACTGAAGTCTTTTTGCTCCTGACTGAAGCATTCCTCCGCTGTTTCCATGAGCTGGTGGTACATTTTCGTATGTCCGAGCTGGAGGGCTGTGGATCGGCGGTAGGAGCAGTGAGTTTACTGCCTCAGGACCGACCAGTCATACGAACATGTGAATAGAAACGAGCTGAAGTCCCTCAGCTCAGGTGAGCCGTGTCTCTCTGTCTCTATGAGGCGGTTTTCGCTGAGCTCTGCTTCAGTCGTGAAAACGAACAAGGAATACGTGGTGTTGACGGCTTCAGCTTGTTGCAGACATCAGTCAAACAGGCGTCATCCTGCAGCACAGAAAACAGCAAAGGTCAGTTTGATTTAATAGAATAGTAGTTTGTATTTATTACCGTTCTTCATGAAGATGCTATATGGCAGGTTGGAATAGAATAAAAATCTGTCCATGGTATTGGAGAATATTAAAGATGAAGATGTGGTGTTTACAGGATGTTACGGGCAGTAACCATGACCCTGCCTCCATTTTGGGTGATATATTTATAATCTGATGCATAACGTGAGGCTGAATGTTTTCATTTTCACACCTAATGTGTCCAAAAAGGGAAGTGAAGCATCTCGCCCAGAGAAACTCCTTGGGCAGCCTTCATGAACGATTGGTAATTTTATGCCCACGTTTAGAAAGTCTTCACTCCCAAACACAGCGTGGGATTGTTTCCAGTCAGACCGCCGCTTTAAGCTGTTGCCTTTAATTACGGCCGGTCTGTAAAAGTAGAAACTGTGACTATATGATTCTGTGGTGTTCTTTTTTTTTCTTCTTTTTTCCTTTCTGTTTCGGGGTTGGTACGATAAAGATCACTTTAGAAAGTAATGTGAGGCTTCAAGCACCGTTTAGGCACGTAGTAAAGGCGACAGTTTTTGTAAACAAAATGCCTCCGAAGGCGTAAATGCATAGTTTAGTGTGTACATTTCAGAAGAATCCATTTTGGGAACCAGAGCACCGAAGTAGTAAACACACAGCTGCCATGCCGGACCATACCGGGACCACAATGGAACTTGTACTTATAAAATCACTCATGAGGGTCCCACAGTTTGAGATTACGTGTTAACTCTAGAGGTGTCATGAATGGCGCCCGGCCCAGGCTGTACTTTACAATTTCCGGAGTTTGATGTCTGAAGAAATTGACTCATCTAATTTGCTTGTGACTCGTCGAGCTCTCTGGTGCGTCAGCTAGGGCCTAATAACCTTTGAGCAGACTATATCAGTGCATACGGAGGCTTCCTGCCTGTTATATTCTGCTCTCTCACGTTTATAGTCCAAAGTCGAGTTCGCGTTACCTCAGAACTGACCGATACTCACTTTGCATAAACAGAGGAATTAACCTTTCACTTAATGACTTTCCATATATATCTGCTGGTTTTCATTGAGACGGAGGCTTACTTTGTTTGTCTGTTTCGGTTTTTGCTTGTGGTTTTGTAATGGCTGCTGTATAAACCAGGTCTGCCTTAAAAACGAAGTCTTGGGTCCTGTTTCCACGGCAGCGTTTCATATGAAAATGTTATTTTCCATCTACTCGCTTATGCGAAGACGAACCATTTACGATGGAGGCTTCCTTGTCAAAACTAACTAAACTAAAATATAGGGAATGCATAATGTGTTAAACGGCATTGAACCACAGATTGTTTTTTTCATTGATTAGTGTCATTTATCAATATTTAACTGAAATCAGGAAAATAATCTTGAGAATGTTTCCAAAGAGAGCAGACACTTCTTCTATCAGCTCGGGTGGAAGATCCTTTTCAGAAATAAAATGTGAAGTTGATGTGTGTGACGACGTCCTCCGCTATAAATAGACCAACCAGCTGCACTTTGAGACGAGAGGAGACGGAGTCCATCAAGAAATTAAGACCTCCTCTCAATGATTTATGGTACCGGGATGGAAAGTTTCTCTTTCTCCTTATTAGCGTGACTGAGAGCCAAACAGACGAGGAGTGTTCGTCGCTCTCCGTCGCTCTCCGTGCTGCAGGCCGCCTCTCACTGCAGACAGAACATACAGAAATCTAAACATGTCCCCTTCCTGCTCTGCGGCTGTGGCTCTGCGCTCGCCGTTTATCTGCGCGATTAGAGAACTGCATTGATTTCTTCCATTCGGCCGATACATCAGTGTCTTCTGCTAAATCGCACACACCTGCTTAAGTGACCACCCCAAATGGAAACTAATGCTCCGATAGCTTGTAAAATAATGGGAGTGCCGACTCGCTTCTGGCAGCAAAGCCCCATAAATGGACATTTGCCTTAGTGGGCTGCTTCTCATAGACCAGTGTGTGTGTGTGTGTGTGTGTGTGTGTTCACTGTGGGGTCAGAGAGGGGTAGATTACACTGCTGTAAACACTGTCAGTGTGTGTCCGTGTTAAATTAGTCTGTCCGCTCAGTCCAAATGCAGCAGCGGTGCCATCTGTGGACAGCTGGTTGTGGGGAAAACGTCTCGCTGGAGCGAATCATCAACTGGATCATTAGCTGGATAATCAACTGAAGTGTGTGACGCTCCTCTAATATTTACTCTTCAGCTGTTTATCTTAATCATATTTGGAACAATGAATATTTGATAGGAGTTATCTGCTGCTGTGTGGGACATAAAGAACACCGCCGGTCTGGTGCGAGTTGTTTCTGGAAAGATGCAGAAACACTCCAGCTGCAGGAAACCTTGGAAAACACTGCAGGAGACGGCTGCAAAGGAACCGAGGAGATTTAGCAGAGTCCAATCTTTGCAGAATCTTTCACGGCTCACTGTAAAAACTGATTTCTTGCATTTTAAGCGTGTTTGTTTCAGCGTCTAACATTATTCTGAAACGTGTATGGAAACAAAATTGAACATTGATGCCATTATTTTTATAATGCATCTCCGTTTTGTCTTTCTTTTTTGCAAAGCTTCACTGTGAAAACTGGTTTCCAAACTGTTTTTTTTAATTCAGTCAGAATAAGTTTAAGATACTAGACAGTTTATGTGTATTTCTATGTGTAGGTAAATCACTATGTATGTCTGCATAGGTGAGTGTACATTAAATATATATTCATATTTATGTTCATTAAATAAAGATTTATCTATTTATATGCATTTATTTGCAAAGGTTATATAGGTGTGTGTGTGTGTGCACGTGTATTTAGGTAGATACATTTATTTTATGGCACATGAACGTGATTGTATTTGGCGTCTGGAGCAAATTAAGAATTTTTGAATGATCTCTTGTTATTAATGTATTACTGTAGACCAGTGAGATGCATGTGTGTGATGTGATGCAACAAAATATATCAACGATTCCAAACTATTGTTGTGAAAGTAAAAACAGTTTTCTCGTTTGAAACGAGGTGCCTCAGCAGAAGTGACTTTCAGTTCCAGGTCAGAAAAGCCTGACCTGATGCAGATGAAGACTTGCTTCCTCGTCAGATCAAAATAAAGGAACAGATATCTTTGCTAAAATGATTCGAATTCTATTCCGTCTTTTTTATCCTGCTTGTAATATTTTCTTTGTATTTGTCATGTTTGATTTCCATCATCTCTGCAGCACAGTGTCCAGTCTCTGAACCCTTTGGCCTGACTGTAATGTGTGTGTTCTGTGTGTGTCCTCCAGCTTTAGGCAGCAGCCCGGCGCTCTCCCAGAGCAGCGTGCCCAGCGTCCAGGCCTGTCTGAACCGTGCCAGTGGACTCAGCGGCGACAAGACCCGGGCAGGGGTCAATGGAACCAGCTCCGGCGGCAGGGCCCGGCTGCCGTCTAAACCACAAGGTACATCGGCGAGCGAGCGAGTAAACCACGCCGCACGGCGGGAAGGTCACACAATGTGAGAGTCACACTGAGTCATCGGTGTGAGAAAGTATGGACACACCACACTCTGACCCTGACTCTCCTACTGATATAATCGTAGAACAGCCACGGTGGGCTGGATCGTCTCTAGGTTTGTGAGGACTTTGCGTACGCTACGTGATTGTGGTCATGTTCACGAAACAGTTAAAACAGGAATCGAGTTATGTAAACTGGAATGGGATCAGTGAGTCCGGAGACTCGTTCCTCTTTTATTTGAGCTAAGTAAATCATTTCACACAGATAAGACGGGGGACAAAGCTCTGTTTTTACCCTCCCCGCCCCCGTGGCTGTAAATCAAGCAAGGAATTGATTCAGAAAACACTGATTTGAGAAGATGGCTAATCTTTTCTGGTACTTTAGGCTTAGTTCGGTTACTTTGTGTGTGAAAACCAGCTCAGTGTGGAGTGCTGTCTGTTAGGATGTCTTACACCGCCCTCTTCAGCTTTCAAGTGACATTACAGCGGCATGTTGACCAATGTGAAAACCATCAGGGCAGGTCATCAGCATTCAAGGCCGGCGCTCACACTGTTCCCATGTCGCCTCTCCAGTGCCCCCGAAGCCCCTGCACCTCCTGAGCCCAGTGACGGAGGTCCAGACTCCCCTGAGCCGCTTCCACAAGCCGCCACTCGGATTCATCATGGAGGAGGGAGGAGGAGGAGGAGGAGGAGGAGGAGGAAGAGGAGCTGTGAACCGGGACAGAGTGAAGGAGAAACACTCCAAAGTCTCAGACCTCATCAGTCGTTTTGAGGAGAACAGGTATGCGCTCTTCACCTCCTCCCTCTGTCTCTGTCGCTGCCGGTGTGTTTCCCTCTAAAGAATTCAAATAGAAATTTGATACTGCCATAAAACACACAAAAAATGGGTAATTGGAAGATTTGTCTTGGGAATTGTTCACTCTGTTCAATATTATTCATGGCAAGAGGCTGTTTTGTTGATTGAAATCACTTTCTCTCAGTCCGTCACCAGTAAAGCAATTTCCAGCCGTGCAGATTGGTTGTGGTTGAATAGCTCCATCTGTGTCACCTCGTTGTTTTGTAATAAAACAGCCTCGGCCCGGCTGTCATCATAACAGTGACGGAAAACGTCGTCTTTCCCAACCTTTCGTGGGGCGGCTATTTCAGGGATGAAAAGCAGAAGTGTCTTGATTAAAGTCGTTTGCCGTCGCCGTCGCCGGCCGGCCGGCTGCAGCTCAGAGGAGAGCCGTGGACGGAGCAGGCGGAGATTAGTCTGGCGAAGCGGCCGGTAGTGTGGCGAGGAGGGGGGGATGAGAGGAGATTTGTACAGGCGAGTGGAAACACAGGGCCTCATTCCGCTGTGGGACGCCGCTCAGCGTGGTGAGATGAAGCCCAGGAGGACCAGGTAGGATCTGTTTGAGTTACTCCTCCTGTCTGTAGATCTGGTGATGAAACTGGATTTTCTAACGTTGAGTTGTCTGGAATGTCACGTAGGAGAAAGATCTCACTTTTTATGCACTCATGACACAGATAAATGTTTCACAACTAAAACCTTTTCAAGCATCTTTTAAGTTTTGATCATTCTACAGTGACGAAACCATTAAAAGGTAAAAAAAACTTTTTCATAAACTATGCAGGTTTTAGCTGCAGCCTTGTTTCTGTGATTGAGGCCCTTTTAAAACTGATGAGAGACACAACAATGGTGCCCTTGTCCTGCCTGCTCGCTCGTACAGTTTGCCCCCCAAAAGAAATGTTCAGACTGCAGCAGAGGCAGGGAAATTTCCCCGCAGTCTCATTAATATTGTTATCTTTACACTCCCAGGTCGTGTCCTGCAGCCTGAATCCCCAAAAACACACGGGCAGAACCTAAAGCAGCACCTTTTCATCGCACTCTCCGGTGTGAAATGAGGTTAATCAGAGCAAGCGGGTGCTTCTTTTCTCATTCAGACCCAGCCGGGCCGCAGGGGATTATCCCTCTAGCGGCCTCGCAGCGGAGAGCAGAGAAAGGCCCACAGCCTGTGAGAACAGAATTAGCCTACTAATATACTAATCTGGTTCACATGCTGCTCGGCTGAACAGCCGCACGGCGAAGTGGAGGCTTGAGTGTGAAACGCTGTTCTGCACCGCAACACTTTCTATGTTATTTATATTCAAAGAGGAACTGGTGTGTGTGTGTGTTGACGTAATGAAGTGTGGGTGTTTTTCTTAAAGGAGGCCGAAGTGGTGTATGTGGCCAGCTAATCTTAGTATTATTCAGCCTTCCTGTGCGAGGTGAACGGCACACAAACCTCAGAACTGATTCATCTGTGGAGTCTTTCGCCAGCCTGCTGTTTCTTTCCCCTGTTTACACCTACTTCCTGTTTCTGCATCACTGTATGTTAGATCAAATCTGCTCCGGGGTGAAGTTTAGCTGTTACTAACCTCGCCGCTTGTTGGAGCGCCGGAGGTGGGGGGGGGTCATCTGTGGGGAAACAGCTGCACTGGCTGCTGGTACAGGATGTCAGGCAGCTGAATGGTGACATTGTACATGCATGTGTGTTTTTGTTTTTCTTTTTTTAACCAGGCTGTTAGGTTGTTGTTTTTTTTCAAACTCAAGCAAGCTGGTTTTTCATTTTCATTCATGTCCAAGTAGAGAAGCGAGATCTCACTGCACCATATATCAAGCAGGGTGGATGTATGTGTGTGTGTGTGTGTGTGTGTGTGTGTCTGGAAGTAGGACAGCACCCACCTCTCGGGAGTGTAGTTGTACCTCTCCTCCTCCTCCTCCTCCTCTGTCTTCCTCATTACTGTAGCTCCAGTCCTGCTCGGCTCTGCTCACACTTCCTCTGCATTACAGCAGCGTTCAGCAGCCTCTTTAGACAGCAGGAAGTTTGTGCATCTCTACAAGTTTATTTTTAACTCTCACACTCACGTGTAAAAGCTCTCTGCTTACCGTGGATCCCCGCACTCTCCGTCAGCATGCCACGGCGAGCAGCTGCTGAATAGCCTCCTGCAATCTGTCTTCTTTTATTTTTTTTCCAGCTCTTTTCCCCCGTCTCCTTCTTTTTTAGGAAGTGCGTCGGTTAACTCGTTGTGCGCTCTTGCCCAGCTGACCCGCTTCCTCCTTTTGCCTTTTCCACTGTTCCTCCAGCAACCCAGAGAGCAAGAGAGACGGCTCGCCGGTCAAACACGTCGGCAAGGCGTCCAACGGCAGCCCGGCTCTCCGCGCCTTCCCCAAGCAGGCGGAGCCCGGCAGGGTCCAGGAGAACCACTCCGCCCCCGTGACGGCGGCGCAGGATGCGCCCAGGCCGGGCAACGGGGTGCTAGGGCAGATGGAGAAAGAGGACCCGAAGGAGAGCAGGAATGGAACGGGCGAGGGCGTGAAGCTGGTTAATGGAGACATGGGCGGCGCGGAGCAGAGCGACGGTCACTCACCGCCGCACTCGGACAGGACGGACGCTGGAAGCCGGGCGGAGAGCGAGGACGGCCGGACGCCGGCGGACAGCGAAGCAGGGAGCACGGGGCAGAAGGTAGGTACACACACTCCTACAGCTTCATCCCTCCCAGTGTTGAGATCAGCCAAAAATACACACTTTGTGTCACACACCGACGGACTCTCAGGGCTTCTCTGTTGTTGCGCCGACTCGTCGGTCTCTGGCACGTATTTACTTTCTTAGCTTTCAGTCTAATTAAATCATCTGAACCACTTCTCCTCGGGGGTCACGCTAACATTGTCAGGGTAGAGTTACTAGGGAAGAAGTGTCTGTGTGTGTGTGTGGTGTGTGTGTGTGTGTGTGTGTGTGTGTGTGTGTGTGTGTGTGTGTGTGGTGTGTGTGTGTGTGTGTGTGTTATATTCATGGCATCCATGTCCGTCTCAGAGGGGTTATTTTCTGTGAAGACTGAGCAGATGTCAAACATCGGAGCAGCTGAGTTCGTGCCTCAGCAGCCTCCCGCTTGGGAAACCATGATGCCGGCTGCCGTCCTCCATTTATAAATATCTCTCAGGTTTAGATCAGTCTCTTTTCTTCTGCGGCGGTGAAAACAAGCACACAGCCTCGGCGCTGCGGGAGAGCAGGAGCCACAGGCAGCGCCGAAGATTATAGTGCTTCAGTCACTCTAGATGCCCCATATTTAACTCTCCATCCTGCTCAGTCAAAACAGCTCTTATTTTCAGTGGTGTCGTCAGCCCGAGAGGCAGACAAGTCAAGTTTAAGGTGAACTTTGACGATTGATTTCATTACTTAATTTAAACTGATAAATTCACTCTGAGTGACTTTATTGGATTCTTAAGCAGCTTGTTTGTTCTGTTTGCTTGAGCTGAGAAGTAATAAAGTTCACTTTGTTGCTGATTTAAGTGCAGCTTTGCATTGTGAGACTTCTTTATTAACAGTAGCTATAAAAGCACATTAAAGTGATCATTGAGTTTTGCTTTAAATGCTGCTTCACAGTTCTGTCTGACTCGCCTAATAGAAGTGTGTGTTTCATCCACCGTGACATGTAAAAACGTTTGCGATCAGGAAGCTGCCACGTGGTGTACTCCTCCACCATCCGCCCACCGTCTTTACCTGGAAACTTTACATTGTTAAACTTAATACCGATTTAATTGTGTGAATTGTTTCTTTATTCTTAATTTGAAAAGTAGATACAGAAGAAAAAGAAGGATGTTGAAATTAAATCCCAAAAAGGATTATGATTTTTTTTTCCACCTGGAGGCTTTTTGTGTGATGTTTGCTTGTGTGTGTGTGTGTGTGTGTGTGTGTGTGTGTGTGTGTGTGTGTGTGTGTGTGTGTGTGTGTGTGTGTGTGTGTGTGTGTGTGTGTGTGTTTTTCTCCAACACACTGTCTTCCCACAGTCCAAAAACAAGCCTGTGAGGTGAATAATAGTCCCTGTAATAGGCAGTGTGTCGCTGTTTCTGTTGTTGTTGTTGTCTGCCTCTCCGTCGCGTGACGTAACCTGCCTCCACCAATAACCAGCTGGAATCGGCTCCAGCGCCCTTTGACCCTGAACGGGATCAAACAGTGGAGAAGATAAATGGATGGAACTGGAGAGATGAATCAGATCCCGTCTGTTCGATAACTTAAGAGTGATTCTGCTTGTTGTGTTTTATGCTGTGGAGTTGTGTTTCAAACTCTACATGGTGAGTTTAGCCATGGATGTATTTGTGGGGTAGATCTCTGATAATGTTTCGGGATTGTTGTGTCAAACTCTGAAGAGTAAACTGTAAATTGATCAGTGCGCTGGACTCATGAAGCCATTTAGCATTTGAGACCTCGACAGTGCTTTACTGATCAAATCTGTACTGCCAGTAAAATGTGCTGGCGTGCAAGAAAAACATCACGTTAATTAATTATAGCTTTGTTCTTCACCTATTGTCTGACGGCTGCGACCGGACTCTCGGCCGAGGCTTAGTTGGGGATTTGTGTCTTTGTTTCAGGTGGTGTCATTTCCCTTCTTCCATATTTTCATTTCCTGTTCTGATAGCCTCCGCTGACACCGCAGGCCAGACTGCTGTCAGCTCGATGCTAATGGCCCACACACACACACACACACACACACACACACACACACACACACACACACACACACACACACACACACACACACACCAGTGCAACTTGATTCTGTAAAAATCAACAACACGAGGCTGAAACGCCTGAACTCTGGAGCCCCGTTAGCGTCGTCGCTACACCGTTAGCTCTGAACCCGTCCCTCGGCCGCTTGGCTGATTTCATTTTGTTAACACGTTGACGTTCGGTGTGAATTCAGCCATGAAACAAACAGGAACTTGCAGAGAGAAGCTGCATTTTTTTTCAAACGACAACAACATGTGAATGAAGTCGAACTGTAATTCTGCAGCCCAGACGATTTGCTCCACTTCTGCATTTAGCAGCCGACGACTCCCTTTAAGGCTCAGATCAGCATGATCCGAAAAATACCAGACAGTTGAGGTGAATTTAGAATTACCAATAAACCTTAATGCAGTTTTGTTTTAGAGGTGGAGAAGAACATGCAAACTCCACACAAACACAATTCCATTAAAGTTTACTTCTATACGACACAATCACTGAAAGGCATTTTTAATAGAGACTTCCACTCTATTCCAATTCCACATGAGCAAGTTATAGGGTCGGAAGAACCCTGCAGAATCAGAGGTGGAGGAAAGGATTGAGCAGAGACAGAGCAGAAAGCAGCAGACATAAATCTACTGGCTGCAGACAGATGGGGGCAGGAGGCTCCGACCACACACTTCCACTTCCACCGTGAGAGATCCTGCAGGAAGAGAGCGAGAGAGAGACTATAGGAGAGACAGATGTTGGTGCATTATAGCCTCCTACTGCGAGGCTGGAGTACAAAGCACTCGTGTATCCCCTCAGGGAGTCAGAATAAAGACATAATCCCATGACTGCACCGTTTTTTTTGCAGGAGACAAACGACCAGAAGCTGTTTAACATTGCCAGCGAGCTCCTGAACACGGAGAAGGCGTACGTGACTCGGCTAAAGCTGCTGGACCAGGTGAGGAACTCACCGAACGCCTCAGCTCCTCTGTTTTTAATGGAAGTCAAAGTAACTCCCATTTCCTGTACCTGTGCCTTTTTCCAGGAGTTTTATGCAAAGCTCATGGAGGAGGCAAACAAAGGGACGTTCCCTGTGGATGTGGTGAAAAACATCTTCTCCAACATCTCCTCCATCACAACGTTCCACAGGGATTTTTTGCTGCCGGACCTGGAGAAGCGCATGGGAGAATGGTGAGCTCCAGCTCAGAGACCGAGAGATCGCTGATCCTGGTGAAGGTTTTTTTCCCGCAAAACTAAAATGCTCTCCCCTTCCTCACAGGGCATCCACGCCTCGTATTGGGGACATCCTGCAGAAACTCACGCCCTTCCTCAAAATGTATGCCGAGTATGTGAAGAATTTCGACAAGGCCATGGAGCTGCTCAAGCACTGGACCGACCGCTCGCCTCAGTTCAAGGCCATAATTCAGGACATTCAGGTATCTGTGAGATAAAATCCTCTCCGGTTTGCTGTTTGCTTCTTTTACTGTAAAGAATATTTTTGTCCTAAGTTTTTTTTAGATTTTTGCAGCATAAAACTTCTTCTTTTGTTTTTGTCATTTCTGCACAGAGTCAGGAGGCGTGTGGCAGTTTAACGCTCCAGCACCACATGCTGGAGCCGGTGCAGCGGGTCCCCCGGTACGAGATGCTGCTGAAGGACTACCTGAAGAAGCTGCCTCAAGACGACCCGGACCGACGGGACGCAGAAAGTAAGAGGAAGCGGCTCCAAACCATCGCGCCGTGACAGGCCGCTTCTGCTTTTTATTTAAATCTGTTCGGTTTGTTTTCAGAATCATTAGAAATCATCGCTACGGCAGCGACTCACTCCAACTCTGCCATCAGAAAGTCTGTGAGTGACGCTGATTGATGCAGAATCTGTCAAACGGCGTCGCTCGCCCCTGACTAAACAGACGGCTCTTAACCTCTCAGGAGAATCTGAAGAAACTGATGGAGATTTACGAGATGCTGGGAGAGGAGGAGGACATCGTGCATGCCTCCAACGAGTTCATCAAGGAGGGCAACCTCCTCAAGCTGGCGGCCAGGAACGCCTCGGCGATGGAGCGACATCTCTTCCTGGTGAGAACGAGCGAAGGCGTCCTCTCTGAAAACCTGCCGAGGCCGAACGTCTGCGGCGCTGTTCAATCAAAACAAGTGAATCACTTCGTGCCGGGAACACCTCCTGTGTGAAAACACATCGGGGGCTCATGAACCCATCTTTAAATTATGAAGATTGCAGGCTGATGTGATTACACCGCGGCTGTTTCTCATTAGTCGCGCGCGAAATGCTTCCCGGCCGTGTCGTTCAGGCTACCTGCAGAGTTGAATGTTGCGCCCGCAGCGTGCTGAAAGCCCGATCCGCCGCAGCGCCGCTGATCCACCGCTATCCAAGCCTCGCGCGGCTCAGCTGCAGAACGTCTCTCTTCTGTTCCCACCAGTTCAACAACATGCTGCTGTACTGCGTCCCCAAGTTCAGCCTGGGCGGGCCCAAGTACACGGTGAGGACGCGGATCGGCATCGACGGCATGACGGTGCGCGAATCCAACAACGAGGACTACCCGTTCACCTTCCAGGTGTCGGGGAAGGAGCGGACGTTAGAGCTCCAGGCCAGGTATTCCCAGGAGCTGTGGCTAAAGTAACTGTAGTGTAATAACTCATGTAATAACACAACTATATTCTCTGTTTTAATTTTTTTTTTTTTTTTTTTTTTATCGTCCTCTCTCATGCAGCTCAGAGCAAGACAAGGCAGGCTGGATTAAGGTACGTTAATCCACAATATTATTCCCTTTGACTGACTTATTTTGATAGAAATTCAGTTTCGATGTTGTTCTTGTTTCACAGGCGATCCAGGAGACCATCGACATCTTCAATCAGAAGAACGAGTCCTTTAAGAACGCGCTGAAAGACGTGGAGGAAGTCTCGGTCAGTGTCTCATCCAGATCAGTTAGAGGTGATCGCGTCCGCCTGCCCGAGCCGTCGTTCTGAGCCTGTTTCCCTCCGCAGAAAGCCGAGCTCGGGAAGCGAGCCCCCCGGTGGATCCGCGACAACGAGGTGACCATGTGCATGAAGTGCAAGGAGCCGTTCAACGCCATCACCCGGCGGAGGCACCACTGCAGAGCCTGCGGCTACGTGAGTCGTCTTGATGTGGGAGGAAGGACCTGGCAGCGGCGGCGGGTTTGGGTTAGAGATGCGGGCAGGATACGGGTTCAAGAGCCTCACATTCTGCTCAACCCGCTGCTCAGTGGGATAAAAATCATCTCTGAAGAAAAACCACCAAGAAACATCACATAAATAACTTTACAGTCATATTTAAGCAGAACTGTCACTTTTATGCTTTATGCACCGTTACAGGTTTTCCGTACATTTTCAACAAAATGTGAATTCAAACTTTGTTTCAATCAGATTATTGTTTGTATTATTTGCAATATGATTCATTTTCCTCACTATAGTTTCTATATTTAACAACAAATTTAAGATTCATGCCTAAACATGTCATATTTTTTAAGAAGAGATTAGTCTACAATGTTCAAATGTCATAGAATTATAAACCATCAGCTTTACTAGTTTATATATACAAAATATATCTTCAACTTTTCTGATAATCTGTCCATTAATCAATCACCAAATGCAGAGATTTTGCTACTACAAAGTAATTACACAAATTAATTTAGATACAAAAAAACATGCTGAACATTTTATGAAACAATGTGCAGATTGATTCCTTCGCAATGATTTGTTTGATCATATTTTCCTTTTGAAACTGCAGCTTATACATTATACAGTTGCTGCAGTATCTCCAAAATGTAATCACAATTAAATGTTAGAATTTTTTTTGAAATACTCAAGAATTTTCTGTATATTTTTTCCCCTTCAGATGTTCCAGAAAATTGATTTTTAAAAAAAAGGGCAAAAAAAATGTTACTCCCAGTAAAAAAAAAAAAAAATCAACTTACGTAACTTACGACTAATAAACATGCAATAATTATTTTAAAACATCTGTTATGCCTACTTTTGCTGGTATATGAAAGCTTTTTTCCTTATATCCACCATCTGGTGCAGCATGAGCAGTGATTACAGGAACGTCAGAGCTGTGTTTCATGCAGACATTTTGCAGACGTATTTCAAGATCTCTGCAATCAAAAAAGGAAACAGTTGCAGGAATATATTAACATATAATTCTGAAACTTTTAGTATTTAAAATGCAAAAAAAAAAAAATTCTTTTCACATTCTGGCTTCTTGCAGGTGGTTTGCTGGAAATGCTCAGACAATAAAGTGGCGCTTGAATACGACGCCAACAAGCTGAACAAGGTCTGTAAAGACTGCTACGCCATCCTGAAGGGCGAGAGCGTGACCGAGGGCAAGAAGAAGGGCATTCTGGAGGTGAGGGTTCAACGCCTGCGTGATGCCTCCGAGCCTCCACCCAGACGGGAGGCCGGACCCGGCGCCGTGACTCCTGCATGTTCTCCCTGTGCAGATCGAGGCGGGGCAGTTCACGGACAGCAGCATCATGTGCGGCTTCCTGCAGTACTCGGAGAGGAGCAAGCCCTGGCAGAAGGTCTGGTGCGTCATCCCGGAGACGGAGTGCCTGGTGCTCTACCTCTACGGCGCCCCGCAGGTAAAGCCGAGCGGCCGGCCGAGCCGACGAGATGCTCTGGAGACGCTTCATGCTGATCACATTGTCCCCCCACCCCTCAGGATGTGAAGGCCCAAAGCACCATCCCCCTCCTGGGCTACACCGTGGAGGACAGCGCCCGGCCCGCCGACCCGCCCGCCACCTTCCGCCTCTCGCAGTCCAAGTCCGTGCACGGCTTCGCCGCCGACTCGGAGGAGCTGAAGCTGCGCTGGCTGAAGGTGATCCGAGTGGCCGTGCTGGGAGAGAGGCCGGAGCGCCCCCAGACCGACGGCGCCAACCCCGGCGTGTCGGACAACAACAACGAACACGAGGCCGGCACCAACGGCACATAAGGCCGCGCTCGCCGCCAGCTGTTGGATTTTTCTACACGGAAACTGCTGTTGTGTTGTACATAAGATCCAAACCCTCCCGTCTGACCTCCAAGCCAAATCTCGTAAGGACAATGTGGAAACTTTTTGTGCTGGATAAGCTGCTTTTTCTTCTCTCCTTTTTTTTTTTTTTTTTTTGTTTGTTGCCTGGATTTCCTTCGGTGAGAGTCTCTGCTAGAGCTGTGCTGGATTACTAACAGACATTTCTGGTACAATCAACACTAGAGCAGAGGAGCCTCACAGAACATCGACCTCCCACTAATGAGCGAACGTCCGTCTCCACGGATCAGAGCAGAGCCGGAGCCCAGACTGTCGCGCAGCTCCCCGATCATGATGTGAATCATTCCAACCAAGGCTGGTGGGTCTCCAATGCCGCCTACCTGTATAGGACCTTTTTTCTTTGTTTTGTTTTGTTTTGTTTTTTTAAAAGGAACTGTTGTTTTTATGTACAGAAATTAGTCACAAGCTTGGTTTCTATAAAATAGAAAACATCTAAGTATAATATAAAGTATTTACAGTATTCCCTGTTTTCTTTGCTTGAGAGGAAGGTTCTGAAATCGAGTGATGATGGTCTCATCTGCTCCTCTCTTTCTAAAATGAGAAATTCATCTGGCGGAATGTTCGTTCTCCCTTAAAATGCCCTCTTTACTTGGTTTAATTGATGGATGAATTCAAATTGAAACTTGTGCCAAATGAACCCTGGGGGGGAAAAAAAACACGCCACCATGACAATCAGTTGGTGGTTACTGTGAAACGTCATTTTCTTGGCGAAAATACTAAATAAAATGAGATTAATTGTTGCGAAGCCACGGTGTCAGGATGAGGGAGAACAGCAGTTTGCCGTCCGGGTTTCTGGAGAGAGAGTCGAGCGAGGATCATCGTCGTGTTTGGTGGCAGGATTTTCTGTTCAGATGCAAAAAGCAGCACAATCAGGCAAAGCAAGCCGGTGCGACCAATGTAAATGTGTTTTTAATGCTGTAATTAATTTTCTTATTTAAAAGTAATTTATAGAGAATGACGAGCATGACCTGTTGAAACGTAGCACAAATTCGTTCCTCGCTGTCAAGAAGTGCTTTTGTTAGATCGCTTTTTTTTTGTTGTTGTTTTCTGAGAGCCAACAATTTCTTTTTTTTTTTTTTTTTTTTTAATCCACTAACCTGTGAAGCGTCACAGAGTCCAGCTGTAGTACTGTAAGGACTGTTGGGGGGGGGGGGCGTGCCTATATTTTCCAATGTGTGCTCAACGCTGGTGCTTCACCACAGTCACCTTTCAACTCGTCCCCCTCCCAGAATTCAAACTAATAAAAACAAAGAAGAGCACAAAAGTTCAGTCTGTTAGATCTGAATATACGTCCTTTTTTTCCCCCTCCATCCTCCTGAAGTCCTCTCCAAATTTTTAGGGAAAATAATGCACTTTATGGCCTAAAGAAAGTGTACCTTCAAATAAAAATAAAACCCAGTGATTTCTGTGAATGTGGATTATTCGGTAAAAGACTGATCTTTCATTTCATTATTTGATCCAAGTTTCACAGGGGACCTTACTTTTTTGTTCCTGGTTTTGCTTCTTGGTTGCACAATGAGTCAATCCAGCTTTCAGCTGCTCATTTTAAAACTCTTCCATTTTTACTCACCTTCCAGTATCCGAAGCGCTGTGGGCTGAAATTTACATTAAATGTCTTAAAAGGTTCTAAATCTGTTTCACCTCCTAAAAGCTACTTCATTTCTGAAGAGGCTGAAGCATTAATAAAACGGCATCTACAGACGTGGACAAAATTGTTGGTACCCTTCGTTTAATGAAAGAAAAATTCACGGTAGTCAGAGAAACAACTTGAATCTGACAAAAGTAGTAATAAATAAAAATTCTATGAAATTTAACCAATGAAAGTCAGGCATTGCTTTTCAACCATGCTTCAACAGAATTATTATAAAAAAAAAAGATAAACTCATGATACAGGCCTGGACAAAAATGTTGCACAATCTTTTGAGGCAATCACTGCAATCAAACGATTCCTGTAACTGTCACTGAGACTTCTGCGCCTTCCAGCAGGTATTTTGGCCACTCCTCATGAGAAAACTGCTCCAGTTGCCTTTTCCAGACGGCAGGTTTCAGCTCCTTCCAAAGATGTTGGATAGGATTTAGGTCAGGGCTCATAGAAGGCCACTTGAGAACAGTCCAATGTTTTCCTCTCAGCCATTCTTGGGTGTTTCTAGCTGTGTTTTGGGTTGTTGTCCTGTTGTGAGACTCGTGACCTGCGACTGAGACCAAGCTTTCTGACACTGGCAGCACATTTCTCTCTAGAATCCCTTGATCATCTTGAGATTTCATTGTACCCTGCACTGCAGCTCCAGAACATAGCAGAGCCTCCTCCGTGTCTCACAGTAGGGACAGTGTTCTTTTCTTCATGTGCTTCATTTTTCCTTCTGTGAACATAGAGCTGATGTGCCTTGACAAAAACTTGTGGCTTGTCAACATGCAGTCTGGCAAATTCCAGTCTGGCTTTTTCTTTTTAACAGTGGTGTCCTCCTTGGTCGTCTCCCATTAAGTCCACTTTGGTTCAAACGACGACGGATGGTGCGATCCGACACTGATGTTTCCTTAGCTAGAAGTTCACCTTTAATCTCTTAAGAAGTTTTTCTGGGCTCTTTAGTTACCATCCCTATTGTCCATCTCTGTGATTTTTCATCAATTTTCCTCCTGCGACTGCATCCAGGAAGGTTGGCTACAGTTCCATGAATGTTGAATTTCTGAATAATATGTGCAACTGTAGTGACGGGAACATCTAACTGCTTGGAGATGGTCTTACAGCCTTTACCTTTGACATGCTTGTCTATAATTGTCTTTCTAATCTCCTGAGACAACGCTCTCCTTTGCTTCCTCTGGTCCATGTTGGGTGTAGTACACTGCATGTGACCACCTGTCGCCCTCTATATGAGCCACTGACTGATTACAAGATTGCAGACACCTGTGATGCTCATTAGTGGACACACCTTGGACAGACATGTCCCTCTGGTCACATCATTTTCAGTCTTTTCTAGGGGCACCATCATTTTTGTCCAGGCCTGTTTGAGTTTATTTCTTTAAATAATTCTGTTCAAGCATGGTTGAAAGGCAATGTCTGGCCTTCATTAGTTAAATTTCATAGAATTTCTTTTTTTTTTATTACCGCACTTTCATCAGATTGAAGTTATTTCGCTGACCACTGTGATTTTTTTCTTTCATTAAGCGAAGGGTACCAACAGTTTTGTCCACGTCTGTATATCTGGTGCTTTGGTGCATTTATAGTCACTATGACAGTAAATAAATCCAAACACACTGTAAACACCACCAAATTTGATTCAGCAGACTTTATTATTAAAAGGTGGACTGCTAATTATTAATCCTGCAGTTTCCGTAAGACAACCAGAGAAATAACAGATTTAGAAAACGTTTATTTTCACAAAAAAAAGCCCCCCCCCCCAAAAAAAAAAAAGTGAGATCAAACAAAAATATCAAATGTTTCTTACAATTAAAAACGTGATTTTTTTGCCTCACATCTTCCAAACAGTCAGTGGAAATATTCAGGATATTTTATCTCATTCAGCCAAAGTGAGCAAAAGTTTCGAGTCTTTTAGAGAAGTTTGCTGGGTCTCCATCGACGTGTGGCTGAAGTCTCATCACAGGGGGAAAAAAGAGCGTCTTTGTTTGTCCGTCTCAGCCTTTGGACTGCCGGAGCAGGCCGCGGATCCGGCGCACCAGAGCCTGGATGAAGGTGTAGCGAGAGCGGACCTGGCTGTACAGGCCCTCCACCTCCAGCAGCTTCCTCTGCAGAGCCTCGCCGAATCCCGCCGCCATGTCGCTCTTCAGCTGCACACAGCGAACGGAACGATGTGGACGTGCTGATAAAAAAACAACGCGCCGACGTGCACAGGCGGCCTACTGCCGGTTCTTACCACGTCCAGGTCTTGCTGGCTGACTCTCGACAGGCCGAGTCCTCGGCTCCCGCTTGCTTGCAACCCGCCGAAAGCATCTGAAGAAAAACAGACGTTGAATCGGGCGGGGTCGGACAGGAAACTGACTTAAAAGACAACACGACTCACCGTTGGCTAGTCGAGATCGGTATAAACTGGCTCCGGGCAGCAGAGAGTCTTTGGGGTCGGAGGGCGTACAGTGCAGGAGGTAATACTCCAGATGACGCCACAAAACGAACAAACACGTCTCGATGACGTCTGAGGAAGAAACCGGTCAAGGAATTTCACAGCAGTTCGTGACGTGGCGTTAGTTTAACTCACAGACAATCAGTCTGTGGATTAATGTGCTGAAAAGCGACATATTTAGTGTAATTCTCCTGTGAAGAATGAAGGATACAGGAGCAGAGCGCCAGCAGCTTGGCTCTGTTGTTGATGAGCTGGACCAGCCGTCTCTTGGCCAGCAGGCTCCTCTGGACGGAGGAGATTTTCTCCACGCCTCCCGGGCCGGACACCAGGCCCTGGCACAGCTACAGACAAGAAACAAGTCTGCTGTTAAGGCTGAAGACAAAGCAAGGGGAGAGTGCTTAAAACAAAGAATGCATGAGTACGGCAGCAGAACTGTCAGAAGAATCCTCTTTCATGAAACCACTAAATCACAATGGACCAATCAGTGTTATCGTGATTGAAATAAAGCTGAGCTAAGAAATAAAGCTGATTTATGGGCTGGTTACCTCCTTGAGCTCCTCCGGAGGCAGCTGATCCAGGCTCTGCAGTTTGCCCAGGCTCTGTCGGTGACTTTGGTGGAATCGGAAGAAATCAGCGGCGCTGTTCTTGAGCAGGTACAGGATCAGACCCAAGCTCGGGACTCGGGAGTAAGCCATCGACGGCAGAGCGGAGGGGAGATCTGACAGAGAGAGAGAAACAGTCGGACGTCTGCTGAAGTGGCTGAGAGATGCTCAAGAGAAGAGAAAATGACATCCTGAGGGCCTGGACTTCAGCACCGGTATCAGAAGGACATTTTACAAGCTGAGAAGGACAAATGCTGTAAAGGAGGAAGGAACAGTCGGCTTAACAGAGACATGAGTCAAATCCTCCTCCTTTTAAAGTATGGGCAGAATATCACTGACCTGTTCGTCCTCCGTCCCGGGACGCTGGCTCGCTGCCAGACGGGCTGAAGAGGCAGATGCTGAACTGAGCCTGGGTGGAGCTCTGCAGGAGGAGGGTCTGGCAGTACTCCATGATGTTAGCGCACACCTAGAAGGAAGACAGCACGGCTCAGAACACCCAGACCGGGCACTCATTTCAGTGTTTCAGTACTCAACGTTTACGCTCTGTATCCTCCCTCTGCCGGTGTGGAAGACAATCCTGATGTAGTGAAGGATTATCATCGAACCTGCTGCATGGCCACCTCCATCTCTTCTCGCCGCTCTGCAGATTCCCCGGGAGCAGAGATCTCCGCCTGCTTCAGCAGCCTCTCACGCTCACTTCCTGCCAGGCGGCCGAGCAGAGACAGACACAGGCGCTGGAAGAGACGAACGTTTTAAATGACTGTGCAGTTATTAAGCTGAAGACAGAAGAGGTGAGACCCTCGATATGTAATCACACAGAGAGAAGGTCCCACCTGGAATCTGTTAATGTGTCCCTGGAACTCCATCAGAGCTGCACTGTTCACTTCTCCACCCATTTCAAGAGCACCTGAGAGGGGAGGCATTATGATTCATATACTAATTTTAACAAGAGGGAAACAGTAAACATGGAACAATCAAGTAAATGAATCTGATTGCTTTCAGCTCGGTGTGATTGCTGCTTTTCCATACCTGGCAGAGCAGTCTTACTAATGATCCCAGTGAGCAGGGAGAGTTCCTGCAGAGCTCCCATACTGAGCTCCTGGCATCGCAGCAGGGACTGGATGGTGTCTGCATGGACAATCAGCCACTGGAGAACCTGAGTTCAGACAAACAGACGCTGCGTTAAAACCACGTACTTCCAAATCCTCACTTATGTTTCCTGGAAAGACAGATACACAACAAAACAACCTTACAGAATACAACCAAAGTCAAGGCAAAGATTAGCATTTACATGATCAAAATATGATCTATTAGTAGAAATATCAGTTCCAGAGTTGTTGCGTTTACCTGTGCTGCCCCCTGCTGGTGGTTTATGGAGGTAGACGTCAGGATCACTTGAAAGAGCCTTAAGGTCGGCAGCAGGATCTGCCGGTAGCGATCCAGAGGACTGGGGATGAAGCCTGACGGGTCCCTCATCACCCTGCAGCACACAGAGGAACGCAACGAACACTTAGGACACTAGTTTGAAAAGAGACTCAGCTAAATGCACCAGAGAGCAACAAAAAATATTCTAAAATATATCGTTTTCTGCGTACCGGTGTGCGTCGCTGTCAGGAACCATGTCAAACACCTGACACTCCATGAGCTGAGCCACCAGACCGCAGCGCAGCAGCTCCACAGCTCCCTCGCCCGTCTTCGCCACGCGAGTCAACAGAGCCTGAAGAAACACAGCCAAGTGTTTCAGAATCCTGCACTCCCTCTGGCAGACATTCATCATGAGCACTGAGCATGAATCTTTAACCACCGCCTCACCATTTTGCTCTCGTAGATGTAGAGCGGCTTGAGGAGCGGCGGCTGAGGCGTGAGCATCGTCTGCAGGGCGGCGTCGTCTTGTCTCAGGCTCTCCACCAGCGAGCGCAGGTAGCCGCTGTTGCACACATACAGCAGCCACTGGTTCTGGCGGTCTATCGACAGGATCCGGTCCAGAACGGCCAGCGCCAGCATCTGATAGACCGGGAGAGACGGAGACGACGGCAAGAGGCACATGAAGTGTGAATATTGTATGATGAAAAGAATCCTCTCACTGAGCCAGGAAAAAAAGGTAGAACAGTAGTGAGAGTGGAAAACAAACCGTAATCAACATCAGGTCTCAAAGTCTGGATCTTACCCGGCTGATCTCATGGCCATCGCAGGCGTCCCGACACACAACCTCCATCAGAGCTTTGCCGTAGCTCTCGATGATGGCCAGGTTCTCTCTCTGCAGTTTGGAGAAACCGTCTTCAGGGGCAGTGAGACGCTCCCACATCGCTTTCCCTGCGGAAAGAAACCTGCTCAGGCGGCAACTCAAAACTGTGCAAACTGCTGAATACATTCAACACCACCGATACAAGACGACCCCACATTTTGTGAAACAAAAAAAAAAAAAAAAAACATTTTCTTATACTGGGATCAATACCATAACTTTTAAGATAGTAACAGCTTCAAATAAAAATCAAAGCTCCTGTGAATTTCTAAATTAACAGACTGTTTTCATTATAATTGCTATGTTGTACCTGTCTGTAGAGTGTCTGGTTCTTCAGGTTTCTGGGCGATCTGAAGGTAGTACAGCAGAGAGCCGTACAGGTGAGCACGCAGACGCTGGTATCCACCTCCTGAAAATGCAAAAAGACAATACAATCCTTCAAACACACCATAAAAACCATCTGTTATGAATTAAAGGGGCTTTTAAGGAACCACTGACCAGTACAGAGGATGAAGTCGAGCAGCTTGCGGAGAATCAGGTGCAGGGCAGAGTTGGCGATGGAGGCGAATCCGGAGGAGGCTTCTAGCCCCTCCCCCTGCTGCTGCTCCGACAGCACCGACTGACTGAGGTGGGCCGTCAGAGTGAAGACGGCCCCCGCAACTATGGGCATCAGTTCTCCTGCCGCATCCTCGGACAGCACCTGCAGAACCGACAGCCACTCAGAACAACTCCCCGACGACTCCCTGAAGCACGGAGGCTTGCTGGGTGCATCGTTTCACTCCAACCCCCCCCCCCCCCCCCCCCCCCCCCCCCCCCCCCCCCCCGATATACAGAATATGATGGAGTCTTTCTGGACCTTGTCATGCAGGTCCAGCAGGAGGTCTCTGATGATGAGCTGCCTGTCGTCAGCTGGAATCAGGTCGGCGGGGCAGGCGGTGAGCAGAGTCTCCACCAGGCTCCTCCAGGACTGCAACGCTTGACGCTTGGCGCTCAGGCTCCGGCGGACGTGGTTACGCTCCACCACTTGCTGCAGGATGGAGTTCACCTCCTGCAAACACGTTCAGACACCGAGTCTGCATTTTGCTACAAACTAAAGAACCAGCCGACAACAGTGGTACACTCACCTCCATTAATAAGGGTCTCTGTCCAATCGCTGCCATTCCTTGAAGTGCGTTCACCTCAGCAACCAACACTCTGTGAAGCAACTGGTAAGATGATAAAAAAAAACTAATTTAACAAGAATCAGTGTAGGACTGCAAAGTAGCAAAAATAACAACAGAAAGAGGAAGCGGCATGCTTGAGCTCCACACCCACCTTGACGTTGCAGACAGTGTGTCCCTGCTCGTTGACGTGCTCGCAGTTGGAGATCACCTGTTCTATCTGAGTGCGCTCAAAGAAGTCCAGCTGCAGCAACTCAGGCATGTCCTGACTGAAGTCAATGGCGTCCAGCACACTCAGCAACTTCCTGCGCACTGTTGGGGCAAGTAAAGACAATCTGATTTAATTCTGTAGAATTTTGAGCTCCTCGCATGTCAGCTTGCATCAGTCTCAAAGTAGATCTTAAAACACGATTCTGATATTATCCGAACTGAATGCAGACTGAAGCGTCGCAAACCTTTAGAAACTGTGTCGAAATGCAGAAATCCGCTGACTGATCTGGTCTCTTCTTCTATGCCTGACTCCCCGTCCACTGAGGAGATGAATTAGGAGGTTTTTAAGCACAGACGTATCAGGAAATCATGGTTACTCAGACTATAAAATATGATTTAATACATTTAATATAGTTACAGAATGCTTTAGGGAAGTAAAAACAAGACCACATCAGGCACCTGCATGCTGAGCGTGTGGCTGGTCGTCCAGCAGGAGGCTGACGAGCCGCTGTGTGTGTGAGCGCTGGCGGTTCAGTGAAGTCACTCGCAGCTCGATTGCAGCTGTTTTCATGAGCCAAGACATCTGGGACAAGGCGGCAATCTGGTTACCTGAGGAAATCCAAGATTTGAATCAGTCAAAGACAAGGAAAACATTTTTTGGGAGTGACTTCCAAAAGTATTTTATTTTGTTTTGTAAAATCTGAAGCATCTTTAGGATGCAATACAGAAATCCCCAATTATTATACTGCAACGTTTGTTTTCTGCTTTTCATTGCAATGCGAGGGATTTCTACAGTGAAAGCAAAGAGCTGAGCAGGGATTTCTTCGCTCACCGCTCAGAAGGAAGGGTAGGTGTTGCAAGTGAGAAAACAGGAAGTCCTGGCTGGTCCTCAAATAGCGCATGGTGGGTCCAGATGTGTCTGGGCAGGCGCACAGCTGGTAGATCACCTACGAGAGGAAGCCAAAAGGCACTTAAATGAGGTTCTCACTGAATCTAAACTCACAGTCGTGTCTCACTTATCATTACCTGATAACAGAGCTCAGCCAGGTGGGGGGCCTTCTGTGTCAGTGCAGGCCCGGACCTCTTCTCAGTTCCTCTCTGCAGCAGACTCAGGATTGCATGCAGGCAGCTCCGTGGACACCCCAACACGCCTGGGACGCACAGGCACAGTCAGGAGCTCCATTTTTTAACTCAAACCATTGATCAATAAACGCTGGTAAAGCTCCTACCTGGGTCCTGGAGATTGGTTGAGGACACGGACTTCTTAACTTCGTAGCCCAGAAGGTAAAGTGCCAGATTAGGCGCCTTCAATTCCAAAGAGGTGATGAGCAGGTTGAGGATGTGGATCTGAGTCTCGTGTCGGATCCTTGCCACCTTCTTCGGTTGCTCCAACTCTGAAAAATCCAGAGTTTGGTGTAAAAAGAGAAGCCAAGTCTGAGTGTGATGAAGATTTCACCAGCACAGAATCAAAGCTTTCAGCTGAAAAGACGCTTTTCTCACCATCTCCTTTCTCGGTTCCTTCTTCTGCCTCCTCGTTATCCAGACACTCCACAAAACCGGCCATAAGCTTGTCACTCACAGTCTGGTGGACCGAGAGACAGAATGATATACCACGCAATACTGATCCCAACCGGGACAAGTTAGTGAAACAAATCTCAGTACCTGGTCGTGTGTGAAGTCTCCCACCAGTCGAGTTTGAATGTTGGGGTAGTTGGCAATGCGACGCAGGATCTTGGCACTCTGGAAACCAGCCTCGGGGTTTGAGCTGCTGTGGTACAGATATCTGCAAGAGACAAGCAAGAGTCCCATCAAAGGTAGTCAGAGCATTTCAAATGTTCCAAAAAGTCAAAACAATTCACACCGACTTAACATGTATGGTTTTCTGCCACCTACCTGGCGATATTGACGATGTGATCGGCCCTTCGGGTTTGAGGACTGACGCCCTGGAGGAGCTGCTCCAGCGGAGAAACCAGTAGGGAGGACTGGCTCTCCCTCAGAAGGTCCATAAACATCACCTCCTTCTGCAAAGCCAAGTCCAGGAGGCACAGGCAGTGCAGCACTGCTGACTCCAAGTGCTTTTTACCTGTAAGAGACGGAGGGTGGAGCCTGTTATCAGAGCAGACACACACACACAAACCGTCTGTTTGTGACAGAAGCAGCGTATGCTCGCTCACCAGGGAAGGGTGCATAGGTGTCCAGCTGGCGCACGCCCTCCTCCAGCAGGCTGAGGCAGAGCGCCAGCATGGGCGAGTCGTTGAGCAGGTGGAACATGATGCTGTGGCCGGGGGGCTTGTGGGCCGGGACCTGCTCCCCCTGCAGCTCCACCATCTCCTGGATGAAGTCTGACGGCTGCGGCTCGTAGTCCCGCAGCAGCTTGTGGAACACCTCCAGCACCGAGTCGGCGACCTCCCACTGAGAGACAACAGGACAGCTGAGTAAACACACGCTTCCGGCACGCGACTGCGTCTCGGCGCGGGGAGAGGAGAGGACGGAACCTTCTCTGCCGGGCGGCGGTAGGCTCTGGTGGGGAACGGCAGGAACACGGAGTCTCGCAGGAAGTTGAGGTAGGGCTGGAAGCCGGGAACTCGGAGCCCCGCCCCCAGATTGACTGGCAGGCTGCTCTCGACCAGCGTGCTGATCAGATGACAGAAGCCTCGCGTCAGCGGATACTCCTCACAGCTCGACTCGATCTCATTCAGCTCGACCTGGCCACAAGAAAAACAACCAGAGCTCATCATGTGAGTTTTTCTTTACTTATACTACATCAGGCAGACAGCACCGTTACATATGTTAGAACAGTACTGGACATTACAGGTTATTCTACATCGGTACAAGAAGCTCCAGATAATTGATGATCCAGTGAAGAGTGCTACATTTTTCTACAGCAAAACATTTAAACACAAATCCAACTACATTCCTGTCTGCATTAGTTCTGATTACTAATTAAAAACAACAAACTTCATCCCCTAAAAATCACTGAAATTTAATTTGAGTGCTTAACAATAATACTTTAGGAAGCTTTTATAACTAATGAGTCATTCTGGAAAAGAGTGAAGGGAGGAAGACAGAAGTGGGACATATTGGGGAAAAAAAGCTGGATTCAGCATCGAACAAATAAAACAAACTCACCTCGATTCCTGCTGCTTGTCTTTGTCCAGAGGCTCGCACTGTCTGAAGGATCTGTGGTATAAAAAAAATACAGAAATAAATAAAACTTAAGCCTCAAACAAAACAATCGTCAACACATAATGCAAATACACTACAAACTATTGATCCAAAGCATCAGTTAAGAGCTCATATTTATTATAGATTTAGGGGAAAATGGCGATGCTCGTCTAAAATTTCATTTCAGTTCATAAAATCTTATATTCATTTCAGTGAAGAGTATTAGTGTGACTGTTATATTTAATTTAAAAAAAAGAACCAAACAGGAAAACATCAAAAGCTGAGATTAAAGCTATCATATACATGAAATCATCAGAATAATTTATCACAAAATTAATTCACCATACCCATTAATCAGGTATCAAACAGAAAGTCTGTGGTTCATGTATATTTTGCTGTATTTTACTTAATAAATAGGTAAAATGACCGTCCTGTACCTGTGTGTACTCCAGCGACTGCCAGAGCGAAGCGGCGATCTCTGGTGACTTCCCAAAGGCCGCCAGGCAGAGCAGGAGCTCGGCCTTCAGGATGGGAGGAACGCTGCACTGCAGCAGACCCAGCATCACCACAACCGGGGCCCACTGCGGGTGTTCGCACAAGGCCAGCCGAGCATTTTCACTCTGGACAGACAGAAGCCGGTCAACACTTCACTGTGATTTTATATTTCACACCCCGAGTGGGAAGAACCACCCCTACGGTGTCTCACCCATGTGATGATGACGGTGAGCAACTCCAAAAAGGAAGTTAGTCCCTCCAGCTCTCTTTGGGTGATGCCCCGGAGAGGCGGGTGGCGGTACTGGGCTGCGTCCGGGTTTGGGAAGTCTCTTCGCAGGTTCTCGTGGTAAAGCATGAGGGACTGGAAAAAATGCTCCCAAGAAACTGGACTTCCGGAGACGCCCTGGATGTTGTCACCTGCATATGTGAAAAGAAGGTTAGTAGAGGTTTGATTAGAAACACTTAGGCTACGTTCACACTGCAGGCTGAAGTGACCCAAATCCGATTTTTTTGCCCCTATGCGACCTGTATCGGATCTTTTCCTGACAGTCTGAACGACACAGATCCGATTTTTTCAAATGCGACCCAGGCCACTTGGATATGTGGTCCTAAATCCGATACGTATCGGATCTTTTGCCATGCGACTTCAGTCTGAACGGCCAGGTCGCATTTATCCGACCTGCACGTCACGATGTGGGGCGCTGAAGACGTGTGTCTTACCGTGAGTGTTAAAAAACGGCGCTCGCAGACGTACATTAAGGGAGTTCTTGTCATCCGAAAAATATTATTGAACTCCGTATCATTAAAGCCTCTCATCACTGTCCCACCACTCCTGACTGCGTTCCTCTGTTGCTGCCACTGCCCCACAAAACGCCATGGCCAAAAACGTGGCTCTCTTCCTTCTCATTCGCTAAATTCTGCAGCGCCAGGACAACGGGGAGGAAAAATAATAATAATATCCACACGCGCGCTCTCCCTATCTCTCTCCCTCTCTCTCTCTCTCTCTCTCTCACACACACAGAAGGAGCTCGGCGCAGCTGATTAGAAGCGCAGCACTGAAATGATTGCTCACTATTCAATTGTAAGAATACGTGTTTGATCAGTTCTTAAATAAATCATCGACGCTTGAAAAGCTACAGATTCTGTATGTTGTTTGTGAGTTCAGCAAATACTGAAGCGTGCTGCTGCGTGACGTCGTCATGTCCTCTTCTGCGCATGCGGGACACTTTTGGGTGGTATTCCGTTCAGACGGGAGATCACATACAAGTCGCATTTTATTGTAAATGTGAACGAACTCGCAAAAAAATCGGATTTCACAAAAAAATCCGAATTGAGCATTAAGCCCTGCAGTGTGAACGTAGCCTTAGAAATACCTAGATCATAAAAATTTAAATTTACAAATAAATGACAAGTGATTACAAATGTCCAAAGTTCTTCCAAACCAACTAAAGTCCACACAATTATCCACTCAATAATATGACACACGAGTTATGGTCAACAATGGCTTGGAAGCAGAAATCAAGGTACCATAAACAAGGCTGTGGTCGCCACTTTTCTTTGATGCTGAATTCTTATATCCAGTTTTTGTTACCACTTCATTACTATGTGGGAGAGCAGTACTCAGATATGCAGATCTTTTCACAGTATTTTCAACTTTTTTCACAGAAATCAAGAGAGAAATTAATCTCTGAGATAAATCACAACATTTTTATGAATTCTGTTGAGATTTAAGTATCTAAATGAGAAGTCTATGAGGAGTTAAAACACATGATGCCATAAAAGACCTGATGCGTCAGTGTTTACAGCTTAGCAGGTATCTATATAAAAAAATGTTCAACTGAAAACTTATAATAGCCTCATTAACATATGTCAGTCAAAAATGCAGACTGAGCTTTAATCAGTCCAGATTTAGAGAGTGAGCTTTGATATGTTAAAGCACTGATGAGATCTTACTGTGTGTGGCTCCATTGGTTTTCAGGAGACTGAAGCAGTAGTGAGCACACTGAGGGCCATTAGCGAGGCCTTTTAACATCCGAAGGTAGGAGATGTAGAGGGTGGAGGGCAGGAGGTCGCCCATCTGACGAACAAACTTGGACAGAACCACCTGCATCAGAGCACACAGAGGAAAACATTTGAAATGAGGGAAAAAAAAGTGTTTGCTGACACTCTGACATCGCGAAAGTCAATTTCGAGTCTTTCCTGCGGTGAGAAATCGTGACCCTCACTTGTTTATGTGGCGGTCGCTGTAGGGCCATTCCCAGGTAGGACCCCTGCAGGGAGGTGTGTTGGAGCGACTCTGTGGGACACCAGAATTCAACACCCAGCTCCAGTCCAAAGGGGTCTTTACTGTAAAATTCTCCAATCTGAAAAAAAAAACAAAAAAAAACAAACCACTTAAATTAGGTTGTCAGGCATTGCAGTGTTTTTCTGAGCATATTTGCTACTAAAATGTAACCTTCAAAGTTAGGAGGACTATGTTAGCACATATGATGATTAAAATACTGACGAGGATCATGAGATGGTCCAAGTCCTTGCGCAGTGATGATGGAAGCTCACTGCCCATCTGTAGGGACATGTGCACCAGTCGGGCGTCTTCATCCGCTCGGTTACGAAGCTGCTTCACCTGCGTGAGTGTGGCAACAAAAGATGCAAAAGACAAACAAACGAGACTTGATAAGTCCAACAGGTGACGCACTGAATGACTTATCTTGACTAATATCTCACCTTCATTGGCATCAGTGCCAAAAAGTCTGTGATGAGCGAATGGAGGCGTCGGATGTAAAACTCTTCTTGGGAAAAACTCTCACATCCCAGGATGCCCTCCTTCATGAACAGGAAGACATCGCCAAGGAGAGCCTGGTCGGCCAGAGACTCATCTGCCTCTGTGAACTCAACCAGGGCTGCACAGTACACCAGCACAAACAAGCACTTCTTAATATTCTGTGTCTAAATATTCTGTTCATAATTAGTATTTTTTTTAAATGTAGAAAGGAATATCTAACGCAGGTCTAATATCAACATCCCTTACCGGAGCCTTGTGGTAGCTGAGAAAGAACTCTCAAGGACAGAGCCCAAGCCAGGCGACACACAGCCTGGAGTCCTGGAAGCTTCCACGGTTGACCGTCCATCAGACGACTGTGTATTGCAGACACATACTGCCTCTCAGTCAGCAGCGGCAGCGCTTGGAGCAGATCTGACACAGGACAAGAAACTATCTCTGAGTATCTGTCATACTGAGACTAGAAGCAACTAGAAATACATGTTTATCAACCTGCTACACTGTTTAACATGCACTCACCTTCCCTATCTTCAGTCCCTTGCTCTATAAAGCTGACATCTAAGCAGTAGAGCAGTGACATAACCAGAGCCAGGTTCACGCTGTCCAGGGAGCCGTCAGCTTGAGCCGTCACCGTCTCCAGATGCCCGATGAGAGCCAGGGTATCGTCTTTCGTCAAGGGTGATTGGCAGGTCCATGAAAACAGACTGTCTGCTAGTGCTTGTCGGCATTCTTTGATAAGGTCAGAAACCTAGAGAGACAGAAGGAATTCAGATCCAGAAGACTCAGATTTGTGGAGCCGAACCACCAGAATAAAATGCAATTTCACATTTTTGTTTGATTTTTCTTGCTCCCACCTCCTTCCTGTGCTTTTCATTGCCCAGGCCACGCTCCTTCTGCAGCCGTTCAAACTCACGCGTCACACTTATTTCTGACACCAGGGTGAGGATGCGTTTAGTCAGACCCTGGTTCATCAGCTCATCTGTAAAACGTGTTGTCAATGCCACCAGCTCTGCACTAAATGAGGAAAACAAATGACAGCACACATCAGCATTAAATTCATGAGGTAAAAAAAAAACAGGACAGTTACATTTATGTGAGGAGGATATTCTCAAGTACAGGTCATTTTGTGAATAACATACATGACGAAATTACCTTAGATCAAGGGTGAAGGTTTTGCCTTGGCGTGACTGGATGAGTGACCGTAGAGAGCTGGCCATACAAAGCTTCCCATCCCAGTAGAGTAAAACAGCAACTAAACCTCGAGTAAGACCAGGAAAATATGGCTGCTGTTGTTCACCTGGAGAAATACGAGAACAACTCATTGTCAAATACAAGTCGAACGTGCAGATTAAGATGAACCTAACCCTGAAATAAAACAGCAATTATGAATTTTAAAACTGATTACAAATCAATGATTTCCCTTATGTTTATTTTACCTGCTAGTAGGAGCTCCAAGGCTGACAATTCTCCAATGTCAAACAGATCACTGAGGATAAAGGCTTCTGTCAGAAGCTGCTCTGGAAGGAGCCGTGACCCCTGCTGACCTTGGATGGCGATGCCGTCTGTGCTGGCTTTGCGCACTTTTTCTCTTTGTTCTGCACTTTTAGGCTGTATTGAAGAGGAGGTTCAATGTTATTGATGTGCGTCTTAAAGGGGTAAAATATACACTGGTGCATTGTTTTTCCAACATCACAAAGAAGAAATGATAACAGAGTGACATTTTTCACATGGCCAGATGTTCACAAAAGCGTTGTGCCCAGCATCATGCCTCACCGGGTTTTTAAAGAGTGACAGAAAGTGCGGTTTGTGTTTCTTCAGTTGCAGATCCAGCAGGTGGACACTCTCCGGCTGTCTCCTCACCACCGCTCCCTCCACAGTTTCCCATAGCTCTTTCAGTGGCCCCCACAGACTGGCTCCTGGAGAGTAAACAACTTTTTAAGTTCTCATCCATGACTGATGCTATTATTACGCTATACCATGTACGAAACAACTTTCACATCCTTTCATGAGTTCTGCATGCATAATTCCTTAACATTAGCCAAGTGAAGGGAGGACTAAGACGTAAATAATAAAACCACATAAGACGTGAGACGGGGTTTGCAAACCTGATCCCATTAATTGGTTGTACATAATAGGTTTCGGTTTCGCTTCCAGGTATGTGAAAGTAGGTGGGAGATTAGGAGCCACCGTGTACCCAGACTTGAGGTTTAAAGACGAAAAGCTGGTGAAACTGTTTTAACTGCAAGTCAGCAAGCAGCTGAATCTGTGACCTAACGTTTCCATGGCATGGGCTGGGCTAGGCTAACTTAGCCGCACAGCTCCATGTGGTTCAAGAAACAAGGTAATAAACTAAATCATCAGTAATCAAACAGACATATCCGGACTTGATTGTAAATTACCGAGTGATAAAATGAACATGAATTGGACAGTTATAGACAATAAAATCGTAGTTACCCGAATTTACCGCCATCTGTGTCGCCATGATTCATTCGGAAAACTGTGACATAGCTTCCGAGTTTTTGCCGGTGTAAAATTTAAAATGACTGACTCCTTATAACTTGTTTTTTATTCTGGGTGAAAAAAACGCCAGCCATGCGTTAAAACCGAATAATTGGTATCTAAGTCCAGAGGAGAACTAAAACATTACTGCACTCTGTTTAATATTTTCAGGCAATGTTTTTAGACGACCAAAGGACCCGACGCAAACTTGTTGATTCAATGGGAATTGTAGTTTTCTGGTTCAAATTACTTTTAAAAAGTAATATAAAGTAATTCTGTCTATTAAAGTTGTACATAATATATCAAGAATGTGCACTCAAAATATATTTTGTATTTTCACAATGAAAACGACATTGTCAGAGCCGAAACAAATTATTCAAAACAAGCGGCACTATGGTGAGGTAAACCAGGTTTCTGTCGGTACTGTTTTAAGGGTACACCAAGATGTCCATGCTAATGTGCTGAGATTATGACCGCTGTCACGAAAAATGGCAGTTTATTACCTAAAGCCACCATCTTAAAGTAGAGAAATATAAGGTCTGATGAAATTTTAACGTTCAGCATGGCTCGGGTTGTGAAAGTGTTCCGTACGTTGCGGAATCACTGGAAGAAGTCCACGTTTGCTGTGGGCGTCCTGTCTTACGGGGGCTACTGGCTGTATGGTAAACACTGGTCGGTATCCAAGATCATTAAATATCTACTGATCTGACAGCTGTTTATTTTTTTTACTCACTCGTGTCTCTTATATCTTATCAGTGACAATGTTCTGCGCAGAGAGGCTTGTTTTGAGGCCAGGGTGAGGCATCATGTATTTTCTTAAGATTTCTTTCAGTCATTGACTGCACTTTCTAACCTCTTGTGGTCTCGTTTAGGAGTATGGACGTCAACTGATAGGACCACAGGAGCGACTCGGGAAAGCAACTGTGATTTTAAACCCTGCAGCCTGCAGTGGGTGAGAACAACACTCAGACCTCTCTACACGTGACAACTCCATCTGAACTCTAGACAACTGATCTGCCTCGTTGTCTTTTCAGGAAAGCCAACAATCTGTTTGAGAAAAACGCTGCTCCCATTCTACAGCTGGCAGGTGTAGAAGTTACTATAGTCAAGGTAATGTAATTTTGTGTTTCATCCTGACACGTATTAGTCTCAGCTATAGTCACGATTTCATGTTGTTGACATGTTCCTCTGCAGACTGACTATGAGGGCCAGGCTAAAAAACTGATGGAACTTATGGAGCAAACAGACATTCTGATCGTGGCCGGTGGAGACGGTACATTACAAGAAGTCATCACAGGTTTACTTCGGCGACCTGATCAAGTAGGTGGATTGTACTTATGGTATTAATGTTTCTTTGTCATTATTTACTATTAAACTTACAAACCGACTTATTACATCACTTGATTCAAAAATAATTTACTCACTGGATTTCTGTCTTGCCCAGCTTTTTTCCTCAATTATAAACTCCTGCCACTGTCTGATTTATTACTATTGCTGTTTCCAAATATAAAATAAGTGTATGTTTTCTGACAATAGGAGGTCTTCAGTAACACACCCATCGGATTTATTCCACTTGGTTCTCGGAACTCATTGAGTCCAAGCCTTCATCTCCTCGCTGACAACAAGGTCAAGTAAGTGACCTTCAATATCCACATTTTGTCATTACACACTAACATCGTCAGCTGCTCTAATTCCTGTTACACTCAGAGAACGAAGAGAATACATGTCTGTCTTATTCATTTTCCAGAGACATCACATCAGCAACACTGTCCATTCTGAAAGGAGAAACTGTACCTCTGGATGTCCTACAAATAAAAGTGAGAAACTGTTTTCCTTGCTCTGTATAGATTCATCTGATTAAATTCAAAGATTTATGCTTGCTTATTGTCAGTTTAGATGCAGTTCCTACCAGTAACTTCAGTACAGTGGTCATAGAAGATGATTTCATTTGAAGTCAGATTAAGGATTTTTTTTTTGACTCACTATGTCATAACTCAGTAAATTTAGTTATGTGTTAGCACTTTTACAGAAGACTGAGTTTGAACTGCATATGTTTATTCTTTTGTTTTCTGTTTTGTAGGGAGAGAAAGAGCAGCCAGTCTTTGCTCTGATGGGGCTGCGTTGGGGCGCTTTTAGAGACGTGGCTGCAACGATCAGCAAGTAAGAGTCACTGCTCATAACTCCAGGCATCAAAACGTGCACAACCCGACCAAACATAAGAGTACTGACTCTTAATGTCTCCCCACAGATTCTGGTACCTCGGACCACTGAAGACGAGCGCAGCACATTGGCTCAGTACTCTAAGGGTATGGTTGCTTTGGTTGCCTGAAAATACGAGATTATTTATTATGTTAAACTGCAAATATAAAGCCTCCTGAGCTCCAGCTTGTGTGTTTTCTTGGGGAAAAAATACAGTTATTAGTTCGATCACAGTCCTGAAAACTTGTTCTCAGATTTAGCTGTTGTTACTTTGCCTGACGTTCACTCAATTGAAAATAAAAATATGTACTAATGAGGTAGAACAGAAGACCTTCATTACAGCGTACAACACTTGTAGAGCTGTGAACGTGATGACAGAAAAAAAACAGTCCCATTTTCATTCAAATAGTTTGCTGTCTTCACAGATGTTTATTTTTTTTGTAATACAGTGAATAAATGTAAAACGATGTCACTTTGATCAACTAGAAAGTAATTTGTACCAAAAGATCAATAAATGTTATATTGGCATATTTTATGTATTAATTTTTTTTCTACTGAAAGAATTTTTCTAAGATGAGATGAGATGAGATCTAGTTTATTGCCCCCTTGGGGAGATTTATCCTGAGTTCTTCCCAGCTGCAGCAGACAGAGTGGTAACACACCACAGCACACAGAGCACCAAAATCAATAGGAGTTACGTGCACATGCACACTAAAGAGCGTGCACGCTGAGAGGCTGAAGTGGTAAACATATTGCACATGTCGGATGATGACCACAAAGCTTGTTCACACACATAATTGTCCGTTATGAATTTTCTATCATGCGTGTTCTTTATTGAACTGTTGATACAAATTAGTTTTAGTAGAAGTTCAACCTTTATTTATGTGGCCGGTGATGTAATTCCATCTCTGTTGTAAATGTTCCCAGGAGTGGCCTCTCATCCGGGAAGCCTCCGTATCCTACTTGGCTCCGACGCTCCGACCCCCTGACCTTCCTCCCCAGAAGCCCCCCAGGCCGAATCTGCTCCACCGCATCATCCGCCGGCTGAAGAACTACTGGAGTCCACCGGTGGAGGGTGAGTGTTTGAGTGTTGTGACACATTAATCACAGCATCGCTGTGTTAGGAGAATCTCTTTAATTCCTCACGTTTTCGATCAGAGCCTCCAAAAGTGGAAGAGCCGGAGAAGTGGGAGGATCAGCAGCTGTCGACGTTGGAGCTGTTTATTCAGACGCACAACAAGAACCCCGTGCAGAGGGTCAGTGTGCCGTGATAAGAAACCTTTCACATCAGATCATTCCCTTGTGCTCACGCTGTTATTTCTGTGATTTGCAGCGTGTGAATGACTCCCTGATGATCTGTGCAGAGCCTGATGACTTAAGCGTGGGTGAATTCATCACAGTCGGGTAGGTAGACGCCCTTTTCTTTTCTTTTTTTTTTTTTCTTTTTTTTTACATTCAGAGTTTAAGTTGTTAATTAAAGAACTTTTTTCTTCTTTGCAGTAAGAAAAAAGACGAAGACCCAACTTTATTCACGAAAGCCGCCACAAAACTGGAAGCTGGTGCTTGTCGGCTGCAGTTACCAGAGGTAACTGAGTTGTCTTTAAATGATTTCACGTCTGACTGTGTCTCAGCAGCACAAACGGAGTCTATTTTCAGGATCATGACAGTCCTCACCAGACTCGTTTCCAAATTGGGAGCTTCTGCTGTGACATTTAACTTTGTGCTTCGATCCTACAGGGCACCTCTGGCTTCTACAACATCGACAACGAGGAGTACGAGGCCATGCCTGTAGAGGTAAGGCTGTTGCCACGGAAACTCCGCTTCTTCATCAGCGCCGAGCGCCGAGAGCAGCTCCTCACACAGACACAGTAATGAGGAGACGGAAACCCCGGGAAGACGGAGAACAGCGGGACAAGAACTGATTTGAGAGAGAAAACAACAAACACTGGACGAGCTGCTGCCGAACACATCGCTCTTGATCATGAAGTTCAAATTGTTTAAACAAGCTACATAATTACATATATACATGGCATTTATTCATGTTAAACAGTTACTGAGAAGATTATGCTATAGACTACCATACATCAATGGACCAAGGCTCATTTTCTAAGCCAGTGCAGGTTGTTTTACAGTATGTTTACCTTTACCAGTTTAATAATGACAACCGGTGAATAAACCTGGTGTCTGTCCGGTTCAGTGCAGGCCGTTTTGACGTCTGTGGCCACGTGAAGCCTGATTTTGACAGGGAATACTGAGCAAGCGGCGTATCCGTTGAGAAAAAAGTCGCCCTCGCTTCCACTAGTGGTGAAACCTTGAAGGAGAACAATGGCGTGCGGAGGGGTTGTGTGGATATCGGCGAGTAAATAAAGAAGCCTGTGCGCGAGGCGTCTGGATGCGCCTCCGTCTTGTGATCAGGGCTCTTGGCTCTGCGCTCAGAGAGTCTGGGTCTGATCTGACAGATGGTGCAGAAAGCAAATCTCCGGGATTAAGATGGCGGCTGCACATGTTGAGCTGCTTGGAAAAAGACAAAAGGATGCACAAGGTGTCGTCTTGGTTTTCTAGATTGAGGGAAAATTTCAAAGGCAAATGTCTCATCTTGAGTACTTTAAAATACTGGCTGTTTACTTTCATGCAATACTTTAGACATTTTCCTCAATTCCAGACTTGGTGCCATAATGCTGAGGGATCAGTATTATATGACACCATCTTCCTGAAATTGATGTTATTGTTTTACTTTTTGCTTCACAGTGATAATTTTCCTCATGCAGCCGGCCTTTATTTTCTAATAAAGTCTACTCCACATGCTTCATGTGCCATCAGTAGTTTTTCCTGTTCTCCCAGATCCACAGGACGTGTAAAACATCCTCCTCGGCAGGTTCCACTATGCAGTGGCAGTTGTTTCTACATTCAAACCGGAACAGCTTAATTTCATTTTCAAAGAATTGTCATCATTTGAGGCTCTAAATTTTAAAAAAATAAATAAAAATATGATGTGATCTTATGAACTTACAATCATTTCAGGTGTTGTATTTTTGATTGTTATGATTTATTGATTGCAAAGAATAAACTGAGAATCAGATTATCAATCTGTGAAATATATATATTTTTTAAAGTTATTTAATTTTTCCTGAGCCACAAGTTAATTATCATCCTCATGATGAATATGCTTTGCTCTGAATGAGAGAAGTAATAGGCTGCAGTTACACTAAAATGACCTTAATCTCAGTGTAATTGCTTGGCAGACCTCAAATATCTGCCATTTAAGAGTTATTTGAACTAGTCTGCTACATGAAGTGTAATTTTTATGATGAAAATTTGCACAATGTGAAGTTAAACACCCTTTGCTTATTTCCAGGGGCTGATTAGTTACATTCGTATTATGGTTGGAATGAGAAGTTACAGAGCGGTGCCTTAAAAGAAGAACAAGCTATGCGGCGTTAGAAGACTGGATGACACTTAAACTTCATCAGTGTTTTATTGTTTTACAGTGGCAGTATAGTGAAACTGACAGTTGCTCATGCTATTGGGTTGTTGTGTATATTACTGACATCTCTTACAGTGTTTCACATGAGGAAAAGGTGAATTCTCTGGATTCACAACCAAAAGGAAAACGGTTACACTACTCAGACGTGATGTGTGTGTGTGTGTGTGTGTGTGTGCGCAATACTTCTGCTGTCTTTGACATTCAGTAGAGTGACACGCTGTACAAACAGTTCGTTGAGCTAATGCTGGTACACACCTGTGAGCGGCTCCACAAAGAAGGCATTTTTATACAGTGGTGTGTGTGTGTGTGTGTGTGTTTCTCTGTGTGGGGTGTACATTCACATTCATGTTTCACACACATCTGTAAAACAAACGCAGTTGCACAGATCAGGTGGAGTCGACTGGAGACATGATCCTAATCTGGTGAGCAAACAAGGTTGACGCACATCCAGAAACCAGTCGGTCACTTTGTTGTAAGAAGCTGGAAAAAGTCACATCATTAAGGCCCCATTGAAAGGAAAAAAAAAAAAGAGCTAAGCTGTTCACTTCTTCCATATATGTCTCTTCATAATTTATCCAACCCAGAAAACATTTCGAGGAGGTCAATAAGTCGAACCCCTCCATGCCCCAATTTCTATATGTGAATTTGACTGTGAAAAAAACAACAAAACAAAGACATTTTAAAAATACTTGGTGTGTTAGCTTGCATCGCGGGAGGGGAGGGGGTGCCGGAGAAGGGTTGAGGAACCGCCGCCTCAAATTCAAACAAGGCAAACATCAACATCGTGTGTTCCAACATGGAACAAATTATTACTGTGATTGGCAATGGGGTGGATGGAGTGAGCGCGCTCTGCCAGCACTGTTCAACACACACATTCGGCCCTCCTCTAAAGCTGGACTCAGTCAACGAGCCGCTGATGGAAAGGACTGGGAGAAACCCTCGGCTGGAAACAGACGGGAGGAGGAGGAGGAGTTAAAGCTTCGCCTCGGCTCCCGTCAGGACGTCAACAGATCTCCCCCGCAAACAAAAAAAAGAAGAAGAAGAAGAAGGAAGTACACAAAGAGATCTTTGTCATGAAAACAGACAAGCGGAGAGGATCTCTTTGAAGCCGAGTGACGCGTGAACAGATCAGTTGAAGACTTTTCGCATAAACAGAGCACATCAGTAGAGTCGAGCATGGCTCCGTGCATCAGGAGGGAGTCCAGCGGTGGAACCGGTGCAGCATTCGCCACAACATTAGTGTTAGAAAGTCACATTCATTGAAAATTCCTCCACCAAAGAAAAGGCTACACTGTGTAAGAAAGCGAGTCGCATTGGTTACTTCTGTCAGACACACACGACGAACATGATGTGAAAGGTGCATTAAGGTCAACAGATAATCCATATAATAATCTTCCATCTTAATTATACTCACCCCTCTTTGTTGAAAAAAGAAGAGGATTGCACTCAACACATTTCCTTGTTCTCACCTCTCAGTTGTGAAGAAATAGTAAAAACTAAACTTTCAACACACAGGCTCCTATTGCTTCCCTTTATGAAGGCAAATAAAGTGGTTACAAAGCTTTCATTTTACAATGTACAATTACCAGAAGAAGAAGAAGAAGAAGAAGAGCATCCATGAATATGGATGAAAAGTCCGTTTGGCTTTCCGGGATTTAAACCGCACGACAGAAGCTGCAGGGATTGTTGAAATGTGGTGACTTCGGTATAGTGAGTGCAGCGGAGAGCAGTCCGTCGCTCTGCAGTGAGAAATATCCATCCAGTGCTTCGGCCTGGGCGTCTTAATCAACAGTCAGAAGCCCAACAGGCAAACATGTACAAGAGAGTTGGGTGCTGGACGGGAGCAGGACGGAGTGAGTGACGCGGGACTGGAGCGGCTGCAGCTGCCAGGCAGGAGTTTATCAGCCGCCATGGAGAGCGTCCTTATCACCCGGTGGTTTAAACAGTCGCCACTGATCAGTCTCTCACACACACACACACAGAGGATAACATGGTGTCCCCAGGTGGCGGCAGTGTCTTTAGTTTCTGTGTGTGTATGTGTGTGTGCGTGTAGGTGTGTGTGTGTAGGTGTAGGGCGGCCTCAGACGATCCAGTGGCGTCCGGGCTTCAGGGACAGCAGAGGTTGTCTATGACCAGCGTGACGTCGATGCCGTACACCTCCAGCAGGTCCACCAGGAAGGAGCGGTCGCACTGAGGATCCAGCCCCATGGCCCTCACGTGCTCGGCGGTCAGGGTGGGGTCGTTGCTGCCCGCCACCTCCGACAGCGTCTGGAAGATGCGGTTGTTCATCTCCATGAAGAACCTGCAACAGGATGAGTGACGGCTGAATCAATTTCGACGCGAATGGAGATCACACAGTGAGTCACTGGGAAAAGAATAAATAAACAAGCAGCTGTGAGGGTGGCGCTGCGCTGCAACGACTGCTGACGAAGAGGACGGTTGTTAGGGACTCACAGAATAAAAAGATCTTCCTCGTTTGCAGTGCAGTCTTCTTCCACCTCCTGAGAGTAAAGCAACAATTGCCTGAGGAAACAAACAGTCAGTTACTAGAAATCTGCAAAAATCTTACAGCATGGCCGGTAGTTTCTGCAGTAGCACAGATCCTCGTGTTTTCAGCAGATATCTCTTAACGCTGCGGCTGAGTTTCAGCGTACCTCTGCTCTGTCAGCTTCCTGTACTTCTCCTTATCGGCCGCATTCAGTCTCAGAAGCGGCTGCAAATGGCTTCTGTGAGTTTTCACAATCTGGTTGTCGATGTAGACGTCATACAGCTCCTTCTTCTCCTCGAAAATCTTCTCTGTGGTGCCTTGACACGCACAGCAACATACGTTCAAGCAGGGAGTCATTCGGATACATGTGGACGGTTAAATATTTACAGTTTGGCGGTTTACTCACAGGCCACGTACGACAGCTCCGTCTCCAGAGCAGTGATGTCTGCAATGTTGATGTAGAAGAAAGGCCGTAACTCAGGCACAGACACTCCGATTCCAGGTAAAGAAATGTTGGCCAGGCAGCAGCAGCAATACACTGAGGGAATGCAAGAACACACTGAGTGAAACTCTGAAAACAGGCCATTATTAATTTATTTGGATACAAGTATCTGCTTCAAAGTTTTTAATCACCCCTCATTAGGTTAACTATACACCACCTCAAAGGGGCTGAGCGTGTTTGTGCAAGCGTGTGTGTTCAAGCTTCTCACCTCTGTAGCAGACCACACCCACGGGAGGAGGGGAGAAGATGAGGAGACGTTTCCGCAGCAGCGCAAACTTCCACAGCACCATGATCTGCTCCCCGAAAAACTGGATGAACTGGGACATGCAGCCAGCCGGGTGGGTGATCTGCATCGAGCAAGTAGCGACGGATGTCACATCATTATTAGTATTATCTTTAACAGTTTCCAGTGCAGTTGCAGTTCCAGCATCGTTCTGTTGCTCGGCTGACCTTCATCTCCGGGTGCATGCAGCGGTTGATGGTGGTGACGCTCCAGGTGGGACAGGCGTTGACGAGGCCGTTCCCCGTCGGCGGGAGAACTGCCTTCTTGTCCTCGTAGAAGGCCTCCAGTGGGGAGTACTGGCCCGGGCACTGCAGCTGGTGTCTGCAGAGCAAAAGGCAGTAAAGCATCTCCCTTCCATCCTGTGGATGAACATTAACATCACTGCTTGCTCCGCAATGAATCACCGTCAAGTACGTCCAAACGCCATGACGTGCATGAAAATGAAATGTCAATATAAGACGGCGTTCAGGTTAGCAGACATCACTCGTTCTAAAATTACACTCTGGGATCATCTGAGGCCAGCAGCATTTCACAAATGCAGTGATTGCACCACTTCAACCACTGTAGGACCCATGCTGAGTGACTTTCTTACACCAACCGCCTGCTGTTTCACAAAAACTGAGACCTTATAACACACTGACTGAGATCAGAGCGGATTAACTTCTTTATGCAAACTGAAAATGTTTGGAGAAACATATTGAGACGCAGTCAAGGATAACTTGGAACTACGAAAGTCAGATTTTGATGAAAAAAACTAAAGCCGAGTCGCAGCAATGCAGAAAATGAGGGAGGAAAAAAAAAAGAAAAAGAAGCAGCTGTCATGGTTTCTTTCACTTCTTTGCTAAGAGAAAAACTGAATGTCAGTGGGTTTCTTGTCACAAAAGCTTTAACGGCAACTCGAGGTTCATGTTTAATAGATGAGAACATCTGATACAAAGAGGCGAGGGAGGGACGGAGAACCATGAAGAGGAACCTGTAAAAACAGTTGGGGGAGAAATAAACAAGGTAAACAGAAAACAAACGGAGTGGCAGCGAGTTCGAATGAGGAGAGACAGAAGGCTCTCTCACACACACACACACACACACACACAGTCACACACAGCATGTCCTACCTGACTTGGTTCTCCAAGAAGTGCATGTATCGGTACAGCAGAGTGTAGGAGGGAGACAGGATTCCCACTGACTTCATCCGGGCTCCTCGCTCCAGCTCACTCTCCACAGGCATGTTAGCGAAACAGGCCAGCCCGAAGTAACAGCCTTTACGGAAATATCTAGCCAGAAGCCAAACAAAGAGAGAGCTGCAGTGAAAACCAGGGCTTGTTTGACTTCAGTCAGGGATGGAGGAAAACCCGGTGAATCCACATACATGAAATCACTGGTGATCCGGTGAGAGCCGCTGGCCATCGACTTGAACTCAACCCCGTCCAGGTTGACGTCGTGAGGCAGACACCACTCCACCATGTTCCCTACGGTTCACGCACACATTCACACAGAAACAGAAAGCCCAGGGTCACTTCCTGTACAGTCTACTTTCATTCTGACCACTTCCTCTAATTCTTCATGTATGTCATGTGAAGAGGAGAAGTCAGGGACGGTGAGGAAGCTCCGACTCAGCGACAGCAGGGATTGAACTTCTCACCTCTTGCATCTGAGTTTGAAGCACTGACATCTTGGCCTCATGCTTAATTATGTTTTTATTAACCATTGCCTTTCAGTGTGGTCTGCTTAATCAATACTGACCCACAACAAGTCCCAACTAAACCAGACAGGATGGACCCTGCTCTCAGATGAGGGATAAATACTGTGAATTGACAGGGACAGATTAAAAAAACACAGACACACACAAAGGGAAAGTGATATTTTTCTGTAATTGCATATATTTAATACACAAAACTGATTCGTAATTTTCTTATAAGCCATAAATTCAACAATTTACATATTTAAGTATTTCATAACAACAAATACTGATGATCACAATTATAATTTTAAAAACTGTTTATTTGTTATGTGTAGAAAAAACTGAGAACAAAATGAACATTTCAGTTGTACTTGTTTGAGATGCATCTAATCAGTCACCCCTTGACTATGAGATTGAAGTATTGACATCAAGGTCTCATACTTTGCTATGATTGATGAACTACTGCATGTGCCTCTTGGTTGTTCAATCAAAATTAAATGTGATAGGATGTATTTTCCTTTTATGGTCATCTTCATTCACGTGGATTTTCATAAGATATTAGGTATAATAAGGTTTGGTTTTATCCTATTTAGAAACGGTGAAACCTCCATTCGTGACACAAAAACTAAAATATTAATTTATTATTTACATAAAAAAGGGTCACAACATGTAAGCATATTTCATAAATGCTTGAATCATTTGAGTTTATGTGTAATGAATGTGGAGATAACTATCAGTATTGAGTGAGTTTATTGATGTTGGACCGTGTCTCTATTTGAACTCTACTGAGGATGATGAAAACATCACATGATGTTTATTTCACAGGTGATAAAAATGGGATTTCTTGTCCGTCTTACCCGATCTGGTGTCAAATGTAACCACGAACACGGCCACGATCTGGTCCTTTTCCTCCCACTGGTCCCTCGCGGACAGCCCGGGGAAGCAGACGGGACCGAAAGCCGTGCGGTCCCACCCGTGTCCGAAGAGCTCGGTCCGCGGCCGGCCGCCGTCCTCGCTGAGCACCACGGTGGTCAGGCTCCGCGTCGGGCTGCAGGTGATGATGGAGGGGGTGCTGCCGCTGCTCCACCCAGTGCCAGCCGCAGTGCCAGTCTGCGGCTGCGAACTTTTCTGCGTGGCGGCTTCCTCCGCTCCCGGCGGCGGCTGAGGCGGCGGCTGGGCCGCCTGGTTGGGATCGGGCGGTGGGATCTCCTCCCAGTCCAGCAGCGGGGCTCGATCCGACTGTTCCACCATGCTGCCGCTGCCGCTGCCGCTGCTCCGAGAGGACTACCGTGAAGGCGGAGGGAGACGAACAACACAGCGCTCCGAGGTGCGGACGGGTCGGGCGGACTAAACACGCCGCTGGAGCCGGATCATGGTGTCCTGTCGCCCGCTCGGTGGTTTTCTGTGTATTTGTAAGCGTGTCACATCAGCGGCGGCTCGGAGCGCTTCGCCTCCTCCCGTCGCTCTGTTGTGATGACGTAGCGGACTTCCGCCCACGTGTCTCTCTCGCTCCACAATGACCTAATTGTTCCTCCGCATGTTTATTTTACATATAATAACACTGAAGGCATCGCTCTGATCATCAGGCCACAATTTATTTTCAATTTACCGTTTTAATCAATCAAAAGAATAGAGCAGAGAAAATATTTAAAGACATTGCTCCACGAAAAAGTGACACATCGGACATGGTATAAATCAAATAAGTACTGAACTCAACTCAACTTTATTTAAAGCACTTTAAAACAACCATTGTAGCAACAAAGTGCTAAACATAAATAATCACGAAAATCTAAAGGCAAATAAAGATACAATAAAACAATAAAATGGGGACACTGAAACAGGAGCAGAGTCTCAAACTGGGTGAAAACGTCAGAGTAAACATGTGTCTTAAGATCTCTTAAAAACGAACAGTAATATTAAATGTTGATATGTACAGGGTTTACAGTTAGTAATATCAGCACAATAAAAAAATATTATCCATAAAGGACTTTTTATGCAAGGAAATGCAGCACAAAGTGCTTTACAGGGTGAAAGAAAAAAGTGTATTTATCAAATTTTGTATTTATTTTAAATTTTATTTAACTTCACGTAACTTCATTTAACAAAAGTATTAATAAGACTATTAAAAGTACAAACTCCCATGTGAGCTCAATGCAGTATTTATTTAGTCCACCCATGAGGCACCTGATATGGGTTACTGAGTTCATGTGAACATTTCCAACAATTGACCCATAAAGTAAGCCTGCGAAAGTGGATCTGTATGCATCCCTCTTGAATTTTCCATTTGGGACCCCAGTACCCAAGTAACATACCATGAAGGGCCCATAGACGCATGTTGGCTTGGATTCAGTCAATTATTACGATTGTACAAAGGCAGTTTGTTTGTTTTTAAATGGAAGTGAAGAAATTCAATAAAAATAGAACAAAACAGAACAGCATTGAAGCAAATCACAGTCACACACACACACACACACTCGCGCAATAAATAAAATAAAATAATAAAACCCAAACAAAGCACAGCTATTATGGAAAGAAGACATATCTTAAGTTTTGCACTGCCAAACTTTACAGGTCACTCTGCATAAATGAAAGGGGAAAAAATCCCACCAACCTTAAAGCAATTATGTAACATTTCACATTGGAGACATTCAACCAATATTGTAAATTTGCATAAACGATCCCACATTACTGTTTACACACTTATTATTTTCAACTCTGTTACTTTTTTGTTGTTTGCTTGTGCTATCCAAGATTGTTAAATTTATTAGCTAACATTTACTGATAAAATATAGCTGTCCTTTATTCAACGAAATCTACTCAATTTCTTAAACATATATATTATTCCAGTAAACCCACGCTTTATATTGATGTAAGAGAAACATTTTCCCATCCTGACACTGTACAAAGGTGTTTTATAAGTCACCTGCAACTTCAACCAATCAGCGAGTCCCATGGTGACCCAATTTAAATAAACAGGAAGTATTATACATACGTGGCGCGAAATCCAACTGTGGTTGTGGTGGTGATGCTGAAATCGACTCTTTCGTAAGTTAAACACATTATTTTTCGAATTAAACCAACTCGGTGAGAGAACGGAGTGTGTATGCTCAGTGGGTACCGTTCACTACTCCTTAAATCCAGGTTAACAAAAGCAAAGGTCACCATGTGGCCTCAAATTAGCTGCAAGCTCCATGTACAGGACGGGGAAAAGCGAGGTTGCACACTTCTTTACACAAAGCTCGATAAACCTAAACAATTCGTCATCTAAAGTTGGTTTGTCAGGTGATTGACCTCAATATTCTTTAACCTGATCAATTATCACAATTTTAATTTGTGTTGACTTAAATGGTTGGGTAAAAGTAATACAGATTTTCTTGGGTTTTTACCCTTTAGAAAAGCAGTTTGCAGTTTGATCTCAAATTGATGGGCACATAAAATAACAAGATTTTTTTTTTTGGCTTAATTGAATAAATTACTTAAAGTTGGTCTGAAAGCACAGCTGATTGTCATCCCAAACCATCAGTGACTGTTGTCCTCTTGGCCCTAAGAGTGTTGAATAGAAACAACTTACTTAACATTGTTGTTAACATTTCTGAGAACATTTGTCCCAAACCTCAGGCCCTGAGCATGGCAGCGTTGTTTACTGGGACCAGCCAGCAGCTGGAATTTTCCAGCTGTGGAGAGGATGGAAGCAGCAGCAGCAGCAGCAGTGACACCTCAGACAACTGCACGTCCAGGACTCGCAGTCCTCGGATCCGCACGCCCAGCTCCGCCTGCGGGACGCCCAGAGTGCAACGCCACCGCAGCAGATTCAATGCCTCATCCTCCCCTATGCTGTGCACCAGCCCGATACCGTACGCTTCCTGGAAGAAACTGAGACTCTGCAGCTCTCCAAACACTCCCAAGGTTAGGAATATTTTCAACTCTGAGTTTCTTCTCCTTCGCTGACTTGAAAGAGTACGACTTCAGATGTCAGACTAGTTTTCCTTCAGCTGAATAAATTCCTCTCCCTCCCTCCCTCTCTGCCTCTCTGCATGTAGAGTTTGCTGTCAAAGTCGTCTCAGCCAGTCTCCAACATTAAGATCCCTCACCGCCAGAGGAGACTGTGCTTCACCTTAGCCACTGCAAACTTAATGCAGGCACCTTCTGTCAACGTGAATCCTTTCACTCCTGACACCGTGCGCAGGAACAGCGAGCAGTACTGGACCAAGAGTTGTATGAGCGATGATGAGGACGATTACGTTCCTGGGTAACTCCACCCTACTCCGAGTGGTTTAAAAAAAAAAAAAACCTTGGATGAGAAGGAGAACTAGAAGATGGATACAATGAACAGGAGATATTGTTTTTGATAATAATGATATAAATGAAAGCATGAAAGTGGATGTTTTTAGAATCTTAGGGTTATCCATGCAGTAACACATGATAAAACAATTAGGTTTCCACACAGTGTGAATGACCTCCACACATCATTTATAAGTTTAGTCAGTCCTTTGTAATATTTTGAGACGGGAACTGAAATCAGAGGACAATCCTTTTATCATACATTTTAAAATTGTAGAATTGGTGTCAACCGTTGGTTAGAAACGACCATATGATGTTGGAGTAAATATTGAAATCGTCTTTACCTTTTGATATTAAGTTACCCTACACACAGGCTTTACTTTGGCTCTTCTGTTTCCAGCATAAAAATGTCTAACTGGCCTTTTCCATCTTTCAGTCTGAAACACAGCCTCACATCATCTGAAGAGGATGACGAAGCCTTTCTCCCACCAAAGGTACAACTATTTTTATCAGCGCTGGTGGTAGACGTAACCCTCCCTCTCAGATGAAGCTGATAGGCTTTCATCATCAGTCTTTGTCATATGCAGCTGCCTCCTCACTTCTTGTTATGTACAAAATTACATGCTGCCAAGTCTTCTTCCGGGATTCCTCTGAAGGAATCTCCAAAAGTGAAAAAAAACAAAAACAACAGAAGCTGCCGTCAGACTCTATATAAAACAATTTCCTTGTGGAAGTTTTACCATATTTGGTGACACATCAAAGAAAATCCTGACTGTCCTCTGTGGAGCTCATCGATGACGGTGTAACGCGGGCTCCTCCCTTTAGAAATGTCTTGGATTTCATCAGAAAGGCCTCCGTCTGTTTGTCTGGCAGAGGCGAGCTGTTCAAGCCTGCATGCTGTCACGATATGAGAGCGAGTTCCTGCAGCTCGAGTGCATCGGCGTGGGCGAGTTTGGGGCAGTTTACAAATGCGTTAAGAGGCTGGACGGCTGCTTGTACGCCATAAAACAATCCCGCCGACCTCTGGCAGGCTCTTATGACGAGTAAGTGGGTCATTAATCCGGGCTCTGCTAAAGACAGTTGCGTTGATCTTTTGATTTTTATGTCATTGTTTATGGGACTTATTAGTGACTGTGCTTTATGGCCCATCAGGCAGCTGGCCCTCAAGGAGGTGTATGCACATGCTGTTCTTGGGCACCACCCACATGTTGTTCGCTATTATTCAGCATGGGCAGAGGATGACCACATGCTTATTCAGAATGAATTCTGTGATGGTAGGTGTGACGCACATGAAATGACCTCGCCTGAGAGACATATTAGATTTCTGTGGTTTGACGCTGCCGTTGTGGATGTTTGTTTCAGGTGGGAGCCTCGGCGATGCCATCGTGAAGAGGGAGGTCCAGGGTGATCTTTTCACAGAGGCCGAGTTGAAAGATCTGCTTTTGCAGGTGTCCATGGGTCTGAAGTACATCCACAGCTCAGGACTTGTGCACCTAGATATCAAACCAAGTATGTCTTTTTCTCTGTAAAAGTTTTCACCTGAAAACCTTTTGTGCTTAAAATGTGTGATTTTATTTCAGGCAATATATTCATCTGCCAGCGTAGCAGCACGAGTGCTGTGGGTGAGGGGGAGAGTGAAGAGGAAGATGGAAGCGCGACAGCTGGCGTCATTTACAAAATTGGTATTTTTTTTTTTTCTACTCTGTGTTGGAGAAACTCCGACGAGGAGAGTTGGACATCCGAGTGATGGATAGTTCAGTTTCCTCCAGTAGGCCAGAAACATTCTTTTTAGAATATTTTGTCATTTAATTCTGTGTGTGGGTGATTGTCTTGGTGTGGTGACCCATCCTGCGTTCACACAGAAAGGCCTCTGGTAATTTGGTGAGGATAAATGATTTCTACATACGTGTGTTGCTGCTTTTTTTTTAAAGTTCATACTTCTCTTTTCCTACAGGCGACCTTGGTCATGTGACATCCACGATCAATCCTCAAGTTGAGGAGGGGGACAGTCGCTTTCTCGCCAGTGAGATTTTGCACGAGGTAAAACGTATATATGCAACTGTAACTGACAGTAATGGGAAAGAAAAATAGATCCTTTGGTGTTTTTTGTTTCTTGTGTTTACTTGGATCTCTCCAGGATTACAGCCACCTCCACAAGGCAGACATATTTGCTCTGGGTCTCACCGTGCTGCTGGCAGCTGGCGCTCCTCCTCTACCGCGAAATGGAGATCAGTGGCACCATCTTAGACAGGAGAAACTTCCTGAACTGCCACAGAAGCTTTCACTTCCCTTTAAAGCTTTGCTTCAGGTACAGGGGATGTGTCTGTAAACCCCTTTTTTTATGTCTTGTTTTGTATATCTGACAGAAATGGACAAATTAAAAAAATGTTTTTATTCTTTGTCAGTCTATGCTGCATCCAGACCCTACAAAGCGTCCGTCTGCCAAGGACCTTTGCAGGCACACAATCTTAAGCGAAAAGAGGACGGAGAGACTGGCTGCTCAACTGCGTCGAGAGCTCAACGTGGAGAAGTTCAGGACAGCCATGCTTGAAAAGTATAAAATGAAATCTGCCCTCTATCTCTACAGATACAGCTTATAATTTGTTTTGAGCCCCACAGCAATCTTTAAAGTGTTAATATTCAAGTGATGTATTGTTATTTTGGGAAAACTATGATGGACAATTTTGATTATATAAGACCTTCCAGGAAATGTTGGCATGATTATGAAATGAGAAGTACTGAAGTAACTAGAGAGGATTATGGTTGAATCTAAAACACTTGAACTTCTTATTTCTGAGCCTGTAAGACACTGAACTTCATAAATAGGGCCAGCAGATGGTGTAATTTCATATTTAATTGAATGCTCTGTCCTGTTTATCAGAGTGAGTCAAGAAATCTCATGACAACTAACCTCAACTGTCACACAGTAATGTATGAATATATTCACATTTCAGTGTCCCTCCCTCCACAGAGAGCTTCAGGAGGCTCGTCAGGCTGCGTTGTCCCCCATGCAGAACCTGTCTCCTGGCCTAAAACCTCCTGCCAGAGAGGGTTCTGTGCCCAGAGCCGGGAGGAGGCTTGTTGGGAGGAAGGAAAGGCGCTCTGTGAGCTTTGGCTGCCCTGGTTCCTACATCTGATGCCACGAAGTGAAGCCTCCTCATGTGTTTTCGCTGTTGATGTGAAGATTGTAGCGGACGTTAGAGGGATTTGTCTCCTGAATGGACTGATGGTATTTGGATAATACTGATTTTGAATTATTAATGTAACTTCCAACACCTGCCTCAAGTGATATCCTCAACATCTGTTAGAGCGCTTGACAAGACACGTCCAATTGTTCCATTCTTTTTTTTTTTTTAACTGTAAATAAACATTTTAAAGTTTTTATCAAATGTGTTTCTAATAATGTGTGTCACAGTAGAGTCTTGCAAAAACAACTTCCCAGGGACTTTCCAGAGGATGCCTTTGCTTATCAGTGGCTGCAGTTAACTGTGAGTCACGTGCCTTCATTGTTTATCACAGTTTTACAAGGAGCCACGGGTAAAGTGAAAATGAGACACTCTCGGGCACAGTCTTAGGTCTCTTGAAACCGTGTTTAAAAAAAAAATACATAAACTGCTTTTCAGGGGCCACATCTTCCGATTTGATTATGAGGCGTTTAAGCTCACTGCAGCGAAAGTAAAAGTTCAGCTAAAGGAACGATGGAGCGTGAAGGCATCATGCGGCGTTCAGGTCACTGCTTCCACTCTGAACTTTGGCCTTCGCCGCGTCATAATAAAGGCTGTCTCTGTTGTTTCGGCGCACTGGCGGCGGCAGTACGAGCAGGAGCACCAGAAAAGCCGCAGCAGGTCGTCTTTCTCTGGCGCACCACTACCGTAAGTCAGTCTGTAAGTAGATAATCAATTAATTTAGCAAATCGAGAAGCGATTGTGAGTAAAACAAGACGAAATGAAGCGAGTTTTGTTTTAACCGCGTGACGGTGTTTATGTTCCGCTAGCTTGATAGATAATCTCGTTAGCGTTAGCTTGACGCCAACTCGATAAAAAAAAAGTTTCTCCAAGTAGATTTATTGTTCATTTTCAGACTGCTGCGTGAGTTCATGTGTGAGTTTAAATGAATTTTGAAAGTAGTCGGCGGCGTGAAGCTTGGCTAACTTTTTTTTGCGTCGACGTGTTGAATTAAAGGCCAGGAGAGTCTCCGATGGACGACCTGCATGGTCTGACGAGGGGCCAGAAAGCCGCCCTGGTTTTCGCCTTCCTTCAAGCAGACTGCGCTGACTCGGACTATGAAAAGGAGCTTCTCTCCCTGGCCGGGGAACTGAATCTTTACCAGGACCTCAAGAGCAACGGGTCCAGGATCGACTACACGGACGATGGTACCCTGGAGACGGATGGCCATCTGCCCGGCGGCATCTCGGTCTCTCTGGATGACATCCTGCCCTCGGTGGATCAGTGGCCCAGTGAGTATCACACGATGCTGCCTTTCAAACAAACAAGATCTGACATGTGTTCCTGCTCCTCCTGGGTATTTATTTATTTCACCAAGTAGGCCGATACTCATTTACAAGCGTTAGCAAGGAAGTACGACAAAACGGAAACAAACTTATACATACATAGAAAAACTGTCACACAATCTTAAAGTAGCATTGACAGTGATATTCATGTTTGGATGGTATTTGTAGAATTAATGTAGAGTTAGAAGACTGTTTGCAGAAGATTACTGTCATTTACAGTAAATAAGTGAAATGAGGAGCTACCAAATGAAGTACAGACTGTAGGTATGGCCAGACAGATTAATCTATGAGAAGTTATCCTGAGATTTGTGTTGAGAATATTGAGAAGGAATTGTAGATATGGGAGTTTAGTAAATGAAACGAAACCAGTGAGTGTATCCAGGGTATCATGGCTGCATGGAGCTCCAATCATGCAGTAAACAGCTTTGGAAATAACATCCATCTTAAGATCTGCAGATTGCATCACCATAATCTAACATTCAGAGAAGTGGAATTTTAAGCAGAAGTTGTTTGGCGGAACATGTAAAGGAGGATTTGTTTTGGTAAGTCTGACCTTGTATGTTGATGCGAGTTTACTGTCAAGCAAGATATGCTACACTGTAGTGTAATACTAATGTGTTATATATTTCCAGGAGTAAGGTATCGGATTGACTCTGAGTTCATTCTACAAATGAGCAAATAACCACAAGCGCGCAGTCAGTACTTCAGTAGAAATTTCTACCGTGTCACAAACAGCAGGAAGTCGTGGTACAGTGCCTCCCACAGAGCTCCAGTCTCAACATAAAGTCTGTCTGCATGTATATGAAGAGACAGATGGATCTGAAACAGGCTGCATCCACACATATTTGTATAGTTCAACAATCTTGGTGTGAAAATGTGCTGAGAAGAGTTCATGCTGCATCGAAGGGAAAGGAATGTCTCACCAACTGGTCAGCTCTCTCCTCGTCATTCACTTTGAAGTATGTTTTAATTTAACCAGGAACTCTTTCATTTTGAAAGCACACACGCATCAGCCATTGACCTTTGCTACAGATTCCTCCAAGCAAAGCTGGAGATAAAAAACTTTAAGATCTGTTTACTTGTGTCACACTCGGGAAAGGAGTTTGTGAATTAAAGTGAAAACTCCCAAGTGTCTGAGTTGGTGTTTATTTACACCCACGTCCATCTCTCTGTCTTGCGGTTTGTGACACAGAGGTGCTTTCAAAACTTTAAAATGTGTTAACATGGCAACGTTTCCATTCACTGCCCTTCCTACTGAATCTAGAAATCACAGATGTCGTCTCGACTGAAGAGCCGAGGTGGAAAGTTTTTTTTGCTCATCAGTTGGCGTCTTATGACTCCTCTCCTCCCTCCTATGTGAAGCCTTCCCCAGAACAATTGTCACCTTGATTTTATTCCAAGATCACATTAGGAGCTTTGTTTTTGTTTTTCTTTATGAAGACGCTCGGACATGAAAGAGGAAGTCGAGGAAATCTTGACAGTTTAGAAACTTTGCATGCTGATGTGATTTTGAAAGCGAGAACTCGTAGCAACACACATGAAAGCCAACCGACTAACACAGGTGATGCATAAAGGAAGAAAGAAACCCAATACACGACGCTACGTTTGAATAACATTTGACATACTTGCCTTGGAAAAAGAAAAACCAGTAAAAATTTTCTCAAATCCTTGAACACATTCACTTGAGAAAAATGCAATCAGTGTTTTGTACAATGGGGAGAAATGTTTTTTTATTGTCTTATCTTTAGATTAATATTCAGTTTATCCATTTAGGAGGACTAAAATATTTTACTGTAATACACTACATTGATATGGGGGTCTTTTTTTTGGCACAGGGGGTCACGTGGAAGCAGCAGCCTTTCGGCAGGTGGCAGAGGGGCTGAGGGAAATCGCAGCCCAGCTGGAGCAGGACGTCGTGGCTCGTGGCATCCAGAACCTGAACAGCCACATATCCGTCTCCCCCTCCGAAGTAAGTCCCTGAAACTGTGAAACCACCTGACAGGCTCCACTGGCCCCGCCTACTGGAAGAACTGGAAGTCCTTGTGTCTCTCCTTTCCAGCAGTGGAGGCATCACCTGGCCTATGAGGTGGAGCGGGCGATGAGGCAGGGCGTGGGCCTGGAGCATCTCCCCCAGGAGCGAGTCCTCATGGCGCTCACGCTCACGCTGGTGCGGGGCGTGTGCGTGCAGGCGCCGCGGCTGGTCAGGGGCCTGTTCGCCGCCGCGCTGCAGCTGATCAGCCCGGCCAGGTGACTCCTGAGAGGAAGGCTGTTGGACTTGAACTGAGCGTCTGCTGCTCACGGCCCAGTGGACTGTGAAAGCAGCAGTTGGAAGAGAAGCGCAACGATAAAGGGATCTTTTCAGTTCCTCATACTATTGAGAAGAAATACAAACATATTTGTGACACTTGAATATTTTTTCATGACTTTGAGCATCAAACTGTCTTTTCTTGCAACTGTCTTCATTTTATACTTGAACGTTTGATTATTTTTGAATTCCTTTGCTTTTGGTCATGATGTGAATTATGTTTTTTCAGGGTTTCTCGTTATTTTCAACCTTGAAACAAATGCGTTGAGTGTATTTTATATACATGCACATAAATAAAACACCACTGCAGAAAGATTGTCAAATATTTTACTTTTTTTTTTTTCATTTCAAACAGCATATTGTAGGAAACTAAAGGTACGAGTGCCACGTTGGAGACGTGTTGATATCCATCCATCCTCTTTACTGTGGACAGTTTCCCCCTGTAAGCTGGCATAGTTTGAGCTGATGAGCATTACCGAGTGCAACGCTGAAACACACAACACCCCCTTGTTTTCTTTTTTTTTCTTTTTCATCCCAAAACATCTGAACAGTTTTTCTTCCTACAGTGTGTTTGCTGAGATTTCAGCTATTGGGATAAATTTCAAAGGTTGTTTTGATTTTATCCTTTCTCACACATTTCTGCAGACCTTGATGCATTTAGTTGCAGAGAACTTTTAAACTATGCATTGTGGCAAAATAATGAAATTTAAAAAACAAACCTGCATTACAGAACTTTTTAAAAACTCAGCCTGACAGCATGGCTTGGAGACTGCTCAATGATCTCAGGTCTTTGAGCTGAGTTGTATCCACTACTAAGAAAGAAATTTGTTTGAATAAGTCGGTTTTCTTCGCAGTTTAGAAACCAATTGACTTATTGGTGCTTTTAATGCTCCCCTGCTGCTCCACTGTTGACGTGGTTCTCCAGTCACTGCATCAGGCTCCCTTCTGACCAACCAGCCTCAAAAGGCTGCAGCAACAATAATACTGGTTCAGGGTGAAGCAGTGGAAGTGGAGGGACACTGAAATATTATTGAATCAATGGGAAAACTGAAGTAATTGTGAAGACGTAACTGCAAAAGTGGCGTGAGAAGTAAGCTGTCGGTTTTAACACAAAAAAAAAAAAAATCAGTTCACAGCATAAAAATCCAGTTTCTTAAGAGACTATCACATTAGATTAAAAAAACTACACTGCATTGGACTGAGACTCAAAATCTTGAGGGCCCGTTTACAGGCAGCGTTTTGAAAACGGAGTAGTTTTCATGTTGGGCCACAAGTTTGCAGAGAACATGCTATAAATATGAACGACGGCGACAACACGAGACATTCATATGGACTCTCAACACCAAAACTACCAAGTCCAGGACCAAAGCCTCTCTTCATCTTCACAGTGAATTTTAATTCCCCACACTGCTGGCAGCATGAATTCCCCTGTGAGTTAATAACTCGGCTAACAGTGATTTATCGATCTGTGGGTAAGCTGTTCTTGATGCGTGGTAAATGTGGAGAAGTTTAGAACGTATTTAAATTAATATTCCTTGTTTGTGGCAGAAGTTCTTTTGAACTGACTCAAAAACAGAAAATGACTCATTTCATTTGGTTTGTCTAAACGAGGAAGTATTGGGAAAAAAAACCCCGTCACAGTTAACGGTGGAAAATATGTGGCTTTGCTGCATAGAAAGAGTTAAAAAGCCAACACGCACAGGAATCTTCATGTGGACTGCTGTGAATTTACTGACTGAAAAGATTTTTTTTAAAAAAATAAGAGTTGGGTGAAACTACCACAGACATTCATTCTAAGAGGTAAAAGGTTGGAGCCGAGTGAAATTCAAAGAAAAAAAAAAATTGCAGGCAACCCCAAAAACAGGGTAAAACCGATGGGAGTAGAGCGGAGTGCACGGTCTCCCTGAAGTCGCCGCGGGACACAGCAGTGAGGTTGTGGACGAGGTTAGATTTTGGTTTTACCGGGGTCACTTCCACAACTTCCACACTTTCAGAACTTTACCAGGTTTAATCAAAGCAAAATCCATTTCACATTTAAATCCGGTACAATTTGAAAGGGGGGTCTCTGTGTTTACAGATGCGTTTCTTTCTAGCCCGACGTCTGGAGGATCTGCGGTCTCCTCCGCCCGCGGCCCGGCTCTTCTCTATCTCCTCCTGTACCTCATGAGGCCGTATATCAAAACGGCGGCGATCACGGCGGCGCCTCCGTACAGCAGGCCGGCCGGGACCTCGCACGGCGGCTCCGTCTCCAGCGGGGCCTCCTCGGCCGCGGCTTCTACTGGGGGCTCCACGGCGGGCGGGGGCGGGGCTGTGGCGAGGGTGAGCGCGGCGTCGGGCTCTGCAGCGGTCTCTGCTTGTGGCTGCGTTTCCTGGGACTGCTGAGGCACTGTGTCGGGCTCCGGTTCCGGCTCGGGCTCTGGTGAGGCGCAGACCTCTGCTGGTGGGGTCGGGGCGTCCTTGACTGGAGGTGGGGGCTCCACCTCAGCAGGCACTGAGGCGGCGGTCGCAGCTGGTTCTGGCTCAGGCTCTGGTTCTGCTGCAGGAACAGGCGAAGGTGCTGCGGGCTCCGGCTCATCGGGAAGAGGGGCGGGGGGGAGCAGCTCTGGCTCCGAGGAGACGAAGGAAGGCTCGGCGGACAGGCATTCAGGCGTTTCAATCACCACCGGCTCCTCCAGAGACACGAGGGACGCCGGCGGAGTGGACGCCGCCTTGTCCGGGGCTGAAACGGGCGGAGTCTGGTCCTTGAATTCTTCCCTGAGCTCGGCCAGCTCGCTCTCCGTCCCTAACACACTCATCATGCTGTCGTCGATCACGCCGCCCTCGCCGCCCTCCTCCAGCAGCTCGGCCTCCTCGCGCTCCACGTGGACGATGTCCGAGTTGGAGGAGTTGTTCTCCACGCCTTCGTTGCTGTCCAGGCTCTTGACGTCTTCGGGGTCCATGGCGCCGACCTGTGCCCAGGACTCGTGGCCGGCCAGGGAGACGGGTAGGCTCTCCGTCTGCCAGGAGCTCTGCCCGCTGCTGTTCTCTCCGGCGCAGAGCAGAGGCGAGGGGGGGCTCAGCTGGTCGGGGTGCTGGTCGCCTGAGAGGATGTAGATGTCGTTGCTGTCCTCGGCGATGGTCACACCTCGCTCCTCTTCGGTCACAAGACTGAATATTTCACCCTGGATGGGGGTGGGGGGGACAGAAAGGAAAAAATTATTAATCTCAAACACAAATAGAAATAAGTTGACACTGCACAGCTTTACACCTCCAGTCGGCCTTTTATGCCATCTAGTGACCAATGGTAGAGCATTAGTGGCCGGACGGCGAACCTCTGAGAGTCTCTGTTATGTAACAGAGCATCATGTAATCATGTGGGAACGAATAACGGAGGGGAGCAGAAGCAGAATACGTGCAAGTAAATCTCACCAGGAAGCTGAACACATATTTGACCCCTGAAATATTAAAAGGTCAAACTCATTATTAAAAGCTGGTTTTCCCGTGATGATGGAGGCACCGGACACTGGAGTAAGACTGAGATCCTTCTAGATAGATCCTAAAATTGAGCCTGCAGTGACGCGAGGCTTTTCATACATGACGTGACTCAATATAATCCAGAAAAACCGCATCATGATTACTGAGTGGCGTGTAAAGCAGCTAAATCCAACATGTCAGCAGAGCAGTTCCAAGATCCACTGCTGCTCCAAGTAGCACCAAATCACTCTGAGATATGTGGCTATCCTACATCACCTATACCAAACAGGTGGAACTAAAACCACGAATTACCACATCAGCAGTGTCAGTTATACAAAGCCAGCCAGAAAGAGGGTCGGTCCAGCCTGTAACAGCCTTCCTTTCCCGAGAACTTCCTTATGGAGAATCACCACAGTTATATCACAGAATGCCATTCAGAAGTGAACAGCAGATGGCAGCAGTGCTCACAGCCAAGTGATCAGCCATGCAGCAGGCTGGACCCAAAGCCATATGGAGAGGATGAGTTTGAAAAAACATGCATGTTTGCATTGAAACAAATGGGAAACATTCGAAGTTATCCCTATTTATAGATTGTTATGCAATTTTTTTTTGATTCCAAAAGAGTCGCCTGAAGAAAAATGAGTTTGACAGTCCTGAACTACATGTACAAAATATCAGTTCTAATACATTTATACTCCATTATATTTCTAACATAGAAAAGTATTTTAAATAAGTTAATGTAATATTTTCAGTAGTGAACGCAATGTTTCAATTTACATCCACAAAAAAAAAGAAAGAAGAAAAAAAAGCTACGGCACGGGATTGATCCACACAGTTATAATAGATTAGATCTGACTTTAAAGTCTGGTCTCGGCTGTGTGGCATGTCACAGAGGTGTGACCTGAACTGACGATATTCGAAGAGACGGCGGGCTCAGAGGTGTTTGGTGAACAGGGAGGTGGACTTTCTGAGCGAGCAGCGACAGACAGGAAGATTCTGACGACACAGACCAGCTCAAACCAAATCCACATGCTCCATACATGTCATTCTGTCGTTCAGTGTGCCTCACTACTGCATCTGATCCACACGCTAACTGAACTCTGAAGCATGTAAAGCAGTATTGATCTGTGTAAACATAAATGACCTTCGACCTGAAGGTCATTTCTCTCAGGAGGTCACTCAGAATAGTGGCATGGCAGCTGCGTACGGCAGGAAGGAGATTAAATCTGACGGCGTTCCATCATTATCCAACATTTGCTTTCTACATAAGCTGATTTTCATGGACAAGAGTGTGTGTGTGTATGTGTGTGTGTGTGAGAGGAGTGTGTCGTAAAATCCTCTCCCTTCAGGATGTAGCCTCTCCACGGACTTCACTCCACAGGACAAGACGGCCATGTGAAAAATAAATTCTCAGCAAAAGTCGTCCTTCTCAAACGGCTGCAGCTTCTTCTGTTGTCAAGACATCTAGAATGTGAACTGAGGCTGAACTTCAGAGGAGGTCAGACTGAATGCTACAGAACATAATGTACTTTATGCTGTCAAGAGAGGACGACATCAAAATGTTCGGGGAATGGAGAACAAAAATCATGAGCCATAACTTCACCTTTTATGCACTATGGTGCTGAACGTCATAAAGACAGAAACGGTGTGTCAAATTCAAAGAGAAAAATCAACTATCTGACCAGATCTGGTACATTCTATTAATATTAATCTAAATAAAACAATGTAAAGTATACCTGTAAGGACAGTTCATCTTACTTTGTTCCAAGTTCTCTCACCTCGAATGGGTCCTGTCTTTAATGTCCTTCAGCGCTCGTCAAAGTGAGAAACAGCAGTGAACGTTTTGTTGTCGGGTTCAACTCTCCACCCTCGCCTCAAGACAAACTATATAAAACAAGTGCACATTCCTGTTCCGGAGCCAAGGGCGTTCGTCCTACCCGTCAACAAACTGCTTCTTAATTTTCACTGATTAACAAGTGCTTCTTTTTTAATGGTGAGAACTGAAAGACAATAAACCCGAGAAGCACATAGCTGCTGCCTTCAGAACCTGTTAAAACCTGAGTTTTCTGTGAGTACAAAATGTGGTTTTGACAAGTACTTGCTAAATTGACACATGGCTGCTACACTACTGAGTGTAAATCCATTCTGCGGGTCTGGATTGCAACAAAACAAGAAGGAATCTTTAACATGTATGATCTGTCAAAAAACAGAAAATGGCCCTAATCAGATGACATAATTCTAATACTGACTGAGGTAATTTGCTGACGTGCACTTTTGATAAATCATGTCATTGATAGAGGTCAAACAACAGCTGACTTGGTGTAAACTGAAAGCCGACAGATATATTCAACTGCAAATCAGCAAATATTCACCCACCACTCCCCCCCCAAAAAAACAGGTTAGAGACACAAAGTGTCTGGATTTCAGGTCATTTCTGTTTGAATTAAAAGATTACAGCTCAGAATAGCTGTTCAATCTTTAATACCAGCAGGAATACCCCAAGACAGATCAAAGATCAAAGTTAAAGCAGTTGAAAAGCACAACACACATTCACTACCAAGGCAACTTACGTTTTTTTACATTTTAAATGATATTGAGCCGTATTTTTTTACAATTTTTTTTTTTTACAATACAGCCGGTTTTTACAATTCAAAATTGCACTAGATTGCATGTAAACTAACAAAAAAGCATTTATCTGCCTGCAGTGTGAAAGTGCTTCTGGTATTTTAGGCTTTGAGCAACTTGAACTGCAATCAATCAAAAGATCTTGTGGGAGAACGTTCAGTGTTAGCTTCTGTATTGATGCTCCAGTGTTGTGCACAGCTGAACAATCTGCATCGGTACATATTGGTTTTCGGGCAGACATCCTTCGGCAGCGGTGGGTCTGAGGGGACGGAGCAGATGACTGGATGACTGCCTTGTTTCAACGGTGGCCGTCAGCCAAAGCGTCGCTGCCGTAGCAAGTTTTTAACGGGAGCCACAAGTGGGTCAGTCGAGCCCCTGGTGGGGATGCTTTTAGAGGATTATTAGAGTTATTCTGGGGGCAACCTCAGCCTGCAGAGGCGCTCTTATCTGGTCCGGTTTCATTCAGATGCAGTGGCTCAGTGCTGCACATGTTGAACCCTGGAGCTGAACGGAGTTTCTTACGTAACGCGGGCAGCGCTGTGATACTGTACAGGGTATAGCGCGACGTTCCCTGACAAGGCCCAGCTGGGAACCTGTGCAGCACTCCATCTCTAAACACCACCACTGCAGCGCCGCTGCTTCCAAGAAGCTGCAGTCATCTGCAACGTCTCATTCTTTTAATCAGAAGTTTCCTCCCACAATCATTCCGCTGCATCCTGCAGTTAGCGTGATGCACGCCTCCATCCTCTCTCTGTCATTGTCGAGAGGTCAGGTGTGACACTTTCAAATCTCGAGCGTCACATTACATCACATTCACGGAGACGGCAATATAAAATGGCTGATGTGCACACGCGGGTCTGATGCAGCAGTTTTCACTGTCAGGGGGGACAGCGGTTTGATCCCACAGGAGCACGGCTCAACGCCACGCACGCAAACACGCAGATGAGCTCTTCCACCATTTTTTCTGTTCATCTTCCCCGCCTCCCCCTGCTCTCAGTAACCCCCCCCGGCTGCGCTCCGTCTGAGGGCTGCTGGTTTTGTTCCTGCCAAATGAAGTGTGCATCACATCGGGGTCATAACTAACCTTATTGTGTGCCGATGTAACCAACAAAGGAATTATTAGAGGCACCCCAACCATGTATACCCTACTGTGCCACTTACACTTAAACCACCGCAATGATGTGAAAGAAGGCCGGACAGACAGACAGATATTTCATTTTAAATCATCTCATGGAAAAATTTAACACGAAACTTGTATCAATCACCACTTTCTGTTCCGTCACAGTCCATGATGCTGTAAAGAAACGCGACGTAACTGTTTACATGCCGCCGCACTAACATAAACAAGAGGTGACAGTCGAGACCATCTCTGTTAGCGTGACAACTACATCGTCGCTCGCTCTCGGACGCCGTGTACACTGACACCAGGGGGGTCCGCCGAGTGGTTACGTCATAAACCATCCTACCTCCGTGCGAAGTCCTGAAAGTTCCTACTCGAAGCGGAGCAGTCAAAGCTCAGGGCGGTCACAAAGACGAGCAAGTCGTGGAGATGGAGCGGAGGTAGAAAGTTGAGTGTGCACGCAGCTCCGGCTGGCTCTCTGTGCCCATCCCTCATCGCTCTCCCATCTCCTCCTCCTCCTCCTCCTCCTCCCCCCTCATGTCCCCTCCCTTCCTATCAAGGTCTCTGTGCACTCTCTCTTTCTGTCCCTCCTCCCCTCTCTTCATCCCTCCGTCGGTGACCCTGCCAGCGCCGATCATCTGTTCGTCCCTCATGACATAACACCAAGCAGAGAATGCAGCTTTGTTTTGAGCCAATGCACTGTGTTCACATCACACTGCATAAAACCGGGCAGGGCATCGTGACGGCGGGGGAACGGCGAGCAAAGCAACACTTAACATGTCAAGTCACGTGGCCCTTCGTCAGCGTGACCTCATTCATGGAGAGAGAGTGACATGGAAAGATTTATGACTGCTGGCTTTTTTATTCTCACCCGAGGTTGTATCAGTCAGGACTTGTATCACTGAACGAGCTCTAATGCACTTCAGCTTTTCCTCATGTCTAAGTGTGTAAATAATCTAACTAGAACTATTTACAAATATTTGGAAGCACCAAGCAGAAGGCAACAAGCATTTAGAAAATACTGGTTTCCACTGAGGTGAGTTCAGGATGAGCCGAGTTATTAAAGCACAGCAGTATGAACACATTCTGTGTATTCATACTGATCATCTGCTGAAAATGTTCTCTCCATCTTCTAGTGAGCTTGCTGTAGCTCACTAGTGCCCTCCTCTGGCCACGTCTGGACCATATTCATGTGTATAGTGGAAACTGAGTGTTCACATCGCAGTTATCTTCCTGCATAATCCAACGTTGTACATTTAGTCTCGACTGAACTACAAAAGAAAGTAGTTGCTGTACCTGAATTATGATAAGCACATTTTTTATAATCACCATAATCGTAGCAATAGAAAATCTGTGAGTCTGTCCAGGCATTCAAATGTTCATGTAAAAACCGTTCCGTTAGTGGAACTCACCCATCCGCCTTGCTGCGTGATATATTCAGCCTCGTTCTCTTCGAGGAACCTCGTCCCGAGATGCAACAGAGTCGTCACGGACTGGCCTTTACTCTGCAAAGCCTGGAGAAGCACCAAAGGTGCGAGCACCTGTTGCAGTGGAGACAAAACAACACGTCGGTGAGGTAGAAGTCTAGAGGTGTTGCATTTCTTACATGTCTGGAGCGACGAACTCACATGACTCCAGGCTCCCTGTGTGTGTCTCGAGAGGTCCAGCGCCGTGCCTTTGAAACTCTGGTAGTCCAGAGGTCTGAAACACACACAGGACATCATGAGCTGTGTCAGACACAGTTTACATATTTAAGGAGTTTGACAGTGTACCTTTAGTCCTTGTTCTAGTCAAGCTACTGAAGTGTAACTTCGATTCAAGGGAAATAAAGCTTTGTATTTACAGTGGTTTTGCAGAAGCATTCACACGCCTTTAACTTTTCCACAATACGGACACAAATTTAAATGTATTTTATTGGGATTTTATGAGAAACACCAACACAATGTGCTGCATGTGATACTGTGTTGTGTTTATACAAAAAAAAAAAAAAACAAGTGCAAATGTGAGTGCCTTAAAATGCACAATAAAATGATTCATCTCTTAAATGCTAAAGCTGAAGTGCAGGTCTGTGAGTTCAGTGAACATGCCATAAAGCACATTCATAATTTTCTAGGACTTTTAGGTCATGCAAACTCCCTAATCAGCTCTTTTCATTATCGTCACCCTGCAAAGAGGTAAAGTTCAACAGTTCGCTCAGTCAAAAGCGAACAATACGGGCAGAATATATTCACATTGACTTTGTCATTCTTTTTGAGATTGTGACATTTTCCACACGCTGTTTGAATACTGTGAAAAGAAAACAGGAAGCTGGTTCAGTTGTACTCCTTTAAAGCGATCAGCCAATGGGATTCCTCCATGAGAGTTCGTCCCAGCTCTGCCAACTCACCCTGCGAGTAGCTTGTCCACAGCTGCATCCAGATGTGCGTGGAGGTCTCTGGCGACATTGTCCCCCATCACAGCGAGACAGTCTTCAATAGAGCTTGCCGGGTCGGCCGGACAGAACACAAGTGAGGAGCGGCGGTCGAACCCTGTGCTGGAGGACGCTGTGAAACACAGGATGTGTAGGACAAAAGCTTTAAAACAGTGAAGCATTTTAATTGAGAGTGATCGCTCTCTTTCCTAACTCTGTTTGCACTACAGATTCCCATAAAGAGCCACGTTGCACCAGGTTGTCCCGCTACCTGAACCCGGGTGAAATTTGACTCTGTTTAGCTTCCCTCACATTTTATGACTGGACGGCTGACCACAAACATTCTGACAGAGAAAAACAGGCTGACTGTGTGTGTGTGTGTGTGTGTGTGTGTGTGTGCGTGTGAGAAAGAGAGACCACTCACAGGCAGCAATTTCATCTTCAAGGTTTCTCAGCTCTTCCTCTACCTGCTCTTTGATTAAGGTGGTTCTTTCTCTCTCTTCCTGGGAATCTGCTGGAAGAAAAAAGAAAACATACAGTGTATTCAGAGAAATCATCCACCTCACCGTTTCCTTCTGTTACATAGTAATATATACTAAAATCCCACCAACAAAAGCACTTATGAAGCGTCTACTGCACAGGTAAAATCATGTTAATGCTTCATAGACAGCTTTTTTCAATATTAATGACAGTGATTTTACCTGGTTACATGATGATCTGATAAAACTTAATTTTTATCAAGACAAAAAAAAACTTCAATGATAAACTAGCAATGCTTGCATAAAATATGAATAACTGCATCCGGTTTGTCAAGAAACCAGTTTTGAGTACATAAACGGAAACTTTACTGGAGGACAGAGCATTATGCAGGTTCAGGTGTGGCCCATACTGAAGTTGTGTACTCTGCAGTCAGCCTCAGTGTGACTCTGCTGAGCCGAAGCAAGAGCAGCCAAGAGAGACGCTCTCTCATCGCGTGCATGAAAGGCACCAACGCAAAGCTCGTTCATTATTGACGAGGCTGAGTCTGCACTGCTGGGGCTGTGACGAACCACTCCATATGACACAAAGACGGTGTGGACGAAGGGAAAATAAACTGCAGCCATGCGGTTGTTGTCTTCGCCCTGAACCAACAGCGCAGCTTAAGTAATGACTTCTTACTAAGGGAAATAAAATACAAAGGACCTTCATGTATTGTTCTTCATGAACTGCTCTCAGCTGTAAATAATCAACTATTCTTAATATAATTAATACAAGTCACTCATTCCACAGCAAAAATCTATTCATGTCATTCTCACAGATATGAAAACAGGAAGTAAGGGAGCATTTATCCAGGCTTTTCCCTCCTCCCTGCAGCTCACATGTGCACGCCCTGAGGACCCGTGTTGGTTTTTCCTGGGGTTGGTGCTGTTTCAGCATTCAGTCAGAAAGCTAGCCAGACAACTATTTTGCTTTGGTCAATTGGTGTGTGAGTAATCCTACAATGATTACACTTGACAGGCTGTCACAAATTGGACCGGGTCAAGCGGAAAGCAGGGATCAGCCACTCGTCTGCCCTTCTCCGCCCATCCCAAGCATGCACACAATAACGCGGACAGGAAATTAAGAGAACTTCCCCTTGCTCCTTCCGTCAGCTGTCGCTCCTTCTATTTTGCTGTCTCAGAATAGCCTGAACTTTTATTAAATGGCTCTGATCAGAATTACAAATCAGTGCTCTACAGATAGGAAAACATTGATGAAAAGAAATCATGCTGGTTATGTCCCTAAATGTCTGAAACATAAGATGCTGCCAGCATGCAATCATGGCACAGTGTTGCTGTATAAGCCGACAATAAAAAAAGAAAAAAGAAAAAGGCACCAGTCTTTAGGTATTAATAGGATTGCAGCTGGGCTTATGAAGATCCTTACATGACATGTCTTTGTTTACAAGCCCTGGCTGTTCTATCTGTCAGGCTGAAGTCTTGTGTTCTCATGCTAAACTCAGAGGGAGCTAAATTCAGCTGGTAAACAGGTGGCTACGTGTCTTCATTCCTCAAATATTACAAGTAGCAGACACAAGTGCACGTCTGCACAGCTCCTTTAGTGCTTGTTTAAGGGCTGAATTGCGCATGTGGACTGTAAAACGGACAAAAGGTTCAACTCAGGTTGCACAACATCAATAAAACTGAACAGACTGGCCCCCTTTCCTCTCACCTTGAGCCGTTGTCGCTGCTTGCGATCGGCCGACAGGCAGCATTCCCAGGTAGTTAAGCACAATATATTTGGTCTCATAATGGAAACCCTCAGGCACAGCGGCAGTGAGAGAGGCAGAGGAGGTGGAGCCCGAGGCAGCCATCGGAAAGACGTGTGTCAGACTCTCAGGCACATTAATTCTTACAGTCAAAGCTGGACGATTCACCTGTTTAAAAAAGAAAAGAAAGGAAAGTTACAGCCGGGAGGATGAAAGAGTATGGCCATCGTGAAAATCATTACAGTTTAAATACAAATAAAGTGAAACAGTGAAAATATGAAGGAAACAGATCATTCTGTGTTTCCTGAATTCATATCACAGAGGTTATTATCATTATAATATGATTATTACAGAAATATAGGCCCTTATGACTTTCACATATGCAAACAGGAAAAAGTAAAATCAATAAAATGCATAGCATACACCAGAGACTTTTAAAACTGCTCCTGGCGTGCTTTGCATTCACATAAATATAGTATGATCAATTCCTAATTTGTGGCCCATAAGTTAATGAGGCAGACTTGGGACTCACGTCTCCAACCAGCTGTAAGTATGTAGTCAGAGTAGCGTCAAATGCAGTGACCTACTTTCCCAAAGGGATCGATAAAGTACACTTTCTTTCTTTCTAATTACTTACGACTCACATCTTGCTCTATTGACGGACATGCTGACTTCCATACAGACTGACTGAAGAACAGCAGATAATCTAATTAATGTGTGTTAACCAAAATGTGTAACTGTACTCTCCCAGTGGACTCAAAAGTGCCATCTTCTAAATGACAAAAAACAGTGATCCCATCCCAAGGTACTAGCTGTTAAAGAATGGTGAGTTAACCTCAACAATTCGAATTGTACATCCTGACACAATACAACTTACATAACACACGTGGTGGACAGACAAGGTCAATCAAAACTGTCTTGAAGAACGACCTTTTTACCAAGAAAAACGCTGAGCAAGAGTTTTGGGGGGTTTTTTTCTTAAAGAAATGCTGTTATTTACTGTTGGCCTTGACTTTTTTACAGATCACATTACACCATGTGGATCTAAACTTCATACTGATGTCAAGTATGAATCAACTAACTAAACGCTTCCGGGGCTTGGATTGTCAGGATAAACACCACATTAAGGTTATTGGAAATAAAACAAAAACAATTAACGCTAAGAATTCTAAAATTAGAAATTAACCAATGCATCAATGCATATATTTATATATATATTGCAACAAATCCAATAAGTATTTCAATTCATACCGTTATTCTACAATTATCAAACTGTGCTTAGCGAGAATAAACACCAGAAAGATCTGAATTACATTTTTGATGCAATTAATTTAAAAATATACATCTATTTTCTAACCACGCGCCTGCAGTACCAGCTCACATGGGCGCTATTGTTAGCTAGCTCCTAGCGCCCAGATCCTATTTTCATGAGAGGAAACTTCCATTTTAACAGCAGCAGAAACAAAAAGCGAGCCTTCGCTCCTCTTACCGTCCTTGTCCGGGGGCAGCCAGGGGCAGAAAGCGGCCGGCCGAGGGGTATTAGGGGTCTTCAGGAGCTGGAGGGGAGCGGAGCACACACACACACACACACCACCACTGAAAGGCAGCAGCAGCGGCAGCGGCGGCACACACACACACAGAGCACACACACACACACACACAGAGCACACACAGTACACCGTGTGCTCGCGACGTTACACAAGCTGCAGAGTTTCACGGCAGACCTTTCCCGTCGCAGCCTTCAAAGTAACGCGTTCATTTTTGGTGGAGAAGACGCACGCGCAGCTCCTCCGCGTCGTAAAGCAGCTCTTAACGTAATGAATGGCACTGCGGCGGCGTTTTCACACAAACTCCTATGTGTATCGTATCCTAGCAACAAAGCGCACCTGACACTTGGCACGCGGAAGGCCCTGCTCTGATTTCTCCTCTACAGCTGCTCGTGCCATCCATAGATCCAGCGATGTCAAACATAAGGACCGTGGACAAAAATTCAGCCCGCAAGAAACTCAAATCAGGCCCACAAACCAACCAGGAAAATTGTGAAATATTAGAAAAAAAACCATTAAGTTTTAACACGGCTTTTTTTTTTTTTTACAGGGCAAAATCAGTGAGGAAAGACCACAACACATACAAGCGCAACATATGCAACAAACACATTTGGTGAAAGATCTCCTCTACATTTAGTTTTGAGTCTTTCATAAGTCCAATATTCTGTTTTCGTTTTTAAAACCCTATTTATTGGTCAAAGCAGATCATAGAAAACATTTAATGATCAACTAAATTTGTACACTAATGGCCAATGGTTTAGTGTGATAAATCAATGGTCATGATATGAGATAAATAATTCACGAATAATAAACAACTGAAATGATCACGGTATACTTTGTGTGTTTAATGTAATTTCCCCTCAAAGTTCCAATGTAAGTCACAATTTATTACTTACTTACTACTTTTCTATTTAATCTATTAATTCTATTTTTCATTTACATTGTACAATAACTGTACTTGTAATATGAAATGTGTTTGAGCAGTAAATTTAATCTATAATATTGTTTGCAATATCTATCTTGCAGGTTTATTCCAATCGAGCTCTCGTTCCTGACTGAATATGTTGCAGTTATGACCCCAGCCGCGAAGGATCTCAACATATTGCAGACTGAAGCAGATGTGCACGTGGGATGGCTGGTACCAACCATTACAGTTCTTACCCAGAAGCCTCATCGCCTCCAGCTGTCATCAAAGCTGTGTCAGCCCCTGATCAACGCACTGCAGGCTTTGATTGAGCAGAGATTTTCAGAAATATTAGCTGATCCTGAAATGATCGCTGCTGCTATCCTGCTCCCAAAGTTCTGAACATCATGGACAAGTAATGAGGATGTGCTGAAAGCAGGTATGTTTTTAAACAATTGCCATTCAGCCACTTTCTTTAATATGAGTTATTATAAAATGCTAAGTCACCAAATCATTGCAAATGTGTGTTTTTTGTATAGGTTTGGATTACACCAAGATACATCTGGACCAGGTACCAACACAAAGGTTTGGCAGCAGCTCCCCATCATCAGATGATGAGGACTTCTTTGGCTCCGTGAAGGCCAACGTCCAGGGAAGTACAAAGCAGCAAGATGCCTACCTAACCAGCACAAGCACAGCATTCAACGCTTTGAAGTCGTTCCCCATTGTGTGCAGTCTGTCTCTCGAGTTAAACACACCTTTACCTGCATCTGCAGCATGCGAGAGACTGTTCAGTACAGCTGGATTGATCTTCTCTCCTAAAAGAGCACGTCTCCATTCGAAAAACTTTGAAAATCAACTTCTTGTGAAGTTATACCACAAACACCTGTAAAATACTTGCCAAGAGAATTGTCTGTCTTGTTAAATATTGTGTCAGAATTGTAAATAATTCACAATTTTTGAGCTTGTAAAGCTTTTGTTGACAATGATTTGTTCTAAATAAATTTGAGCAGACAGTGTTTTGCCTGGTTCTTATTTTGAATATTTACTACATTCACAATTCACGTTCAATATTTTACATTTTTGCATTTTTTCATCCGAAATAAATACTTTTACTTTTTACTTGCAAAGTAAATTTTAAAGCAAGTACTTTTGTACTTTTGCTGAAGTAAATTATTCCTTGGGTACTTTGACTTTTACTTAAGTATTTTTTTGCCCCAATATCTGTACTTTTACTTAAGCAAAAAAAATGAGTACTTCTTCCACCACTGCCAACAGTCACCACTGAGGGTCTCTGAGCAATGTCCTTAAATAATACTCAATGCTTACTCACAGACATCTTGTCATTTTATTACAGCTATCGACACAGAGGGTCAGTCAAGCGAATATCATTATACGCTCCTGAATAAGCCCATATGGTAGCCTGAAATGTTCACCTTTTGCTACTGTCTTAAATTCTCTCATTACTCTGAATGTGCCAAGAAACATCTATCATAAGTCAAATTTATTTAGTAAGTAATTTCACAAAATCCAAGCTCAAAAAAGGCAAGTTATTCCACTACACAACAGCAAACAGAGCAACAGGCTGTCCGGAATGTTCATGGAACACATTAACAGTTCTTCAGTAACAAAATAGCATTAAAAATGAGCCCGAGAGACTGACAGGCCAATTTAACACATCAGGCAAGCTCACCAAGCTCCCCATGTCCTTCCACATCACTGAAACCATTGAATTCTTCATCCTAAGTGTCACTTTGGGACAACTCTGGAGGAAGATGATCTCTACCTCTTACCCGCTACCGAGAGGAGGGAGCACAAGTGACAGGACTGTCTTTATAGACAGCTCTCCCTCTAGAGATGGTTGATTACTGCAGGCCTGGAGCAAATCTCTTCCTGCTACACTCATTAACTGAAGGTGAATAAAGCCAGTGGTGAGTGCAATGAGAGCCTTGGTGTTGGTTTGATTGATGGTATTGATGAATGAAGTTTTTTCCCCACAACGGCGTGTTGTTGGATGACTTCCTGATATGGTTTGAGTTTGAAAAAAGGAAGTTTGGTTTTCCCCAGAATTACAGTTTTTCTCCATGTCTGCATTGGCTTCATTTTCTCCAGTGGAGGTCAGTACCTGGGTCTAACCACTGACCTCAGTATCTGTCAGAGTCTCTCTGTGTAGGTGATATCTCCACTTTGCTGCTCCTGCTGGGGCAGTAGTAAAGGGAAGAACATTGACACTGAGTGTTGCAAGTGCCTGTTTATTTGCACTATACTCACTTGTTCACCTCTGTATGTTCCCAAAACCTGTTTGCTGAAGTGTAATTCTGAGCTGGAGCTGTGAAGACACTTCCACACCAAGAGAAGTCAAGAACAAGAGTGGCTATTTGGAGTGTGAGCACACTGGTGATAATAACGAGATTGATTAAAAAAAAAAAAAAAAAAAAAAAAACGAATATGAGTGTTTTTTTTTAAATTTAATTTTCTTCATTTGATAATGCCAGGATAAAAAAGATGGGGTTGATCTGTTGGTATTCCTGCACCATGGAGCTCAAGCGCCCTTTGGTGGCAAAACCTTTGCATTACAACATCAGATTCTTGGAAAGATATGTCTGAATAACTCACCAAGGCTGATATTACATTATTTTTCTCAAATACAAAGCTACTTTCAGGACATTTACTGGAAATCTTGCTGTCAATTATAAGGGAATCCGTATGTCAAATTCTAACTTTCATAGCTTATCTTAAAGGCTGGAAATAAGAAAACCTTGATCTGACAAATCAAGGCCTTCAATCAGACCCTGTAATCCTATTTCATTTTGAGCAAGAAACTGAAAAGTACAGTATAATAAAATGCATATTACTGAGAACTTCTTTTTGTTGTAAGGAAACTGAGAAATGAAAATAAAACGTCTCACCTTTTCTATGCTTTTTTTTCATCACCCTCAAATGCATCAATTTTCAGATGGATGGGGAAGATGGTAAAGGAGCACAAGATCGCCTCAGATTTGATTGATTGTTGCAGGACCTCATGGAGTTGACAGGGTGAGTGTTTGGCCCATACCAGGCTCATGCTTTGGCCCACCAAACCCCTCAACCCCTTGATTCAGAATATTTGTGTACTGGTCACATTTTGATTGCCCATCTACTTGGAATCTGAGTAAGTACCTTCTTCACTTCTGGTGATCACAGAAGCCAAATGAGGATCACTGTTCCTGCGACGAAGAGCAACAGGACCCTCATCCTCAGTGAGAGGCCAAACCCAGTGGGTTGAAACATCTCCAAGCTGAGACACACTGCAGGCGAGGTGAGCTTCATCTGCTGGATGGAAGCTAATGACTTTTCACTGCTTTCCTAAATGCATTTCAATGCAATATACTATAATCTGCAAAACAATATGTGGAAGATGAAATGAAATCTTGTCCCACATAAAGAAACACACACATGTTGCTCACAGTCAGTAGAGATGGATCTAAAATGTGGGCTATGTTCAAGTGTATCCATATCCAATATAATCCAATCAACAAATATGTATCTGTCTTACTTCTGCAGCAACAATCAGGAAATCAGAACCAGCAGGACCCGCCAGTGACTCCAATGCCAGCCAGACCTGCTCTGTCTGAGAAGGAAATGGAGATTAGCAAGTCCACTATTGAGGTCCTGAAGATAAAAGGTAAAGTACAAAGTTTCACAAGAATGTCAAATGGAGGCTGAGCTCAACTCAGCAGAGTCCAGTAATATTTAACATAGCATGTCGATGACGTGCTGCTCACTAGAATAATACTGGATACATGAGTTACTGCCACATTTGCACTTTCTTCTTTGTGTGACATTCCTCAAAGTCTCCAGAATATATAAATATGTATATATTTTCCTTCTGCAGCCACAGTTGAATGTGAAAATCCAGCATGGCCCATCGGCCCAGGTGACATCGGTGCAGGTCTGCAGAGGAACTTCAAAAACCAGTAGTCATGTAAGATCTGTGCATGATGCAAAAATGATTGTCGCCTCAAAAGCATTATTACTTTTTGCAGATCATGCTTGCTCTTATGTTTTTCTTATGTTACAGATAAAAAAAAAATAATAGAACATCTTTTAAATTTTCAGTGTGAACTAGGTTATAAATCATTTACTGTATTTGATTGAATCGGAGCAGCATGACTTGGTGGTTGTGACTTTAAACAGAGTGTAAATACCCCAAACAAACACACGTGTGACTCGGCATTATTTGTTGACAGTAAAACCTGAGCCAGCGCCCCGATACCAGTAGAACCTGCTCAGTCTGAGGAGAAAATTGAGAAGAAGTCGAATTCCATCTTCTATTCGTGTTATTGTGTTCAATCCCAGGTAATGATGGGTGATGGCAGGACACACCCTGGACACATCTCAATCACAGGACAAACACACACACACACACTTGCATTTACACATAGGCAATTTAAGGTCACCAGTTAATCTCGTATGCATGTTTTGCATTTTGGAAGGAAACTGGAGTCACCAGAGGAAACCTATGCATGCGTGAGAACATGCAAAGGCTTCACAAAAAGGCCCAATTAGTACTTCAACCCATGAAATTGTCACTGTGAGGCAGGAGTGCTAACCACTGCTCCACCACGTGGCCCTAGTCAAGGACTAACACTACCACATGGTTAAGACTGTTAATAAAATAATAAAATGTTATACACATTTGGATATACTGAGGTGTGTCGGCTTTACTTTGAAGTTGAAATGTGTTTCCGGCTCTGGAAAAAAAATCCTCATATTTTTTAAGAATGGTCTTAATATCTTAGTGGTGATAAACAGAATTACCTAGTACTCACCTGTGTTCCTATAAAACACAAAACTACACAAAACACTTTTTGTTTTCATTTTAATTATTTTTCTTTAAAAAAAAAAAAACAGGTGTGTTATTTTGAAAGTCACAACCGGAAGTTGAATTCCGAGTTGCGCTGCCGCTTACGAGCTCGACCAGAAAGTCAGAAGTGTGTTTTTCGAAAGTGTGTGCGTTTCCTTCTCTAGCGGTTGTATTTCTGGGTATCTTGCGAACTTTTCGAGTGGTTAAAGAAGACTTTTGTTGTTGCTGTTGTTGTTGTTAAAACAGTCGACATGGCGCTCACCGACGCAGACGTACAGAAACAGGTAAAGTAGACGGAGTTCACTTTTAGCACGACTGTGTGTATCTGTGACTTTTTCACCTCATGTCAACACTTCTTATCTCTGGCTAAAGGACCAAAAACCTCCAGCTGTTTTCTTACTTCTTCACGTTTTAGCGCTCGACAGTAAACTAACCTTCCATCTTTGTGCATTTGGGTGTGAATAACCTGAAACCATAAACTAGAGTGGTGGGACATGTTTTGACAGAGCCCTTCCTGTTTGTCTCTTGTGACAGATTAAACACATGATGGCCTTCATTGAGCAAGAGGCCAGTGAGAAAGTGGAAGAGATTCATGCTAAGGTAACTGGAGCCTGTCTGTCAACCAGTCTCGTGACCCCGCCTTCATTGATTAGTGATGGGCTGATGGTCTTTACTTGTTTACAGGCAGAAGAAGAGTTCAACATTGAGAAAGGACGCCTGGTTCAGACTCAGAGGGTCAAGATCATGGAGTACTTCGAGAAGAAGGAGAAGCAGATTGAACAGCATAAGAAAATGTGAGTTGTTTTTGCTAGTGGTGGAGGCAAAACATGTCACACGACAAAATGCAACTTCAACAGAGAGTGGATTTATGTCTGAATTGAACAAAGAATCCCCACCCCTGACCCAAAACAAGGTTTGAATCCCCACCACAATCTATCTGTCCATCCTGTCCTTTTCTCTCCCTCTATCCTCTAACCCTTTTTCATAAAGATTGTTTTGTTTTGATTTGTTTTTTTTCAATGAAATTCAATCACACATATGAAAGAAAAATAGTATTTTCCCAGAATGAGCAGCATAAATCGCAAACTGTCCAACAAACAGAACCCCTCAGCTTCTGTCCGTTAACCCAAACTGAGACAGCAGAAAGCCATCACATCCACATCTGGTTCTGCAGAAAGTCTGTTCCTCTGGGTCTTGCTCTGGAGGTTTCTTCCTGTTAAAGAGAGTTTTTCTTTCCCACCACCTCCTCTGCTCACACTTGTGGAATTTTGTGTTTTTATTCTTAAAACGGCTGTGTTGCTTTTGGTGCTATAGAAATCACATGAAATTGAGCTATTGATCCTGTGGGAAAAGCTTTCTGGCTTCACAGATGTTATTGCCAGTGTACATATTTTACATGGGAACTTGACTATAGTTTAATTGTAAACCTGTAAATGTAAACCTAATATGTTGTCTCTTTGAACTGAGGTGGAAAGATTGTGTCACACCTAACATTCAGACATGGGGATATTTTTAATTTATATATTGTCATCAAGTGTTCTGTCTGCTTAAATACTTTGGATTTAACTGTTGACCTTTATTGACTCTTTTTATTGCTCAATATTTACAGAGTTGAGGTTGGAAATTCTGCATCTATAATTTTTTTTCCTCAATTTCTAATGAATTAAAAAAATTCTTACGATAAAGTAGCACAAAATGCACAAAATACCTATGCAAATAATTCCCTTCTCACAGTCAGATGTCCAACCTAATGAACCAAGCGAGGCTGAAGGTGCTGAAGGCCCGAGATGACATGATCAAGGTTGGAGAGCTGCACATAATTTTCATGCATTAAAATTTTTCTCCTTTTAATTTTAGATTGCATCAGGTACAATCAGGTAATTGCACTGGTTTGTCATAGCCACACTTTAAAGGTTCTTCCTTTTCAGTTGCATTTCTCTCCCACTGCAGTAGAAGTGAACCCACATTTACTTATGCAATAGTTCCTCAGGCAAAACAAATATTATTCATGTAACTGTCTCTCTTTTATGTTTCACAAACAAGCATGAATAACCATTAGACAGAATGTATGGCTTCAAACAGAAAAACATGCAAATGTTTAAACTTTTCTTTCTGTTTTCTGTCTCAGGAGTTGTTAAATGACGCTCGGCAGAGACTTGCAGAAGTTGCTCAGGACCCTGCTGAGTACTCTACGCTTTTAGAGGGTCTGGTGCTTCAGGTGAGACGCGCTCCGCTGTTGAGAAAGTCACTCAACACTCGACTGGTTTCTTAATGTTTTTAAAAATGTGCTTTATAATTTACTTTGAAGGGATTTTACCGACTTCTGGAACCGAAAGTTACCATCCGGTGCCGACAGCAGGATGTAGACGTTGTCCAGGTGAAGCTGAATTCTGATTGAACCAACAGCTTATTCAAGGAAAGTCTGCCTCTTCTGTTTCTTGTTCTATTGCTGACTGCTTGGCGTGACTGCTTTTATCATCCGGCAGGCTGCAGTTGATAAGAGCATTCCCATCTACAAAGACGCAGTGAAAAGCAACATCGTTGTCAAAATTGACCAGGAACGTTTTCTCCCATCTGGAGTGTAAGATTTAATGGGCTTTCTCGTCAACTTTTACTCTTCTGTCACAAATATATTGTCATTATAGCATATAAAAAAAGGTGAACTGGAGCTGACTTTGCTTTTCTTATGTGTTCATCCTGTGCTTCCTTTGTTATAACAGGTGTGGAGGGGTTGAATTGTACAACGACAATGGGAAGATCAAGGTCTGCAACACTTTGGAGAGCAGACTGGAGCTTATAGCACAGCAGGTAGTTCATCATTTCTGCTGCAGTTTCTTCTCTTTGCCTGTAGAGGGCAGTACAGCCCACGTGGGGTTTTTTTTCCCGTCCTCTCCTTAAGCATAATGAGATCAATGATGTAGAGCTGGAAGTGAGGAGTGAAATGATTTTCTCAGGCCAGAGTGCCTTGCTTTGAGCAGAGCTTGTGATTGGTTATTTACTGGTTTGATTCTCACGGCTGACTGTTCTCTGCCGTGAGTCCCTGAGCAAGGCTGGTAACCAAGTTAAGGCCGTGCCAAGGCAAACATGCACATGATCTTCTGTGGAGACGCCGGAAAGCAACAGCCAAAAGAAGAAACGAGAGAGCATTTCCAGTTATTTACTCGATTTATATCTGGTGGCATTGGTCCCGTTGCATAACCGTGATTAAATAAGGAGACAGAATCTCATTTCAAATAATTATGTACTTGTTTAGGAATTTTCTTTGAGCATTTTTATCCTTTTATATACAAAGCAGTAGATACTGAAGGCAAGGCAAATTGATCTCTAAAGCAGCATTCAGACACAAGGCCATTCACAGTGCTTTACAAGGAAAGAAAGGGAATACAGTAAAACAGGACTTTCAAGAAAGGCATAAATAAAGGAAAAGCTTTAGTAAGGCAAAGATGAAGAAAAAAAAGTTAAATCTATTGTTGACTGAAAAAATTGAGCAAATGATAAAGTTTTAAGGCCTGATTTAAAAGAAGTGAGTGTGTCAGTAAGTTTGTTCCACAGGAGCACTGGAACTAAAAGCTGCTTCACCTTGGTCTTTCTGATTCTGGGAGCACTTTAGTGAATCTCTTCTTCCTGAGGACCTCAGGAGTCTCAATGTTTCATGTTCTACCAATAAATCTGAGATTTAATAAAAAGGCAAGTTATTTCTACGTATGCTTGGAAAAAAATAGTCCATTGAGTGCATAATTGCTCTTTGATATGTTTGCCTGTGTTTACTGTACTTGTACCTTTTTGTGTTCTCACCTTCCCACTTGCAGATGATGCCTGAAATCAGGGTGAGCTTGTTCGGCGCCAACCCCAACCGCAAGTTTCTGGATTAGTGTTGGACTCGAAGAGACGGGAAACGCCACGGGTGGAACATTAAGGTGACCGTCGGGCATCACAACAGTGGGTTTGTGGATATGAGAGACAATGGACATCTTTTTTTTTTTTTTTTTTTTCCTTTTTACCACTCTTCACATTTTATGAAGCCTTCTTTATATCTCAGGGGCATTTCTTTTTTTTTTCTGTTTTCAACAGTTTCAGGTCAACTGTTACATTTTATTGTGCCAAAGATGCCTTTTGTTGTTACAAACAAATACACTGAGTGTGTTTGTGTGTGTTGAAAATTATGCTGAGCAAGTGTTTAAAGCAATAAACAAACCAAAAAAAAAAAAAACACAACACAGGAAAATCAGCATTGGATATTTTTTTTTTATTTACAGCTTGTAAACAAACAGTTTACTCAGGCTATGTTCACTCTACAATGAGAAGAAAGTAGTAGCCTAGAACGCTAACCACATAAAAATGTGTCTTGCATCAAAAATGTAAAAAATACAAAGAACAAAAGCAAAAAGTTTTTTTTTCCTTTCCTTTTTTTTTGTGCCACCCAGTGGGCTCCAGTAATGGCAAAACAAATTGGCAGTACAAAGTGCCATGCTCCCTCATGGGTCAAACATATCTGTCCTCGCTACGTTGGACTGAAGTACCAAAACAACATTTCACCTCCACAGTTCCACCGGATCCATGTAAGACTTACAGTTTTGATGCCTTGGAGACTATCAGCAGTGATAAGGCTTTAATAGCGTATGTTTTAGTTATTGTGCGCACACAGTTTGAAGCAACATATTCTAAAACCGTTCCAAAGCAGTGAAATCATCCCAAGGCATCTCACAGTTTATTTTTTTGTTTTTTTGTTTTTTTTTTTTTCTCTAAACCCTGCTAAGCTGTGGAGAAACGGAAGTCTGAGAGATAGTAACAGCCTCATCTGTAGCCTCTGAGCAGGAAGCGAGCTGTGCATTAGGGTATATTGCATGCTAATACAGGGATTAAAGCATTACCATCAGATTAACTTTAACCTTAGAGGCAGTGACAGGCAGCGCCACCCGGTTCACTGAAAGAATTTAGGATTACAACTCAAACCTCTGAGATGTGGTGGGAGAGATGCGTCGGCGGAAAGGAAGTCAAGAAGCCTGAATGATGGGCTCATGGAGTGGAGACAGAACGCCCAGCATTGACTCGATCAGGCAGCATGAGATGAAGAGAGGACCGGAGATGTTTCCCGCTCAGTCGAATCAGGAGCCGTTTTCCTGAGTAGCCTCAAACAACGTGCATCGATCTCTGAGCAGAATGAAACAAACACCCTCGGATCGCCGCGACAGCTTGGGACTCATACCCACAGACTAATCACACGCATTTACAGGACCTTGTTTAACCTAAAGCACCCTGCTGTCACCTAGAGAAACATGATTAGTGTGAACCCAGTGGTCCACATGTTAGTAAATAGAGCCTCTTCATTAACTGGGAGCAGTGCTCTTCCTTTGGTTAGTGGATTGTGGCCCCATTATTTCCCCTCGCTCTGTATTCACTGCTCACTCAGTTGTCTCATTCATTCACTCACTGCAGAATAAAGCAGCATAATATCTGTACAGAAGCAATGCAGCCGCTGCCGCCGGTGCCAGAAGCGCCGCTATCCCATGAAACCCAGCACCATCTCCCCGACCCCGAGGAAGTAGACACCCTGTGCAATGCCAAAAAGAGGCGCGATGACTAAAGCGCGACACGTTGCACCCTTCAGGAATGCTGATGGGCCCTCCCGCGTCATGATGCGCCTGCAAAGCACAGACACAACAATGCAAAGACACAGGAAAAGGAAGTGTTACGAAGCTCTTTACTCTGGTGAATGGAGGAACGGCTTCAGTGGTGGGCTGTGGTCTCACCTTGTGCAGTCAATGATTCCTCTGTATGTGTCTTCACCCTCACCTTTCTGCAAGGTCTGCAGGCGGGTCTTTATTACTGTGAGTGTTCAAGACAAGGAGACACAGTCATTACTTCACTTCCACTTAGAAACTAATGAGTCTAACTTTCTAATTTAATCACAAGTACTTCAACACTTAAATTGCTGACTCTTTGGTAAATTATTGACTTTCATATGTTGGACAGTTGGATTTAGTTTAGAAATTCTGAACTTCTGGTCACTAAAGTGATAATGGCCCAAATGAGGAAGACAGAAAACCTGTCTTCATGAAAATACTAGTAAACACACTGCAATGAGGTAAAAGAAGCTTTTGTGGATCCAAAAGTAAATGTTTCATATATCGTGCTTCATGTGTTGATTTAAAAATGTCTTGCTATTCTAGTTAATTGAATTGTTTGATTTTGAAATAATTGTGCCTGTATAACTCAGATGTTATGTTATTATCTTAAATTGATTTGGTAGTATTCAGATATACTGAGTAATACAGTATTATATTGATATTATTGGGTACATTATTAGATAAAAGTGAAGGAAAAACATGCAACTTGTGCATTTTACATATAGAATAATTTCCTTCTGGCTTTTTCTCATAAGTAGTAAATTTCACTCATTTTCTGGCTTAAACTCGAATGAATGAATCAGAATGAAGCGTTAGAACACTGTGTCTGAGTTGGAGTTGCATGAAGGAGTCGTTCACATCTCCTCAGTGTGGTTGGTCCACTCACCGTCCAGCGGCGTCACTGCCACAGCCGCCACCGACCCGGCAGAGCAGCCTGCAATGAAAGACTGCCAGAACGGCGCCTGGGCCTGCACGTCCGCCTGGCCGCCGGCGCTCTCCCGGCCCAGCGCGTTGAGGTTGGCAAACAGCGGGAAGTAAATCATCGAGAAAGGGACATCTCTGCAAAATGCAAAACAATATCATGAATACTTTCCATCACAGGTTAGATTAGGATTGAGACATCGACCGGATGCAGTGCAGGACAGAAGCCAGACATGGCTGCAGGAATCTATTGATCAGCGTTGATTAGCAGAGGCGTCAGGAAATGCAATATGTACAGTATGTTATGCAATCTGCATCCAGCTCGTTAAAGAAACACAGACCAGGCTCAGTCATGAATAGCTCTGGAGCTGATGGTTTTCTGATTGAATGAAAATGAAATTCTGGAAAAAAATTAAAGTATGTTTCTGTTTGTTTACATGGAAGGACCAAAGCAGTTCAGAACAAGACGTAAAAACTCAGGCTCGTGTTGTAGGACAGTGGGTGAGTGTGCTTTTTTTTTTCCGCCCACCTCATTAAGGTGGCCCCGGCCCCTCTGTAGAGGCCAGCCAGGCCGCGAGTTTTCAGCAGCTCCACAGTGATGCCTGTGGCTGAGGGCCGCTGTGGGGGCGTCGCCCGGGCTCGAGGGGGCGGAGCCACCAATGACGGTGCCGGACCGGGAGCTGCAGCCTGAGCTGGAGCCGGAACAGGCCTCTGTGCAGCTGGTGGAGAAAGACAAGCGGTCTCACAATGTTACATGAACAGAATCCTGCAAATATTTCTGATTATGAAAGGAAATTTAGCTGTCAGATATTGAGTTTCTCATTCATTTCATAATTTATGTAAACTATGTAAACCTACCTTGAGTGTGCATGAGAATTTTTTTTTTCTTTTGAAAAACCAAACAATTATGTCAGAAACTCACAATTACCTCATATGACAAATTTTATTGATACGTTCTGGTGTGAAATATCCTAAAAATAGTTGCATATACATGTTTTTATAAACTCATCCTGCTCTCTTCAGGCTAATGCTATGTCGTTATCTTTTGCAGCAGTGCCACTGATGTCTCAGCTCACTTTTCAGTGTTGTCTTATTACTCCTCTAAAGAATTTAGATTTCCACAAATCTATGTCATCTTTTAAATTTGTACAATTTGGTGGTGTGGCAGGCAGAATTGGAGCTTCTTGTTGCCCGGTTTTGGCCCTCGTGCCTTATGTTTGACCCCCCTTTTTAATCTATGCTGCAAATTCTGGAGCTCCATCTAGATGACCTTCTCGGGTTACTATTGCATATTGATTTACACAAAATATTCAGAAAAAACTTCGTGATCAACACATCGATCCCGGCGGACGACTCACCGAGTCTTCCTGCATCCTGCAGCTGGATCTTGAGCATCTCCATGGGCGTGGTGACGACTACCTGACAAGTTCCAGCCCCACAGCCAGCCAGGACCTCCCCCCACAGGGGCAAATGCCTGGACACAGGAGCAGACGCACAGTCAACCTGCTGCAGGGTTTTTTTTTTTTGTTTGGTTGTTTTTGCGAGGGCTAAAATGTGATTACCCATCCTTGGAGAGCTTCTGCCGGAACACGTCATTGGCTGCGAGTTTAATGGCTTTCTCTGGTGTGACTAGCGTGAGGTTCACTGCTGCACCTGAGGAGGACAAACAGGCTAATGAGACTGACACACAACTGTTTCCACCCAGGCCCGCAAATAGAACTAACCTAAACGGCAGCTTAGGGCTCACCCCCACCACTGACTAATAGTAGTAGACACGAGTTATCATGATAAAAAGATTTAAGGCTCACGGGGAGGAAAACAACAGCGTAGGTGGTGAGATTACATTTGCAGTGGTAGAGTTGCTGTTCACAGAGATTAGAAATGCAAAGATTACCTCTGTAGCATCCAAAATAGCCCTCGGAGCGGACTGTTTTTGCCAGACAATCAAGCCTTTAAAGACAGCAATACAAAAAACAGAATATTTTTACTTAAAAAGTTCTAATTTAGTCATGTCATTGATGATACCAAATTTATCTCTCAACTTTAACTCTTCTAACAGGGTTGGATCACAATAAGCTACATTTCTGTTAGCAACCATCATCCTGTTATTCCTATGATGAACTAAATACAGGCCAGTGTGTAAAAGGAAAAAAACCTAAGCTTGTTACTGTGCCTTGAAGGGCTGGGTTTTCCAGAGTTTTCTTTTTTTTTTCTGTTTTAAACTGGCAGTGGAAAAACCACAAGCTTCTGAGCTGTTTGGCTGCACCCAAATAATCCAGGAAAACCGATTCAAACCAGATGTGAGCAGTTCCAACTTGAGAGTCATGGTGTCCTTTAAGGACACAGAACGCAGGTCTCATCATCTAAACTTTGTTGCTAAATGCCCTCATAGAATATAAAAGTATTTCAGAGGAATAATCTGAAACTTTGTGAGGTTTTGAGTGAGTCGGTTTCGATGGTGGACAGTTTCTATTGCTGCCCGTGTAAACATACACCCACGGCTGAGTTTTTCATGAAATCACATGAACCCAAGTATGGTAAAATCTTGTTTTGATCACCACCCTCTGATTCAGAAGAAAAATATGTGAACTGTGGTAAGGCAGTGTCTCTAACCAAGAGACTCTCTATAACCAGGGAGACTCGTGTATTTGGAAAACTTTTGTATTTACTCTAACTGTTCTTGACGTTTGTCAATATAAAGTTGTTATACATGACAGATCAATCACAGTAGCATATTAGCTGTGCTCAGGGAGGTCTCGCTCACATTCCTTTGTAGACTTGGATGCCCTGCTGGTTCTGTAGGCGGGTCTTGGCCAGGTCAATAGGAAATACACATGTCACACCAACCAGGCCTGCCACGCCCCCATTAATCAGCTTAGCGGGGAGACTGCGAAGGGATCAACATAGACACGCACAGACCCATTTACGCATTCACATCACATTCGTGGACAAAGAGGTCAATAAATTGTGCGCATGAAGAGCAGCTTTAACTCACAATGAGAAGGTGAAAGACCAACATCGACACAGCTGCTCATGATTCAGCTGAACAAACGGGACGAAGACACTCACCTAACTTTCTTCTCCCCCATCCTGCTGGTGTCCGGGCTCCACGCTCAGGCCCTCCGCCTCCTGCTCCTCCCACTCCTCCCCACCTTTCTCGTCCTCCTCTCTCCCACCACGCGCCGGCTGGACGCCACAGGTTGTCACCACGGCTCAGCCCTCACCTGCCCACCCACGCCACAAATGCAGCTCACGGCCGCTTCTTCTAATATGGTGGAGACGACCCGCCTCCTCTCCGGCGCGGCGGGGGTGGACGCCCTGGTTTCTGCTGGGGCCAAAACCACCGCTGTTGGGTCTGTGTCCTGTGGCCAGCCTTTCTGCTTTGTTGTGCTTCACGTCAAAACCTGATCTCTCTCCCACTGTCTGAAAACACAAAACACACGCAGTTAGCCTGGATTAAGCACACAAGTGAGAGCTTCTCTGTTTTATTTTCTTTTTTTGTTCCGCACAACAGACATTTACAAAGCTTTGGTATCGTAGTGAGAGGATTTGTTTTGTGATGAGGGATTGGCACACCTTTCACTGAATCTCAAGTTTTCATAAAGTCCAGATGTAGTCATTCATAAACGTGAATAGCAGAATATCCGGGGGCTACCACACTGACACGGAACATCTTGAGTCTCTCTAATCTGTCAGCTAAAAGGGATAAGAGCATTTGATCTAGCAAGGAGGGCCGAACTGAAAATTAGGAGCTTATCTGTGTTCTTTTTATGCATTTTCTATCCAGCAATTACTAAGAATTGATAAAGAGAACTGAAAGAGGGATGAAAAACCCTCTGATGAATTTCCTTTGATTCTGGACTTACAGCAGTTTGTATCAAGAAGTATTAAAGATGATGCAATTTTTCCCAGAAACGGTCCACAAACATTGAGCTCCTGTTTTCCGTGACTATGTCCTGTTTTGTCCTTTCTTTTCCTGCCTTTTCCCTTCCTGACTTCCCTCTTCCCTCAGCTCCCTAATTAATCTCTCTCTTAATCTCTCCACCTCCATTCTCGTCTCTATTTTTACCACTGTAAAGCTTCACTCTGTCCTTGCCTGTCTTCCCCGTTGACTGTAACTGAAACAATCAGTTTTTTTCCTTGTCCGTCCTTTTTGATTTGGACGTTGTATCCTTAGGGATACTTTCATATCAAAGTGTCTTTATTTTTTTGTTTCTAAACTCTGTCTTTTCCAATGCTGGAGCCTACCACACATTCTACACATGCCTTTCACTGAGCCCCTTTCTGAGAAACTCTCTTTCAGCTCCATTGACACACTGTAGTGACCCTGCCAAAACACAGAGAAGAGTGTCTCACCCCAAAGCCACCTCCGGCTTCCCCCAAAACTGCACATAAGAGTTCGCACAGCACAAGCCTCATGAGGCGGCTTAGAGAAAAAATATTTCTTTTAACACATCACAGAGACGTAGCGGTGGGGAACAGCAGTCTTACCTCTGTCGATGCATCCCACAGGCAGGATCAAGCTGTCCACTTTCCTTTCACTTCAACAATGCATGCAGCACTGGTAGCCAAGCGAGAGCGATCTGAGAGAGCCAGCCGCCACTCAGGGGCCGTTGCACAAACACCAGCATTGTCCTGCAGCCTAAGTCCCTCCCTCTCCCGGTGACTCTCTGTAGACACAACCCCAGCAACTTAGATCTGCACTAAAACAACTCTGCATCAGCTCTTTCTTGAGAATTATAGCATATGCATGACAAATACTGCACAGTTATGACCAGTGTGTTTTATTTTGTAATACTATAAAAAGAAGAAGGAAGAATTCTCCCATCAGTAATGAGCTCCCTATTCAACATCCCTAGTATTACATAATGCCTCCACACTCGCTTAATGCCGGAAATGTTCACAGACTTCCAATTACTACTGGTAGTAGAGTATCCAGTGTTGTGTTTGGAAAGAATATAAAGATTGAAATGAAGTACAAACTATTATGTAAGGACATCCACATACACAAAAGGAACATGTGACCACTGCAGTAACTACTCATTACCCTTAAACTATGTTTTTCACGGGGATCGATTGACATATATATTGATCTTGATGGAAAAGCAATTACCATCAATGACCCTTTCACTTGTCAGCAGTGAAAAACCATCAGCACAGATCGTAGTTTCTTACATGGGTTAATAATTAATACTTTATTTAGATAGTTCTTTACCATTGTGTGCGATGGGGATGGAAAACTGTTTTTGCCCTCGATGTTGGTGACGCCGTAGCATGAACCTGACTTTAAAAAAAAATTCTGTTTCAAAATTCCCAATATATCAAAATATGACCTGACAGTGATAAAGATATGAGATATCACTTCGACCTGAGTGATCTTCAGACTGTGGAAAAGTGCATCCACTCCAGATATTAAGAATTAGATGGAATCAGCATTAGAGATCGTATCATGTGAACACGTGCTGGCGAAGATCAATAATGATGCTGAGAACTTTAAGAGGTCATGGGACTGCTTTCTTGTTTGTTGCACTGCTGTGACACTGTGGTGATCGAATGGACCGTATTGATACCAGCATAATTGTTGAATATCTATTTTGGTTGTATGACATGTCACAGGTCTTGTAATTAAAGGTAATACTGTCTGTTTATATATGTTTAAATAAACACTGTAATGATAAAAAAAATCATTTCTATTTTCATGCAGAGATTTTATTAGCAGATGTATTTATTTCGAGCCATTTTTTGTCCCATTCCGTGTAGAGCTTGATCTTTATAATGTTGCTCGGTCTGACTTTTGCCAACAGCAAATTTTCAAGCTGTTTGCACTGGACTCAAAGTTGTAAATTGTCTTTAGTTACCAGGTGTAAACCTGCTCTTAATACTTTTGGTTCTTGACAGATTAAAATTTCAAACATATTTGAAGTTGTATCCTGCCATTATTTCCTGTACACTATTACACTGTTTCACTGAAATTATGCTGCCAAAGAAACAGCTTTTTTCCAAGTTGTATTGTTTCCAGCATTTATTGCAGCATCGGTTGTACTGTGAAACAATGGGGATGAGCTTAATGTTATAACATGGAAACCAGAGTGAAAGTTTTTGTGTGTTGGAGCACAAGACTTCCCTCCCAGCGGGATTCATTCAGGTGATGTGTGTACTGTGCATTATGTGTCATATGCATATGTGCATGTGTCTCTGCATCAGGATGAGGAACAAACCTGGACACTCAACACTGCCTCAAACGGGTCCTGCAAACCTGGGGACATTCTGAACATTGGACAATTCAAAGTGTTCCTCTTGCGCCATCTTTAGGCCAAAGTGCGACATTGCAGACAATTTTTTTCACGTTTGCACTCTGAGTAAATTTTTCAAAAATCTCTTATACTGATAAATGCTGACGCTGTGAGATAAGCATTTCACTTCCTGCATTTCCTCTTGCAGCAAATAAGAACTCAAAAAAGTTGAGTTGTGCAAGAGGTTGCGCAGTGTATACTGAAAAGTGTGTGTTCCCACACTGTCGCCTGCACTGTTTCAAGCATTACGATGGGGGGAGCCCCAGTGTTGTCTATTTAAACTACCACTGTAGTGTTGTTTACGAAAGATCAACACACCAGGGAGGTCACTGTATCTCTTGATAAAGATCTGAGTGATACTTCAGGGGATTTTCAAATATGGTCATTAAAGTAAATTAAGTGTGATGGAAAAAAAATAAAATAAAACTAAGCAATGAGCAACTCGCCCCTTTACTCAGCAATAAGAACGAAAAAAAATGTACCAAATAGTGATTACTAAATTCGGGATGAAATCAAACTTTTCCTGACTCATGCCTGCTTTTACTGTAGTTTTCACTCATTTATCGGTCACAGTAGTTCCCTTTAAACACCGGGCGCATTGTTATGGAGATGGGTGATTTTGAAAATATACCTTTTGCCAAAACAATAAATATAAAACAAAAATGTCAAGCGTCGACTGGAATTATTTATTATTAGTGTAAATAATTATATTTTGATAGTGTATGGATGATTTGTATTGAAATATTGCCCTAAACATCGCGCTAGGTAATCTAGACCACCCCATTTTGTGACGGAATGGTATGACCCTCCCCATCTGTTCAGCTCCGGTGAGACTCTGATTGAAACAGATTGTAACGCTCCCCGGATCGCAATGGCAACTATCCCGACAGGACTGCGGTCACAACTTTTTCCCTCTTTGTAATGTTACGGAGGCGTTATAAGTCGCTGAAGAAACTACTTTCTAATGTGAGAACAAAACGCTACACAAGTCTTCCGGCCCGAAAATGTCCCGGGGATGTACAGTTTCTGTGGAAGAGATCCAGTCCTGGTGGGAAGTCCCCGCCATAGCCCACTTCTGCTCGCTGTTCAGGACCGCGTTCAACCTTCCCGACTTTGAAATAGAGGTAAACTAAAATCACGACTCTCGAAAGTGGCTTGAATGTGTTTGCTTGCGGAAATGAAAAGTTGTTTGTGTCAGCTTTTTCGTGTGCGGCGTGTGTCTCGCGCAGCCGGTGGAACTAGTTATGCGGTTAACCAGCTTAACGCTGTTCCGTGAAGTTCTCGTGCTGTACGGTTACTAAGGCAATCCTGTTAGGTAACCACCCAACGAGCTCGTTAGCTAAGCTAAAGTTAGCTGTGGGGGCTAATTGTCGTTCCGACAAAAGTTTAAAACTGACTGATAGAAACTTCCAGCCGGTCGAGCGGCCAGGTGTATTTTGTACGTGTTGCTGCGCGTGCAGTGATGCTCTCTTGAACCGTGGTAACTTTAGAACGGAGCTCCTCTTCCACCATGTGCCTCTCTCGTTTGTTTTCATTTTGCCCGGGGTCGTGTTTATGTTTGCGAGCGACTGTGTGCCAGATTATTTACCTCCCCTCCGCCCACCCCTCAAAAAATAACTTAATCTGAGGTAGTCTGTTCGGATTACATCATTGAATGGCGTTTATATTCCCATAAAACATTGTTTGGATTACACTTAACTGGCTAATATTCAGTCTTTTGGGCTGAAGTCGTGCAGTAGTATATTGTTTTGATGTGAGCCGTGCCACCGTGTATGTTTTTTCATGTTTTTTCTGTCACATGAAGTTAAGTTCACGGCGTGAGGTTTGAGTTTATTGTCTTGGAAAGCCATCTGGCTTGGGTAGCCATAGGGACGCAGATGCTGTGGAGGCATTGTTTGCTCGCCCAAGTCCCATATTGCTTCAAAAAACGAGGATTTAAACGTTTGTTTACACAGAAAATCGGCTACAGTACACCGCCAAGGTGGAAACCCAGCCTCAACGTGATATCCGACTCAAATTTATTACACCACTATTACATAATTGAACTTTATCACTCGATTCGAGCCGGCTCTTATGGTTTGAAAACACTGCAAAGTCAAATATTGCCCCACCATATCAACCCCACACCGGGTTTGATGAAGATGGCTCAGCTTGTCGAGGAATGATGGGACTTTAAAGAAACTGGTGGGGTCAACATCACGCATCAACAGCCTCCATCAGTCAGCCATCCAGGCAGCCAGCCGCCCATCCCCACCCCCTCCGGGGAGAGAAACACGTACGCATCGGGCTTTGTTGTTAAACGAAGTGCGAGCCAGATGGGGGATCGCGTTGCGCCCAGTTTACATGAAAGTTGAAAATGTTGTGCTGCTGCTTGCTTTGTTCCTTCGGCCCGCCCGGAGACCGGGGCTGTTTGTTTCATTATTACCACGAAGCTAACGAGAAGTTATGTAGATCCAGGGATTTCACAGGTTGAGCCGTCTAATTTTAACTTTACAAGTGCTCCTGCGGACTAAACGTGGCCCGAGCCTTTCAGCTTGAACAGGAGGATGGTGCTGTTGTAACCCTGGGTGAATGGTGTCGTTGTATTGAAACACACCACAGAGCAGCTCAGATATCCTGCTACACCCCTCAGATCAATTTAAATAAATGTTTGGATTACAATTTCATACTAATTGTCTGCAGATGCATTTATAAGAATGGTAATATTTGGTTCTGGATTCAAAGCTAGTTCACTGTATGTGTCCTTAAATGAAAACATAGCACCAGTATGTGTGCTGAATCTGCAACATTAACTTTTTTTTTAATTATGAGAACTGAAAGTAAACCTCATGTTGCTGAGTGCTCTCTTCTTGTGTGTGTCAGATGCTTTTTTTTATCTAACCCCTGTTCATTCTACTGTAACATGACGTTATTCTGAATGCTGGGTCCCATCTTCAACTTGACAAAAACACCAACAGTTTGTTCTGTGTTTTAAGCTAGTGATTGTTTATTAAACAAAACCTACTTAGAACTCAATGTCTTTATCACAAACTACAGCTAGGAACACATATTGAATATCATTACACTTTTTATTTATTCATTTGAATCTTGAGACAGCCATATGGAAAGAGTAATGTCTAGTTATATTTTTTATGCACAGTTTATTTGTTGTGCTTGAATTTTGATAGTGTATACACAAATAAAATCTTTAACAACTCTTCACCTATTCTAACCTGTGAAAATTAATGCTTGTTAGTAGTATATAATCAGAAGTTTTTCTTGGAATTTATTGTTGAATTAGCCTATTTGTGCTCACATTGTGGGTGATTATTTTCATCTTTTCATGGCATTTTTCAAAGCTCATAGCTGCTCATCTCAAGTCTGTGGAGCACTTAGCCTTGTGTAAAGGTTGACCTCCGTTTGCACCCTACCATTTAGTATTTAAAGTGAGCTTATGGGTAGATGCCATTTTCACAAATTACAAATAATTATTCTGACTAAATCAAAACGATTCAACTGTTGGAAATGCGAGCAAAAAGTTACTGCACTTTGAAGATGAGATCCCTAGAAATTCAATTGCTTATCGGCCTGGTTCATGTTATTTTGCTACTGTGGTGCTGCAAACTGAAATATTCAGACTGACTTCTGCTGTTTGGACCTTTGGTTCCACTGTGTTTGCTCTCTGAGGACTTTGTGTTGTCGAAATAAGAGGAAACTTGTCATGCAGACAGGCTTGTTTTGCTTAACGCTACATTGCAGCAACAAGACAAGCTGGCCAGGGCACTCTCGGCAAATGTAGGCATTTGGACACATTATCATTTGCCTCTCCCCTCTGTCTGGACTTGTTTTTTTGTCAGGGGTGCTGAAAATTAATGACCCACTTATGGTTGCATAAATAACAATTACATTTGACTTTTGGCAAAACATTAAACCTAATTGTGGGTAATTATCTAAAAACGACCCCCCCCCCCCCCTCCTTCATGACGCTTTTCACTGCGTGTGAGCATTTGATTTTGTGATCTGAGTCAGCTTAACTTGCGATCCTATCCCTGGATATAAGGGTTGAATTACCCAAGTACTAAAGGGGTGGGTGAATAAGGGGGCAGCCAGTCTCTGCAGTGTCATCGGACATGATGGAGTGCGGTGTGTTGAGTGAGCTTACTCAATTCCGTTCTTTACTTTCTTAACCCTATCAGTCATTCACTGTGGACATAGCTGCCGTTATCCTGTGTCCATCTTTGCTACTGCGTGCCTCCAGTGAGCAGGGGTCAGTATGACCTGAGCACCTCTGCATGACACTGCTTTTAGGTATTGATCCGCCCGTCCCATCTTGACAGATCTGTGTTATCCATATCTATTTTCTTTACCCTTAACACACACACACACACACACACACACACACACACACACACACACACACACACACACACACAAACACACCTACAAGCCAGAGTTGCTAACTATATTTAAATGCACGAGGCTTGAATTAGGTTGTCCTGGGAATGTTCACACTTTGACCAGTTCACCACTTTGTGGCTCTGTTAAGTATTTCCTTTGGAAAAAAAATCTTTCATGCCTCTTTGTAATATGAATGACAAGACTGGTCACTGCTGTCCAGAATCCAAAGTCTGTGATCATCTTACAGAATATTGTTCAGGCCTTTGACGATCAACACACGCAGAAAGAAAATAGTGAAACAACTTTAATTTTTCACAGGTTTTGTTATGTCTCGGATACACCCCCGGAAAACGCGTGGAAATTGAAGTTTTCTCTCTCTGAATTCATATCAGTTTTTCTTTTTTTTTTTTTTTTTTTTTTTTTTTTTGACAAATTAGTTAATGCCAAGGAGACCTTTCATTGACAGCTTACTATTGGATTTTGAGCATCGAAAGTGACATATTTTTTATATTTAGTTAGGAGCTGGAATAGATCAGTGTCAAGCCTTTCCACTCTTTCACCTCTAAACACTTGATGAATGTGAAATGTGTGAGAATCTCATGCTATGAAAATGAATGCAGCCAGCCCTATCCGAACACCTGATACATAAGTTCTGCTCTATGCTGTTGCTGAAACACCTGTTTCTTTTGGTCAAAGTAGATAGTTCAGTAATAAATCCCACATATGGAATCTCAGTGTTGTGGGGTCCTTGTGAAACGCCCGATACTAACAAACTCTGTGGTCCACTTGGATAGTGCTGCTGCAGTTCAGCTGTGGCAGCTCTTTTCTTTCTATGGTGCTGGTCAGTGATAATGGAGTCTACCCCCTGTTTCCTTGGCTAGCCTTACAAAACAGCCCCTTGCGCATTGTTCCTGGGCTGATACACTTCACTGTCACTGGTTTCCACTTTCCTCTGTTACAGGAAGCAAGCTGGAAAGAAAAGGCTGTGTGTATACGTGTGTGTGGACGAGGGAGTTGAGTGGGAGAGATGGAGAGCTTGAGTGGGAGGGAAAAGGGGAAAAGAGGGGAAGTAGAGAAAAGTGTCCTCGAGATGGAGCGCAAGACAGCGAGGAAGCAAAAGTGCATTAGTAGGACGTGCACTAAAGGCAGCCCAGGGTCAACATGGCTGTCCACTTTGCCTGGCTTTTTGTCTCTGTGGCTTATGCCGAGTTTCTTGGCTTCGTATCTGTGAAGTGATGCCTGAAATCCTACAGCCAGCAGACACCGCAGGCTTCTGTTGCTCCATCCTCATTGCCAGACATGGTCATCCATGCCAAAGACCTCTGTTCTCGTTCTCTTGTCAGTCCGTGCTCTGCTGGCAGCCTGTTTGGCACTTTGTCATGCCTTTATTTCATGTATCTTTATCAGTGGCCTGTCACTGTATTCATGAATTTGATCTTGTATTTTCCATGCTGTGGTTTTTTTTCATCATTGTACAAAATAAATGACATGGTATTGCTCTTCCAAGTTAATCAATTACTCTCACATGTTTTAGTGTACCTTTTCATCTCCAATTTTTAGTAACTATCACTAGATTCTTGTTAAATTGTGAAACTATTGAAAGAAAAAGGTTACGTTGTAGCATTAGATGTTCCAAATCAAATTTTGTTCAATCATTTGAACAATTTTGCAGAAATACTCTGCCACCGTGTCAAAAGATTGCAGAGTAGACCTGTTTGTCCTGATTCAAAGAGGTGCAGCACCCAAGCAAGATTCACCTGTCATATGAATTGATTTATATTATCAAAACATTAAGTGGGTAATTTATCACCACTTGACAGCCTTGTCTTAATTGCCCACACTTCAAGCTGTATTGGTTGCTGTTCCACGTATACAACAGTTACAGCTTTTTAAATAATACTTTATATCACTTAGTTTAACTTGTTTTGAACCAGATAGGCTTTTAATGATGATGATTACAGTGTTGCTTCATTATAAATATTATTATTATATGTTCTTTATGCATCCTTCTTTACATCCTAGAGAGCCGGGTCCAAACAATGGTCCTGAGGCGCTAAAGGGTAGCTGTTACTTTCTACTTGATTGATAGAACCCTCCGTAGTATGTGTGCTGTTCCGAGGAGGGCTATCTTCTGGACTTCTTGGACGTTGATGTTGCCAGGGATCTTGTCGGTGTATTTCTCTAATACCTTCTTCACAAGTCCAAGAGCTCCGATGACCACTGGTATTGTTGTGGTCTTTGTTCCCCACATCCTATTGATCTCGATTTCCAGGTCCTTGTATTTCGACAGCTTTTCTGTTACCTTGACAGAGGTGTTGCTTTCAGATGGTATGGCCATGTCTATGAGGATGCATTCCTTCTTCATTTTATGCTTGATGATGATATCTGGCCTATTCGCTTTGATCTCTCTGTCTGTCTGGATGGGCATGTCCCATAGGATGGTGATCTCGTTGTTCTCGGTGACGGTGTTGGGTTGGTGTTCGTACCACTTATCAGCTGTCTTCATGTTGTATTCCTTGCAGATCTTCCAGTGCAGGTAGGCTGCCGCTTTGTCGTGTCAGTGGACATATTATTATTATTATTATTATTTTTGTTTCCATATGGTTTGAGTTTGATCGTTTCTTTGGTTTTGCTGTCTGGATGATGGCTCGAAGCAAAGAGCTTCATTGAAGTACATCTACTGATTGTCTTTCGAACACACAAAAAGCTTGTGCTGTGTTCAGTAGGTAGATTTCATCAGAACCCACTCGCTCCACGCCTCTATGATGACTGCCATGGCGAAGGCATGGAGGCAGAGGGTTCACGACTTCCAGTTATGTCTGTGCATTGAACCAATGATCCAACATTCATACTCACTTCAGGGCCTGATTAGCTGGAGAGTTGTGCAGCACTGTGTACTTTTTTTTTTTTTTTTTTTATTGGTAGCCTATATTTGAATTGCTTTGCTTGACACACTCACTTCAACTTCTGACTCTCCTCCATCTCTGTGACCTCTAGCTTCTGAACAATAAGCAAAACACTGATGTTTGAGGTTTACAGCTATAAACCCACTTTTGTTTATGATGTGTCCATCTCTGCCAGTATGTCTGTTTTCATTAATCTAAAGTATTTTTTTGCTTTAAAAATTGCTGTGTTTCTCCGTGTAACCTGGCGTTTTTACTCCGTCTTGCCTACAGTCTTCCTGCATAGGTGTTTTCCCTTCAAATTAAATTTCTTTTGAAGCCAATGTAGGTGTGCACAAACCGTACACCTACCGCGCTTTCCAGTTTGTTTTGTTGCACCGGTTATTGCTAATAGCTTGAGAAGTTCATGTCATCACGTATTTGCCAACATGACCACACCTAACATCGACGTGAATGGATGTCTTAATAGCCTCTGTGGGTGTGCATCAAATGTCTCACCAAGCTTTCATCCTTTTACTCTTGACATCAAAATGTGTTCTACCCAGGCATCTTGACGTTAATATCCTGGCGTCCACCTTAAAGCCAGACTGACTTCCATCTGAGCACATTGTTCAGCTCATATCATTTCTTCATGGTGTTTTTGCATGGGTTAAGCCACAACCCAACCTGTCAGCCACTGAGTCTATTTTTCTCTATTTTACATACACAACGGAAGCCACCGGGCACGGAGCATTTCCAAAAGGCAGTGACCTACAGTCACCTCGTGTCCCTGAACACACCCCGCATGGACACAAAAACGTTCTCTCTGCTGCTGTCCTGGATGTGTTGTTCAAACTGTTAAGCGGTACCAAACAAATCCGCATGTTAGCAGTTTTGTTGCGCATATGATGAGAATCTTTTGGAAATGAAGAACTGGTCCTCAGTGAATGAGCTTTTAAGTTTTGAGGTGGCATAAAGGATCTGATTGTAGTACGTTCTGCTCTTTCATGAGATAAAATACTGACTGATTGCAATTCAGTCTCTCAGATTTGCTGTCTTTTCATTAGGAATTATCATCCATTTCATCCTCTACTTATTTCAGGCAGCTTCTTGCCATAACAACCTCTCCAATTATGCATCTGTCGTCTCTTCACCTTTCCACGTCTGCCTTTGTGATTGCCATCACTTGTACCTCTGTCACGTACCCAGCAGCAGCCCCTCTGCCCCATCCCCTTCTCGAGCCCCAGTAGTCTCCCTGTCACGGCGCCCCAGCCCCTGGCATCACCATGACTAAACCCCAGATGGTGGTTCTTTCTTTCCGTTCCCCCTGGAGGGTGGAGGCTCTTCACTCAGGCTGGGTGCTAGTTGCTGCCACCGCAGTCGTTTTGTGGAGGGGGCTCCAGTGTTTTTTGAAAAGCGCCCACTGTGATTGTAAAACAAGATTTAGTCCTATTAGATCTGGTAAATAAGTGAGAGCAGACTGCCTGTAAGCATGTCCTTGTTTCTGTTGTCTTGAAAGCAAATGGATTAACGGGGGAGGGGGATCGGATGGAGGCTTAAGTGTCGCTTCATCATGGCCCAACTTCAGATAGACGCACACCCCCCTGATTTCCACTTTTTCTACAGTGCAACTGCAAATGTGTGCCAATAATGTTGCCAATCTGGCATCGAAGGAGCTGCTTGTATATTAGTGACAAACATGTTTAGACTGAAGTGTGGCAGGACATCACTGGAACAAGCAAATGAAGGAGGAAAATAGTGGATTTTTCCAGGAGTAGAAGTGTTTTTGCTGTGGTCATGAGCAGAGATCACAGACTGGTGACAGTGTTGACTGTCAACCTCAAGCTGATTTTCCTTCTTTGTCATTTCCAAGGAGATGATTTCATCCACCACACAAATCAACAATGATCCATTCTCACTCCAAATCTATACCGTTGATTTATCCCTCACATCCCTTTTCCTTTCTAGTCCCCGTCCCACCCACTGGCACATCCCTAGCTCAGCCCTTCTTACATCCTTGCACACAGCAACCTCTGACATTTTCCTTTCCAGATCAGGCGACACATAATGCCTTCAAAACTTTTTCACACTCCATGAGTACCACTCAGAGATCAAGAACCCTTTTGCACGTCTTTTTTAATGCCCTCTCTAGAATGCACTGCGAGGGGGGCTTTGTAAGAGGCAGCTGCCCCTCCCCCAGTTGTGATTGACAAGTGAGAGCAGCAGTACATGCATCAGATGGTTTCACATGGGGAGTGTGTGCTCAGGGGGGAGGTAGAGGGGCACATACACTGTTTTTTTTTCTGCCAGCTCCATTGTTGAAGCTCCCCATGGTTCCTTCTCTCTGTCTCCAGTCTGGGTTCTGCATCCCTTCAGTTTTGCTTTTTTTGCTCTGTATCCTTGCGGTTGTTGTGAAGCAGGGATGAGAAAATTCACAGGGAGACTACGTGATGAGAACGTCACCAAAACAGGACTCATTCATTCCATTGGGATGCATGTGTCTTGAAAGTCTCTGTTGTGCTGCTGTGTGTGTGTTTATGAGTGATTGAGTGTGATGTAACTTTATGGAGGGTGTAGGTTGAAACATAAGGGTGATAAATCCGCTAGGCAAGTAAAGCACCATGGACTATAAAAGGTGCATGTTAACTTTAGGGATTTTCTTCCAAAAATCAGAAAACATTTTTGGGACAATACTGAGTTGGCAAAAGGAAAAACACAGAGGGGATAGACTTTCATCTGTGGGCTTTCACGAGGTGCAAACTGGCACTCTGGCCGGACCAACATGGATTGCAGGAGGCCAAAAATTAAATTAAGATTTCTGCCTGAGCATTTAAACCCCCCGTGTAAAACTTTACATGGTTAGTTTTCCAAATATTGACTGGTGCTAATATAAATGTTTGTTTTTTAAGACATTATGTTGGAATTAACAAAGTGGGTGTTAGTATTTCAAAATGTCATTGACTCACTCTGCCAGTCAGTGCTGTTGTGAATGGGCCTCCTCACACAAGTGAGAGATGTAGGGAAGTTCTCCTTTGGTCGGTTGCACACTCAAGCTGTACATAATCTATGCGTACATCCCTTAATCTGTTTTCTGGAAAAAGCAGCCTGGGATAGGTTCCAACATTGCTTGAGGCTGCAGCCTTACCAAGCCAGCAACACAGGCCAAAGGGCACGACCGGCCTCTGCTTTTGGGAGCACGGTGTCCAGTGTTTCACCCCTTACTAAAAATGCAACAGGTTTCATCAGTTTGGGCGTATCCAATCAGTGAAAATTAATTTACAATCCAGGAAGGCCGGTGGTGTGTAAAAGTACTTGTCAACTACCAAAGCACACGTTTCACCAATTACAATAGTTTCCAATTATAAGCTGAAGATATTATGACACTTAACATAATAACCTTAACACAGTTGTACATCTAATTGACAGTTAATTATTCCCCCTACTGTCATCTACCACACACGCACATGCTCCATCCACATGCATAAACAACCATAAATCCACCCACTGCCTTGCTCACTGCTGTTGTTTCCAGGCTGGCTGCATTTAAATGATTAGAGGGCTGGGTTATCTCATCCAAGTGCCAGTGTTGGTGTGAACATGGTCAAAGTGCCTTGGGTGCCATTGCTATGTTGTTTCACAATGTCAGGACCTTGACACCGCCAGCTGACTTCAAAGAGGTTAGGTGCTGTGTCCCCTGATGTCTTTTGTTACATATGACATTTCAAAACAATGCTAGATTTATAATCAATGGCTATAAAATATTTGATTGGGGGTGGGGGGGTCATCAATCGTAAGTTTAGCTTTAATTCAGACTTCCCTTGCCTTTTACAGTCACGCTCTCCAGTCCCTCTGTGTGTAAACATGAGCATGACTATGTGCGTCCACTGGGATGTTAGCTGAATCAGGAAGCTCAGCTTTATACAAGGAAGTCGATGATTTAGTTTCCTAAAAGCTGACTGTGAAAGTGTGTGAGGCTCTGCTGCGCTGGGTGGCCTCCCATCTCCCTGTGCTTAATGTTCCTCACCCACATGGTCAATGAGCCAGTCCAAGGCAAAGGGTCTCCATCTGTCTGGGATGTGCCTGGCTCCGGAAGGATCTGTCCTATGGTCATCCCTCACCTCCTCCTCTTCCCCAGCCACCTGTTCCACCTGGCCCTGACTGTGACACTACAATAAAACTGAGCTGAAAGTTGAAACAAACCTGACACTTGTGGAGAGTATGAGCTATATTTAGTGTTTGTCACTGAGCTCATATTGTGCCTCGGCCTATGTGGAACCACCTATAGTCTTTTTGCTGTTTGCACATTTTCATGAACAAATTGTCTTTGCCTACAGGCTCCTTTTATTTGAATGCCTCCAAAGGCCAGAGTAGGAACGTTGACGTCGAGGACACAACTTTTCACTGTGGCCGCAGCACACAGTTTGTAAATCAGGGCTTACTGAGCAGGCAAATCAGCCAACAAGTTCTTGTTTTGATGCATCTGGCAACAAGTCGGAGACGCTGATGCTTTCCTCTGATCAGATGAACCGTACATCCTGAGGATGCGAAGGCGTTTTCCTGTGGTTTTACGACTGTGTGTGTATGTTTGTCATGTGGCAGGAGGTGGTTACGTGTGGGGGTGGAGGGTGTTGTCAGATGATGGCTCCTGGAGGAACCATGTGTGAGCTGAAAGTGGGAGGGGGTGGGGGAGGAAGAAATAAAGAAAGAAGCATATGAGAGGAAGAGAAGAGCCTTTTACACAACAAACAGGCCTCCCTTCCCCCTCAAGCTATCCATGCACACATCCTCCAACTGTTGGTGATATAGACCCCAAAGGGGCTGTTAACGGCAGTGGTATGGAAAGTGTCTGCGATGAGGGTAGCCATAGAGGCCAACCCCATGATACTACAGGCTCTGTGGATCTGCTACAACCTTGAAGCTGCTGATAGGAACGCTGCTCCACTTGTGGTTGCAGTCCATTTGCATTCTCCCTTTCGCTCTGTCTCTTTCTCTCAGTAGTGTTAGCCAAACACGAAATTTTTGTTTTATCTTGTTTTTTTTCTCTCTCTGCAGATATGGATTGGGTCACATGATGTCCCCATTAGTGTCCACTAAGAAAGCAAAATTCATGTTTATCTGCTACTGCAGATGCTCTCCTTCATGCAAGAAGTCCGTTGTCTTATTTTTTAAGCTTCAGCTCTCTTTAAACTTTTGCTCTTCTCACTTGATTAATGTGTCTCATAACATTTATCACTGTCATTTTCATAGAAAACATAGACTGTGCGTTTTGTTCCAATAGTATCATAAGAACCATACCATACAGCAGATGCAGGTTTAATGAATACACAGTCAACCCCTGTTGGAACATTTCTTATAGCACAGAAGTGAATGCTTAATCTCTGGTTGTTCCCTTTAGCCTCAACACCAGTCTGCAGTGTACCAGTAAATGTTTTACTTCCAAACCACATAATATGTAATTAAACTAAACAAAGCATGAAGTAGGTTTAACTTCTCCGGTGTTACATATTTCTTTGTTTTACCCTCTTGGGCATGTTGTCTCACCAGCTTATCTTTCTTTACTTTATTTCCCTGCCGTTTTGTGGTCAGTTAAATGACAGTGAAATGTCAATCACAAAGTCACTTCCAGTCCCAACAGCGAATCGTAAGCCATCAAAGCCAGGCACTTCAGCTCAGCCTGTGATCCATGTTTAACAAAGGCTGGCAGGGGGTCGCAGTTTGAGTTTGACTGACACCCGTTGACTCAGTCAGAAGTTGTCACAATGTATGTCTGAATTAGGAGTTGACTGGAAGAGGATCAAAGCATTGGAGGTGTGAGCATGTCCCTTTTTGTCATGAGTATTTCAGGTTTTATCTGTGGAGGAACTGAGCATTCAGGGGAAGCTTTCAGTATTTCAATAGAAGTTGTTGACTCCAGGGGAAGAAAGTTCTGTCAGGGCCCATTTAAACGGCAACATTTTCAAGTGAAAACGAAAAATTTTTGTTGTGTTTTGGGTGTCCGTTTACACAAAAACGGTGTTTGGAGCTACTGGAAACACAGATTTTTGAAAACTGAATGAGTGAAAATGCAGCTTTTCTGAAAAATCTTGTGCTTCATCACTGTAAATGGCAGAAACATTGCCTTTGCTCATGTGCACCACGGCCATCATAAGTAGTTCTTGCATTTTATGATGCTGATGTCTGTGAAGGTACATAACAGGACCTTGTGAAAAAGAGAAAAGGGACAAGTGGTAAAACACGTTGTCGCCACAGGTGTTACCTCTCACACGGACAGATGAGACATCAAACGGAACTATCCAAATCTGGTTTCTTCAGATTTTTCCCTACTTAACAGTAGTTCAAAATCACTACCTCACCATATTGTTGTCCACAGCTACAGTGAACCCTACAATCGGGTGGAGTGGGGACAATGTGTGGAGGGAGAGCAGAGATAAGGAAGACAGAGAAAGGAAAAGACTGGGGTGGAGAGAGAAGTAAGGGTGTTGTCAGGGGAATAATAGAATGCCTCTGAGGCCCTCGCAGGCCCTGGGCAGCAAGGCAGGGGGAGGAAAATGGTGTGGCAGAGAGAGGAATAAGAGGTTAAGCCAGCAAGAGATGCAGAGAGAGAGAGAAACAGCAGGGGAGTGTGGTGAGAGAAGTGGCAAATACCTTCAGGGTGAATTGCTGATTGCGAGCCGGGCCCACAGAGGGACTGAAGTGATGACACACCTTTTGAGTAAGCCTTGACTCACCCTCCAATCCTTGTCCCAGTTTGTGAAATGAATCGCCTGTTTTGTTCACAGCAGTAGCTCTGTGATAAATCTGACAGTTTAGTTCTGAGATTTATATTCTTTAAAGATAATCACTGAACCAGCGTTCTTATCTTTGAATCCCATTGATCATTAATTTGAGACAGTCAAAGTACTGCAGTTCACTGTTTGGTCTGCCGAGGCGTGCACAGTGGTGTTTGGTAAATGTGTGTTTGTGTCTGTCTTTCAGTAAGTTTGTGGATGTTTTCCATTTGACAGATATACTTAATACTGGTTAGTTCCTGGGACATTTCCAGGGGAAGTATCCTACAATTACATCATTTACCCAGATGTCAAGGTTCTCTCATCTTTTTGTCTTCATGCAAAAAGATCAGATGCAAGTTTAGCAGAGCTTATTGAGATGTTTACAGAGACTTGTCTTTCTTTTTGTTGAATTTTGGCCTCATTACGTTCATCCAGGGATTTGCTGGGAGGGAGACGGAGTGATGTAACTTCTTTCTGCTCTCAGGCCCCGTCTACACGAGGAAAATCCTCTGGAAGTTTTTTCCATTTTCATTCCCGAAGTTTTGTGTGCTGCTTAGACAACAATCACGATACACATGAGAAAGCTGACTGTGTGCTCAAATGCTTGACATGTGCAAACATATCGAACAATAAAAGGTGTTTGTTCATAATATATATATATATATATATATATACTACATGTTGTCTATGATATATGTGATAAGTTTTGATGTGAATTGTCCATGTTGGCAAATCACATTTTTAGTATCCCAGGTGAGATTATAAACGGCGATAATCAATACTTTATTCAACTTTTCTACCACAATCATTCCATCCCACATAAGTTCCCATTTTGTGAGGTAGTGTACAAGATATACTCTAAACTCGGCACTATAAAATTTGTCAAGTTGCAGTTTTGGTGTACGAAAGATTCCTGGTTACACCTCGGAGCAAAAATTAATAAAGAAATAAAAAAACTGAAGGGCTAACGCTCTCCAAAGTACTTTTGATGATGGTAAAGGCCCTTCAAGCTCAAAATGTGTCATGTGGGGATTCATTGAGAGGAAAGGTTGTAACATCACAGCAGGGTGTTCTCTGCAGACCTTCATCAAGTTGAGTGTTCTTAGCACCGTCTGCTCAGGGATTGGCCGAGCAGATGGATGCGTGATGGAAGAAAGGGTCCACACGTAGCAGTAATTCCCCTTTATTTTGCTATCTCAGGTGGTGTGTGGTTCACTTCAAAGTTGGGAAGGGTGCCGTTAATCCAGGGGCTGCATGAGCCCACCGCTCTGCTGTGCGATATTCAGCCTTCCTCCCGCTCCCCAGCCGTGGCCCCAAGTTTTTCAAAGTGTGATCAAAGTGCAGTTTTTCTCTGATGGATGGGCTTGCTGTGGCCAGGAGGATGCCTGATGGGGACCTGGAAGGGGAAGAGAACATGCTATGGAGTCTCTTTTCATGATATGCACGTACGCTAGCAGAGAGACACACCGAAGGGACATTACATTCTCTTTGTGATCAGAACTTGTGGCGAGGAAAGGATCTTCAGCTGTCTGACAGACATGGGTGTGACCAAACTACTACTGGCCTCAGCACCGTTACATTATTGGCAGGTATATCAACTAGGCCTCCACTATCTTTACTGTCAGCGTGCTGTTTTATCAGTGTTGTGACGAAGATAATGCCAGTAAACATGAGAATGTTTGTGTTGAAGTTTCAGAGATAAATGCCGACTTTCCCCCCAGGCTTACATGAATACGCAATTAAAATAAACAAACATTCAAAAATAGATTTGAGCAAAGAACAAAATGGTCAAGTAGTAATAATGTAATTTATTAATCTGTATACATACTCATACTTTGGTTCCAAGATTAGTCCAAGTTAACTTATTTCACTAATAAACATCAATTTTTTCTACTATAAGTGAAATATGAAGGTGGCTCACTTCATTCATATCCACACATCCGGTTTAGAAAAAAAAACAAAAAAAACTTTAACAATCCCACTCACCGTTTTCGTTTACTTAGTGAATGCGTTGTTTAGAAAATTAAACAGAATAGGTGTACTCCAGGTTGGTATTATTTGCAATTATGCATGATTATACTTTTTTTCTCTCACTTTTAAGGCTAAGTGAAATACTGGCTTTGTAGAGTTGTGAGTGCTTTTTTTCCCACCACATGCTCAACAACATTTCACTCCCTGAAATGTGACGCTTCACCAAATAGATATCGGATTATCAGAACCACTGACTCTGAGCTGGAGATTACCCTGGGAGGTCAAACGCTTGTATGCTGAGAGCATGTAAAGTGTTGTTTGCTAAATCTATGTTGTGGTGGCGTTGGGGGGGAAAAAAAACAGATTATTAGACGGCACTACCGCCAAACCCTTCTCATTGATATCAGTAGGAAAGGTTGAATTGTTCGTGCATAACGGAGTGGGGCTTCAACACCCAAAGGGTGTCTCTTATGGTCACATATAAACTGTGGATGTATGTTTGAGTGCTACTTTTTTCCATCATTTTGCAGTTCTCTGGTTTGGACCAAAGTTGACAACAGAATAGAGTTTGCTCTATAATTCAGTTCACTTTGTGGTCTCGCTGGCAATTTTTTAAATCAGACAAAAAAGTTATAAAAACAGAATGCATGCTGTGCAGCTGTTGTGAAATATAGCATTTGACGTAACTTCATGAGCTGTGCTACAACGTGATGGACTGAGCTATGAACCATAATAAACTTGTGGATATGTGATGTTGGTGCATTCTCATTTGGTAAGTACACCAACACCTTTTAGAACTTTCAGAAGACTCAGTATTTACAATTGTAATTTCTTGACATAATTTGCTTCACGGATATAAAATCCAAAGCCCATCATCTTGTGTGTGGTTTGTTTAGAGGGCTTGGTCCATTCTGCCTTTAGACTTCAATCAAATTTCACTGAAATGGCACCAGAGTTTGTGTGGAAGCAGACTGATCGCTGCTTTGTGGATCGTCTCGTCCTCGTTTGGCGCCTGTCAGTACTTTTGAATGGGACCACTACCATAAATAAGACTTCATTGATGCAGCCAGGTTTCAGTTACCTCAGCCCAGAAAAATGTACCCATGCTCAATGCATTTAAAGCTCCTAGTGTGACCAACCCGAAAAAGATAAAGTCCATGTTGTGTCTGATAGTTTCAGGAGTGTCAAACTGCTGGCAGGACAGTGTTGGCCCTGTCAGACGTTCAATTCCAGTTCATGTAATTACAAATAAGGCAACTGAATTAGTCACTGCTGCTTGCACTATATTAGTGCCGTATTAGCAAACTCACATGGCATGAAGCAGAGATCAGTGATGCAGTACTGAAAGTTACCTTACTCCTCTTGAAGAAGCGTTACTATCAAAACCACGCTATGGATGTGAATTTTTGTTGTTGTTTTTTTTAAGTGCACACTGTCACAAACTGCGGGCGTGCCTTATCACTGTTTTGTACACAGTAAACTTGGCTTATGTTGAAATTGCTCTGATCTTTATCTAAAATATTCAACTTTTTCAGTTTTTTCAACATTATAGACTATTTCAGCATGACCCCCCCTGGTTTAGAAGTTAGAGCTGGAAATTTGCTAGTGCACATCCCACTGCTGACAGTTTACCACCGTAGCTCCCCTACATTTTCCCGGCTGCTTCAGTGCAGCAGCCCTCTGCTTTTTAGTTTCAGTATGGGTAGTTAACGGTAAAATCGAAGGATTAGATTCAGACAGAGTAATAATTTCCTGAAGGTGATCAATAAAAGTAACCCAAAACTCTTTTTGTTTTTCATTCTGTATCACAGGTAAATGACAACAGTAGCAATGAATTTTTATTTTCGATGTCTGACTGCTCTTGGCAGCGTGTCACTCACTCACATGTACCTTCATGTATAATCCTTGCTGTCTAACAGTTTTTGCCATCAGTATTCCTGCAATGATCTGTACGTTCATTGTACTTTTCAGTCAGCAAACGCCCTTTGGCTGGTTACGTTACGGTGAGAAACAGAAGCGTGCTGTTAGGTTTCATCCATTTCTTTTGTTACCTCCAGTAGAACCATTTATCTTATCTTGTTTTTCAACTTCTTTCTGGACCTCCTTGTTCCTGCTCCCCTCCTCCTCTCCTGGTTTTCATCGTGCTGACTCGTTGGCTCCTGGTTTCCGTCATCTTCCATGGCCAGGAGGTGTGTAGATTGACCTTTGGTGAACTCTGGGCCCAGCCAGGTTCCTCTAGAGAGAGGTGGACTGAGAAAAGAAGAGCACAAAGAAGCTAAACATGCGTCGATGTCAGTGAGATCATTTTGAACCCTTTTGTTTTTGCTTGGACCTGGGATGAGGCTGCATCACTCAAACCAGTGAAATAATGGTGAATGAGACAGGCAGATTGACACAAGTGGATATGTCTAGATCTGTGGACGATGAGAATACAATGGCCACTCCATGAAGGGTTGGGAGTGGTTAGATGTAAGCATGTGTGCTCTTGATTTGAAGAGGGACTGGTCAGACTTTGCAACCTTTATGAAAGGATTTAGGTGTAATGGACACCTGGTTGATTGAAATCTTAAAACGTGCATTTCTGCCCGATCAGCCTCTCATTCTCTATGGCTTTCTCTCCACTCCACAGTTTTTGGGTATCATTGGGGAGAGCAGTGCATGCTGGGAAGCTGTGTGGGGTGCTGTGTCTCGGTTGGTCAGGAGAGAGGGAAGGAGGGGCCGTGGTTTGGTCTCAGCTCTCGGCCCCTGCTGCCTGCCATCTTTCCTCTGCGCTTTCAGGTCTTTTGGAGTTTGCACTGGCGTTTACTGCCGCTTCATAAAACCTCAATAGCTGAAACACAATGCCAGGCAGGCGAGGGGTCATGGCTGAACTTGAACCTTATATGCAGCCCACCAACCGCTGGCAGACCAAGACGTCATATTAAAAGTTGTAAACATTAATCATCACTTCTTCCTGATACCTGCCAGCTTACCATACACTGAAATGTATGGTGAGTGCACAAGCACGGTGGAAACGTTGCTGCTCTGCAAGTGAAGCACAGCTGTCGTAAATAGTTGTGCACATGCATGAGTCGACTGAATGGCGACCCCCAGAGTGTCGTGACTCCCAGTCCATATTCCTGTTTGACTTGGTAGTTTTATAGGTGGGATTCACCTGTAATTGCAGTTCAACTTGGTCGTCTGTCCACGCACTCTCTATTATTAATGTTTGGAGCGTTTTGTTCTCTGCATGCATGTTTGAGTGGTTTCACAACCAAAAACAATCAACAGTACCCACAGGACACTAAAACTGCGCTGTTTTCAGTGTTTTTGCCGTTACTGTGCAAACACATCTTTTTGCATTTTCGCTTTAGTAAAGTTTCACGTTTACATGCCAAGGTTTTGAAAAACTATGCATTTTCACATGAAAAGTTGTCATGTATGACGAGGTTTAACAGTGGACACATGACAACTTTAGATCTCCCCAGTTGAGATTTGAAATTGTGTGACACTGTAGGTGTGAACATGACACTCACACTCTGTTGCAAACCAGAACAGCTGCACCAAAACTAGCTCAGAAAGACGGTCTTGATGCGGTTGGAGTCACTCTCACGTGCAGCACGAATGTGGTGTGAAAGAAACCCTGATCACGTTCACGCTGCCAGCCTCGTGTTCTCGCTACTTTGAACTAAAAGTGCTCCAGTAGTTTAGTATTGTGACTTATTCTGTGATAAATCCTGCTAACAGCTGAAACTCCTCTTAGGAAAGGGCTTCAGTTTCACTGTGCAAGAGCACAGCATAAAAGACGATAGTGTGTGCAATGTGTCCTGGTGTGTGTTTTCTTTGACAAAATGGGAAGTGATGGTTTTCTGAGCTACACAAAATACTTAAGAGAAACTCCACTGTCCTCACGTAAACATGGCACCCCTCACCGTCAGTATTCATGGAAACTAGCAGTCGGAGCAGCATTTAGAGCACAGTCAGTAAAGTATGAGTGAAAATGAACCAAACTCCCCTGAATCGAATGAGTTCTGCTTCACGGGCATGAAACAGCTGTGCCGAGTGGTCTTTATGCTTGCATTAAGTGTGTCTTCTTTTGCTGTGTCTAGGAACTGGAGAAAGCCTTGTCTGAACAGGATTTCGACTTCCTCGGAGACCTTATTGCCTGTCTTTTGCAGGGATGCTATCAGCGCACCGACATCACGTAAGTGGAACTTTGATTTCAAGTAAGAGTGCAACGCTACCTTGGTATGGTATCGATTGAACAATAATGTAATGTAAAGTTCTTGATGTAGAATTTACTGTTATTCACTCTTCAGAGCTTCATTCCAAAAGTAACGGCATATAACACTGAACTCTTTGAAAATTATGGGATCACAACACCATGATCGGTACGTCAGGAACTGAAAGGAACCTTCTTGGGTTCACTGACAAACTTTCTGTGATTGAGTGTAAAAACATAGCACCACTGACTATGATGGAAGTCCTTGCCCTTGTTTTATACATTGTGGAAAATAAATGTGTATTGAACAGATGGAGGCCAATGTCTTGAGGTTTTTAAAGCAGATATAATACAATAGAAGAACTTCTAAAAAAAACAATCAAATACACCCATTGACTTATGGGTGAAGTTTCTGAGCCACTTCTTAACCGCAATCTCATGCTGTTTACTGAGTGGAATGAACATCACAGAAAATCTGAGCACAAGCGGAACAAACTATGCACTGTAAAGCCTCAGAAGATTCAAAGTGGGGAAATCTGCTGTGAGGAGAAAGTTCAAAGACAACACCAATGGGGTTATGGACGTGTTAACACTGTCGATTCAAAATCAGAATTACGTGTAGGTATTTTAATATTTGTTATGAGCCGTAATAACCTCGTCTCACTGACTAAAACTGTGATGACTTAGTGGTTATTATCTAGAGCTTAGTATATAATCACATGAAGAGGAAGTGGAAGCATCTCCTACAGTTTCAAAATAATCAGAGCCACAGTGGAAACGATCAATGAACACTTTGCCAGATCTGTGGCTGTATTTCCATTTTGTTGAAGTGAGACATTGGACCGAGGAACCCTCACAGAAAGTGTGAGTCAGTGGCGGATGGAGTCAGAACTCCCTCACTAGATGGTGAGTTATGGCTCTGAAAGGTAGTGCGGTGAAATCATGCTTTACTCCTGTTGCGACGTATGACAGCAGCACAGCCACAGAAACCTCTCTGCCCTATGATCTAATGATGGGAGAAAGTGAGTTTGAAGCAGAGCCGGGTATTTATTTAAATCTACACGTCCTCGTTCCTTTCAGGGGTTTCCCCTTTTATTCACCTTCTGTGTTAGCCCACCTTTAGAGAGGAGTATAGTAGCACAGCAATACAGTAAACTGATAAGAACACAGGCAGGAATGATCCAGTTTTTCCACCCAGGCAGCCGGTAACAGGAGGACAGCCTGCTTTATTGGACTGGACAGGCGCTGGCATCCTGGGGGTGGCTGCTCAGCTCCGGCCTTTCACTGAGCTGCCCTTTTCATCAGCACGCGTTAAACGCTCTGCCGGAGCAGGGGGAAGGAGGGAGGGAGGATGTTGTAGAAAATAGGGGACAGAAAGGAGGAGAGAGATGGGGTAGTAAGGAGGGGGCAGCCTGCAGCTGTGTGAAAAGTGCACTCTGCTCTTTCAAGATAAGCCATTTTTTTTCCCAGCCCCTCTCCCCTGTGTGCTGCTGCCTCGATGCTCACCCCTGCCCCAAACCTCTTGTTCTGTTCATCTGAGCTGGAACTGAAAGGTGCACATTAATTCTGAACCGGAACCAACATTTATTTACCACTCATAGCAAGACGGAACCCAATTCAAAGCAACTGGTCTCTTTTCCTAGCCCCTCCTCCAGTGTCTTTCCACTCGCTACGGTAGTTTGAACTTTGCTTTTTCCTTTAAACTATGTATTACAAAGGTATCCACCTTTTATTTTGAAACATGCGGGGCTGGCTTTACGCATCTCATGGCGATTGAACAGAGTGCATTTATTCGGACAGACAAAGACAAATAGTAGACTAAAGAAACCATGTTCAAGTAATAATTTAAGTCTTAATAATTTCATTAAGTTAGAAAGAAGATTGTCAGATAAACTGTAGCTTAAACACTTGTTCATTGAAGACTTAATGTGAAATGAATCATGACTGATGGTTCCCTCGTTCATTCTTCACCTCCACAGCCTGTCCAGATGGCTCTGAGAATGCTGCAGCTCCCCTCTCTGATCTCTCACTTACCAAAACATTACAGTGAAGTGAAATGGTTGTGGACACACCCAGTATAACGAACATGCAAACGCAGGAGCCTTAAAAATAAGATCAATGGACACTTTATGAGGTCTGTTTTAGATTGTAAACAAAAAAAAGCCTAAGTTTTCCCTGACTCCTGACGGTGTCGTAGCAGGCAGGGTCTGAAAGAGACAACACTTTGAGGAGTCGGAGTGGTGTGAGACTCGTGAACTGCTCGTGACGGCGGACTGCTCTCTCAGCCCCCAGGCCTTCAGCAGTTACCTGGACGACATCATCAGCTACCGCTGGGAGCTGGAGGAAGGGAAGCCCAACCCACTCCACGAGGGGCCCTTTGAGAATCTGCCACCCCGCACGCAGGTGGAGCTGCTGCACCGACTCTGTGACTACCGTCTGGATGCCGCCGATGTCTTTGACCTGCTGAAGGTACACCTGCTGTGGAAATCAGCAGCTGAATAAGGCAGAAGTACCTTTATGGGCAGATTGTACAAAGTTTGTTTAAGCATTTTAATCAGTACTGAGTTTCAGGATTCCACAAGATTTAAATAGGAGCCACTGAATCTCTCTGTGTATCTCTCTATCTCCATAGTTATGTAAACTGTTACCTGATAAGGTCCAGAATCGATTATACAACATATCTTTAATCTAATGTGTCCTATGTGGCTGCAATTTCACATCCACAGTTTGCTGAATGAGGTCAGGGTTTGTTTGTTTGTTTGTTTTTTTGTTTTTGTTTTTACAGTTTACACAGTGTTTCATGAGAGGGACGTGATAACAGTACCATCTGATCTTGCAGGGTCTGGATGCTGACAGCTTGAGGGTAGAACCTCTGGGGCAAGACGGAAATGGTGCCCTCTACTGGTACTTTTACGGCACTCGCATGTACAAAGAGGAGCCGAGCCACAGAAGAAGGCTCAGGTAAACACTGCTGGATTCTGTGCTACCGGCTTTCTGCTGTTCTCATAAGAAGTTGATATCAATACAGTCGAGCGTTCTTAGTGAACTAACATGTTTAAAACTTGTTTATAGACTCCTCAGTGGTAACTATCAGTATACTTCATTTGGGATAACCCACTGTTTATTTATTAATTCATTTATTTATTTATTTTTTTTTGCAGTGGGGAAACATCTGACCTGACATTACGAGAGAAAAAGAGAAGAGGAAGACCACCAAAGAAGAGGAAGTATGAAGACCCTCAGCTGAGGTGAAAACACATTTCTTTTGTTGGCGGCGCCGCAGCAGTGTGGATCACTGCTGATGTGAAGCTGTGCATGTGTCGCACAGATGTGTCATTCTGTAAAACCAAGAGAAGTCTTTAAATGTCAAACAGCAGCTGCTTTTTCTGTTTGTGATCTGGCCTTTAAATACAAATTTTAAGAAATACCAAAACGTGATTCTAGAAGTTTTCAACTACATCATTCTAAAAGCTCAGCTTTTTACTCACGTTTGTCTGAATATCTGAATGTATTTGATATTCATAATTTGTTTGTCTTTTTCAGTGAGGTAGAAAGTGAAGTAACTGATGGAAATACAGAAAATGGACATGAAGACCTTTCCCCAAGCACAAGTAAAGTATTCTATTACGATATCAATCATTTTTACATGAATCACACTGACAATAATGTTTGAAGGCGTGTTGAATCCATGTTCTGACCAGTAGTTTTGCTCACACCAGTTTCCTCCCCCTCAGACTCTGCGACCGAATGTTGCTCGGCTCTGTCTCCGCCGAGCCGTCAGCGAGGCGCTTGGTCCCTGGTGTGCGATACCGAGGAGCAGTGGGTCAGTCTGGCAGAAAGCATCAAGGACAAAACCTCCCCGCAGGACCGCCACCTCTACCGTGTCATCAGCCAGAACTTCCTGCCGGAGATCAGCAGCATGATCGAGCACAAGGTCAGACGACAAAGTGAAAGCGGTTGGTCAAGTCTGCTGCACGTCCTCTGTGTTCTGCTGTGGTGTGGATAGTGGAAGAGTTGTTTGTTTTTATATGGGGTTACCTCTCTCTGAACAGTTCTTCTGTTAGTTGTTTTGCCTATGAGAATGAGAGACTCGTTGCTGTTTTTCGCGTTGCTTTATGGCATCATTTCTTGGTTCTGTGAAAAACATCGTGTGAATGTGGGTAGAGAGAGGCCATCATGACTTTTTCTGCAGTGAAATGTTTTTGTAAAGGTGGATACTGACGTACACCTGTGTCATTTGAATTAGACAGTTATTGTTTGAATAGAATGAGCGACTCGTTTAAAGGAAATATGACTAATACCAGGAAGCTCTTCTACTCTAAATTAAGTGTCTCTTTGCCTTTGTGCTCACTGTTGACATCATAGCTGTCTTATAAAGCTTCATCATTTTTCAGTCAGTCTCCATTCTGGAAATTAGATGCAGTTTTCCAGTTTCTGCTCATATTATTAAGCTCTGAAACGGACACTATGCTCATTGTACTCCTAATGCAATTGCATTGAAGAGCCTATAGCCTGGCTTTGCTTCACACAAACTGTTGTACCATGTAATAAGAAAGTTTTCCCTCAACCAGCAGTAATTTTGAAAATGACATGGACCTTGACAGCAACCACATTAACACATTTTTCTAATCTTGCAAGCACTCTGTTTTTATATAAACAGGGAAGGGAAGATCACATGACACCTTTGTTGCACAACAGCACAGCACACCAAAACTTCACAAAAAAACCTAATTTGATATTTAAACCTTGCCAAAGATCCAAAACAAAGGTGATATAACAGTTTACATTGTATTGGAAATGTATACAGAGCCAGCAAGTATGTGTTTTTACCCTAGTTTTGAAGAATAAAGTCCTAAATTGTGTAGTTTTGTTTGATGTATGCTGTGCAGTGGGCCATGTTCATGTGTCTATCGTATATAAACCTCAGAACCTGGCGCTGCGTAGCTCAAGGGGAGATTACACACACATATTTTACGCCTTGTTGAAGCACGTCAAAGCCAAAATGCCTCCTTTTCCCCTCTAGTTAGTCATTGATTGCTTCAGCTATACAAAGCCAGTGTTGGTTTTTCATTCTACCTGTTTGGACAAAGATGGAGGCTTTCAGCTCCTGTCATATATAACCAGCTCTTGCTGTTGCTATGGAAACCCACTAAGCCTGGTTTCCATCATCATCATCAGCAGTGAAGTCAAAAATCCTGTTGGCAGTCGGATGTCGGCAGAGGGGTCACTTTCCAATTGCAAATGGCCCGTAGATGAACGTAGTGTCGTCCTTCATCTGTTAAACACTCAGCACTCATGTACTACTCATATCCACGCACTGTTTCATCTGGCATTTAAAGTGTAGCTTCCTCAGTGCACCATTTGCATGTAAGAAATTAATCTGCTTTTATTTCTTAAAGCTTGTGCACAAAAGACAAATATTTTTCAGAAGGGTTTCATCTAGGTTAATCATGGTCGCAACGTGAGAAAAGCTCCAATTGGTTCACACTTGTTCAAAGAATCAAATTAACACTAATGTGCTCTTTATATGCAGTTTAATGCCACTGATGGCACACAGCAGGACTTCCCAGTGGGACAAATTCATTATCTGAAAATCCTATTATTTGAGGAAACAGACTTAAAGGTTTTGTGCAGATTTCATTTTTAGTTCCAGAATCAAAACACCTCGACTCTATTAAGGAAACAGAGACAAGTTTTACCAGCGTGGCAAATGAGATTCTTAGTATTGGCAAGAAAATAGAATCGGAGAACTGCTTCCTGGGAGGAAAAACGTCTGAATTTCACAATAAAAGATGCTTCTGTTTTTTGCAGGAAGGACTGAACCTATTTTAATCCACTTCTTCGTGTGACAACCTGCTATGAAGGGAATCAGAGACCCAAATATTTAAATTTTCTGTTGTGACCAAAATTGTAAAACCAGTTCTCAAAAAAAAAAAAAGCATCTCATCTCATTAGAGAACCAATCATGTAATAAATAAGTAGCAATGTAATAATACATTCTTGGTCAGTTTTCTGACCTTTGACCTCCTCTGTGACAAAGCTGTTTGCCATTGTGTTGCACCTACAGCTCATTTCAGACTTTTTTTCTCAAGCTTTTTTGTTCAGTGTTTGTAGATATTCTGTGTTTGCTCAAGCGAGCTGATCAGTGTGCACGTGCGTGTTGCGCTGCTGTCGCCAGCCATCTCGTGGGGCGCTGACAGTCGGCAGGAGCTCACCTTGAGGCAGGATGGAGCCTCTTGAGTGACAGCTCTGCTGTGCTGCAGGATTTCGTCGACCTCTCTAAGTGGTGACACCAGAGGCACTCCATCTTGTGTGTGTGTGTGGGTGTGGGTGTGTGTTGGACGGTGGGGTGGGGATGTGCTGGTGGTAATGTATGGAGGAGCCGTGGAGCCTGGGGACGTGTCAGTGTTTCCCACTCTGACGAGGCAGAGATGAAGGAGGAACACAAGACTTGAGGAGGGCACTGCCGAACATTAGATCATGTGAATCTATCTTCCTTTGCTCTTGTCTTCTCTCTACAACTCTCTGTCTTCCCTGAGATCGTAACATTAGCTAAGGAAGGTGTTGAAGCGATGTTGTAATTTGGCCTCTTTCTTTTTTTTTAATTTTTTTTGTTTGTCCATATTGACCGACTGTGCCGACCGACCTCTCCGTGCTGTTAGTCTTCAGTCCTGCTTCCCAGATGAACTCTGACATGAGCTTCACAGGCTGGATATAGACAGGCTTTCAGAGGATCTGCTTAGAGCTTTGGGCTGGCCGGTGTTTTCCTCGTTCACAGTCAGCAGCACCTCGACCCTTTACGTCAGCCGAACGGCCTTAATGATGGCGTTTCATGCATGCAGTTGATTATATTGGGATGATGATCAAAATATTCCTTCTCTATTGAGGGAAACTGGCTGAGCAGGCTATTGCATTATGTAACAGAGTCTGTGGACGGTGTGCTTTCATTGATCGGATTTCTTTTCTTGTCTAACTGACCAAGCAGTGCTGGGAGCCTGTCGGCAGGATGACTTGGGGGAGGGGAGAGCAGAATCAGTGACCTCTCAATACTCTCGCCCTTTTCACAACACCTCGGGGCCTGTCAGGGTGTTTGGCTCTGTGTGAGGATTGTGGATCTGCCCGGAAGGCTAAAATTAAAAACAAAACATTGGACTTTTAAATCAACATTGATTCATATAAAGATATTTTCAAGAAGTTGCCAATAATAATTTTATTTTAAGACCAATTCTGATCAAATCTTTAATTGCCACAACAATCACCGGCCTCTGGAATCGGATTCTGGATTGTCTTTGTATGTGTTGGTATAACAAACACTCAATCTCTCCATTTTCATCTTGATTCGTTTCTATAGGAGCGTGAGCAGAAACAGAAGTTACTGGATCCAGCTCCAGTGCGCATGTCCCAACGATTCTCTGAGCATCACGTTAGACATGATGATGAGGTGGGTTCATGTCTTCGTCTGCTTTCATACAGTATAGATTATGTGAGAAAAAAAAATAAAAGTAAATGAATCAGCATCACCACAGGTCTTATAGAGTTCAGTGTTCACTTGAACAATTCAATCATCAGTCGATCCGGTTGTTTCTGTCGTTGTTTTATGCTCACAAGTCATTCATTTGTGACTTCTTAAGCTTTGAAACTTGCACATATTTATGGCTTGTCTACCTACAGGAAGGACTAATGGATATGTGTGTGTGCACTCAGGAACATCTCAAGGCTTTAACAGAGGAGGAGAAGAGGAAAGATGAAGAGCTCGACAGGCAGGTTCTGTTGGCCGAGCAGCGACGAGAAGAAGAAAGGCTGCTGCAGGAAGAGCGGCAGAGAGAGAAGATGGAGAAAATCAAAGCTGTGGAAGGTACGATGGAGAAATACTTGAACAGCTGAAGTGTGATCGAGAAGCTGAGTGAAAAACAAGCACTTATTTTTGAAATGTGTAAAATATGCCCGAGGTTGGCCTTACAGGGGCTGACATTCCTGTGAAGCTGGTATTATGTTGAGAGACGTTACAAAATATAAATGAAGCCTGGTGTCAAAAGTCAAATATCCAGAAGCAGCAGTAATTTCACACTCTTTCATCAGTGAACTGTCAGCAGCAGGTAGGAGGCTCGATCAAGGGCAAAACGGATTGTGAAGGACACCCCAGACGCAGGCTTCCACCTCTTCATTGCCTCGCTGAGGATCTTGACGGCTGAGAAATCTGCAGTAGCGTAGCAGCACTCCAAGCCGTGTGATTTATGTGTGGTACACAGAGACTGCGAGAGGGAATGTTCAGGGCCTTTAATCACAGGATCACTTCTCTTTTTCCTCCCTCCCTCTGATGTCATCTGTCAAGGGTTAATGAACTGCTGATTGTGCTTCAGTGGAGGAGCCTCATTAATGTATTATAGATGAACAGCAGGACCTGGCCTACGCTCTGTGTGGATTGCATATGTGGAATCCTCCCTCCAACGTCTTTAATCCACACAGCAGGAGAGCTGGCAGGCCTCCCTGCCTTTCATGTTGAAAGATAAAGCAGTGATACATATGCACTCGCTGGGCTCTTTTCTGCTCTTTTGATCCGCCGGGCCTAAGAAAAGATGGCCCGTGAATCCTTCTCTTTCTGCCTAACTGGGCTGCTGTGGGCCCTGGCAGCTAAATCCTAGTTTTCATTGACCCAGTGGGCTGCAAGTGCAATTTAAACTGTAACTCTAATCCCTATGAAAACATTGTTTGAATATAGACTCCTGGGACTGTTTTTATTGTTTGTGCTTCTAATTGCTCCTGTGCTCATTCTTTATTCTTTTTTTTTTTTCTTTTTAAAGAACGAGCAAAGAGGCGGAAGATGAGAGAGGAGAAAGCCTGGTTGTTGTCACAAGGAAAAGACCTTCCACCCGAACTCATGAATCTAGAGCCTTCTTCTCCTGTACACCGAACACGAAAGAACAAAGAATTGTAAGTTGCTGTTAACATTCCTCATGAAATGAGCTTTTCAATTGGCATATTAACATGATCTATGTTTGACATTTCAGTTATGAAATTGATGACGACTACACTGCTCTATATAAAGGTATGCTCACACAGTGCTGAACAGACACCTGTTACTTTATTGCAGTCTGCTTTGATGAATGACCTGATGTGGTAATGCCTGATTTCCAGTGCTCGAGGCCCTCAAGTCCCATAAAGATGCTTGGCCTTTCTTGGAGCCTGTTGACGACTCGTATGCCCCCAATTACCACGAGATCATCCAGGTACAAAATGCTGTCACCGTTGATGTAATATTGAATTTGTACTTGTGTGGGAGTTGGTGGTTCACATGCCAGCTGATTCATTCATACATGCTTCACTGACTGGTTCCCCGTTCTCTTCAGACTCCCATGGATCTGTCCACCATCGAGAAGAAGCTCAATGACGGGGATTATATCACCAAGGAGGAATTTGTCAGTGACGTGAAGCTCATGTTTGAAAACTGCATGGAATATAATGGAGAAGACAGTGGTAAATTAACACTTCGGCATTACAGATCACAAAAAACCTTTCAATATGTTTTGGGTCTCAGTGTTTGGGTCTTGCTGTATCAAAACATTCTGGGATTGTACTGTGTGTATGTTGTGAGAGAGAGAGGTGTGCATATGCATTGATAGGGTGAGAAGCAGGGGGTGGGAGTGGGAGAGACCGCTAAAGAAAGGGGGGCCGGACTTGGTGCTGTGTTGGGGCCGGGGCCAGGGCAGCCTTGACAGTGATTAATGGGGAGTGATTGAGTTGTGCTCCAGTGCTCAGGGGGATCCTAGGCCTGCAGTGCCAGAGAAACATTCCAGCCCCTAAGCCCCCTGTCTGGAGCCATCCATCCAACTGAATGCTCTCCCCGGGGACAGGGGGGGAGGAGAGTGGTAAGGAGGCCTGGGGTGGAGCAGAAGGAGGAGAGCCGAGAGGTTGGAGGAGCAGGGGTCATTTTACGCCCTCTGACCTGGTCAGTTAGCTAACTCTGGGCTGAGAACAGAGAATCAGTTTTGTATTATCTGGGTATGTGGCATGCTTACTGCCTGATGTGTGAGGGTGTTGTGTACAGGGGAGGAAGTGACTGGCTTACAGCAGGTTTTTTTTGTGCTACAAGTGTGTGATTTAAAAAAAAAAAAAAAAAAAAAAAAAAATTAATGTCTTATCAAATTAACGTTTTTGTGCAGAGCTGATGTTGATTTCTGTCTGTCCCCAGAGTACACTATCATGGCAGAGTCTCTGGAACGATGCTTTAGCCGAGCCCTTTTGAAACATTTTCCATCTGAGGATGGCGATACAGACGAGGAGTTCCACGTCAGCAAAGAAGACAAGGAGCGCAAGGACAAAAAGCGCAATCGTGGCAATAAACATTTGGGACCTGAAAGTCTGATGAGGGCGACTGAGCAAGTTCAGCGCAAGAGAAACTCTCAGGGGGGCAAGGGCACAGTACTCTCAGAGGAAGAGGACAGCAAGCTGACACGGCCACCTCCCCCGCCCCACTGGGCTAACGGCCCCCCTTACCCCCACGGCCTGCCGACAAGACAGCAACCCATCCACGACGGGGACCTCAGAGGCATGTACCACCCAAGACAACAGGTACTCACCTTTTCTCTTTAAAGTGTCTCCGTATTTCCAAAACATTATGTAATCCATTTGTCATATTCATCATCAATCAACTCTGAATCTTTTTTTTGTGCCAGATGTTTTTCCTTAATTTTACTGCAAGTCTTTGCTCTCTTCTTGTCCCGCCAGCTTTGTCGTCCTCCTGGTCCTCATGGGCCACATATGTACGGCCAAAGAATGCCCATGGATCCCCGCTTTGCCTACCAGGTTCGCATTCCCAGACATGGAGACCCCAACTTCAACCACATGCCTAGCAATTTCAATATGCAGGTATGTCACACTCACCGCTAGTTTCTGTTTTCTAAATCTGTGTTTAAACTTGATCATTACCCATGTGCCTGGTATTTTAAATTAGAGCTCTTTTTGACTTCTAATTCTTGACATATTCTTGACATTTTGACTTAAGTAAAACTACCATACATTTATATTGATTCAAAACATTTTTTCCCCACAGCATCGCATGATTGAAGGGCATCACATGGGCCCCAGATACCCATTAGGCCCAGATCCTAATCAGCAACATCCTCAACAGCACCCTTACATGGGCCCAACTCATGGCCCGTCCTTGGGCCCACGTCCAATGGGTCTCCAGCCTGGGCCTCCTCACGAAGCCAGCATGTACCCAACCCACCACCGTCCAGAGGGCCACACCATGAATCCCATGGGGAATCGATTCTCAGGGCCAGAAGGACCACCTCAGCACAACCACCCAGCCTTAAGGCCTCCTGGTATGAACATGTGGACTAGCATGAATCACCAAGGCATGGAAAGGCCCAACGGCATGCACATGCAGGATCCTAACATGGTCAACCAACGCAGCTTTAACTATGGTGGAATACCTCCTCCGGCAGGCCATAAACCATGGCCGGAAGCTGCTGGATACCCCCACCACCCTCCCAATGCTCAATATCAAATGTCTGCAGCAGCCAGCTCCCAGACACCCATGTCCTCCCGTCCCCCAGTGCCTCATCCCGACTCCTCTGGCAGGACACGCTTGGCTTCCATGCTAGAAAGCCCAGAGATGCTGGCCCTGCAGCAGCTGTCAGCCTCCTCTGGACCCCCTGCTGGTGCCCCTCATCAGCACATCGGCAACTTTCAGCAGCCCGGACCCCCATCAGGAATTGGCAGCATCCCAGCTCACCCCTCACAACAGCCCCCCTCTGCCCCTGAGGTTCAGCTGCTCCGTCCTGCTAGAGACAAAGGGCCAGACAGCCAGCCTTCCCAACAGACAGACTTGCACCCCAAAGGTAGACCTGACCTTCTCTTGCAGTGTGTCACAGGCCTCTTTATTCTGCATGATGGAACTTAAATACAATGCAACCTTTCTCTCCATAAATTACATTTGTAGATTGTAGTATTTTGATTTGTTTTTGAGCACAGCGCCCCCCCCCCCCCCTTGCTATTCTGTTGGCTCGCGCTTTTTACAATTTGACTTTAATCATTTGCCACAGTAAGAGGCAAACTGAATATTCATCACTTGAATTCACTGATGTCTTTGAGGCATAAATGAGATGTCATGCCATCAGGTCATTTTTCTTAAATGTGTTTTCCATCATGAAGAGATAGAACAGGCTCTGTTGCCGCATTTCAAATTTTTTCTTTATCTCGATCTCCTCGGATAAATACTATGAATAAAATAAATATTTTTCCTTTAATTCATTTACTTTCACAGCTCTGTTCATCTATTATTCACCATCTAAGGCTTGTTACATTTACAGCATTATTTCATGCTAACCTTTCTTTTATTACTCTATATCTTAACAGGTGCAACTTCAGAGAACAAGATGGCTGCCAGTAACATTTCTGAAGAATCTTCTGCACAAAAAAGCATTTTTCCAGTTAACCGTGAGCACCCACCTATCCAGAGCCCCACAGGACATTTCAATGGGCGAGAAGATAAACTGCGGTCCCCCCCAGACTCTGTAAGCCTTCCACAGGAAACTCCCTCCGAACCTTGGCTAGCACAAGCCGGGAGCCACAAACAGGAGAGGGATCCATGTCTGACTCGGTGCAGCAGCACCAACACCGTTTCACCAAACGTCAGCACGGGTGACAGCAGCTCAGCTGTTGCGTCTCCACCAAACCCAGTTCACCATACACCAACCAGTCCACAGCAAAACACGCAGAGTCCTGCAGTTGATTCTCAAAACTTGACACCACATGGAGCATCTCAGAGTTCAAGTCAGCGCAAGTCAGAAATCAGCCTAAACGACATGCAGAATGCGCAACAGCAAGATGAACCCCAGCAAAACATCCCAAAACAGGAACACTCTCAGGCCGTTATTGCACCTCCTCAAAGCCTCCCTCAAAGCTTTCCACAGCCACTGACCCAAAACAAACAGCTGCTACCGTCTCATCATGCCCCCCAAAACACTTTGCCCCAATGCCCCACCCAGAACAGCCCCAGTCATGGGATGCCACCAAGTGCAATCCAAGGCACCCAGCCCGGACGCCCTCAGCCAGCCCCTCTCACTTCTTTGCCACCTAGCCACCCGACCCCGCTATTACCCTCCCAGCCTAGCCCAGCAGACCATGGAGATCAGCGGCCAAGTGAGCCCCCAAGTAGGCCAGACACAAAGGGATCTGCCATTTCTCCACAGCAAACCATGATGACATCTGGGCCACCAAGTAATGCTTATAAACATCCGTCTTTTAGCCCTAATCATCATCAAACCCAACTGATGGGCAGTAACATGGGTGTGCAGCCCCAGAGAGCATTACAACATGGTCAAAATCCCGCCATGCCCCCTCATTCCCAAGGCCACATCAATGGAGCGATGGGTCCTCATGGAATGGGAAACCCTCCACATCCACACTACAATCAGGCAAGCATGGGCAGGCCCGTGCCTCCATCGGCTCAACACTCGTACAACAACCAGGCCATCAGTGTCCTCCACAATCCTGCTCACCAGCCCACCTACCACCAGCAGGGAGGGGCTGCGTACTCTTACCACATGACGGGTCAACAGCACCCTCAGGCCCACGGCAATATGTACCCACCCCATCAGTACCAGCAGCAGACCTACTATCCTCAGCCTCACCACCAAGCTCAGGCTCACAACCAAGCCAATGGTCAAGGGGCTTACCCTCCAGAGAACTGGCACCGGCCTCATTACCAGCCTCAGCCAATGCCACCCAGTGCCTACCCAGCAGCAGCGGGTGCCAGGGCCAACGGTCAATCAAAGGAAAGCAGTATGTCACCGCTGGGCTCGGAAGGCTCCAGTAGCGCCAGTTTGGTTTCCCCTGGCCCCATGCAGGAAGCCGGAGCTCATTCTGGAGGCACAGAGGACGGGAAGTCTGACAGCAGGGAGCAGGGGAGCAGTCAGGCAAGGCAGACTCAAAATGACAGCTCAGAGCGACCTGACAGCCCCAAAGAAATCCTGGACCTGGACAGCCATAACGCTGCTGCCCGCCATCGCAGCAACCAGCCACTTCAACAGCGACATCCCTCTGCTGCACATATGCATTCTGGCCTGATGTACGACCCTCGAGCTTTGCACCCAGGCATGCAGCAAGGTGGTGTCCCTCCACCACCCATGATGTCTCAGAATCGGGGGGTTGGGAGTTCCCAGCCGTACCCGGGCCAGGGATACCCAGACCCAGGGCGCTACGTAGCCCAAAGACCTCACCCACACCTGATGGAGGCTCTGCAGCGACCCCAGCAGCTGCCCTACTCCCCGGGGCAAACGCGCATGGCCATGTACAGACACCCAAGACCCGGGTGGCACTTCCAGGGCATGATGATCCAGCAAGGAGGCCTTGGATCAGAGCGCTTATTACATCCAGGGTAAAAAGCTTTTGCTAATTTTAAGCATATTTCATTGGTCATGTCAGTGTGTGTTTTCATTGCTCTGTTAGATTGAATGTCAAAATTTAAATTATGACTTCAGTTTTTTTGTTTTTTAACTGCCACAATTGTCAAAATCAGATTTTCACATACGAAAAGATAAACTGAATGCAACAAAAGGAGAAATAGCAGAGTTAAAATGACCTATTTTACATTTGCAGGCAGCAGATGATGGCCACTCCAGGTGGTCCTGGCAGTAAGAAAGGATTGTAACCTTCTATAAAAGTAAGTATAACCATCAATTACAATTTCACAGTATCCTGATGTATGGTGTTTGCTTCTATTTCAGGTTTATGGTCTTCAAAACAAGGATCCACCACCAGAAAGACGTATTAGTGTGATTAACAGCTGATTGTTTTCTTTTGGTCTTGTTTTTTTTCTGCAGGAACTTTACCATCAAGAAACGCCTGGAGAAAGTAATGAGCCAGGTGCATTTGTGAATGCGGGGCTACACAGAGTCACACTATTCTTACACTGGAGTCCATCCAAACTGCTGGCATTACTCGTATTGGTATAATGTGAAATGTTATTGAGCCCTGGAGAACAGTTCTCTGCCAGCGTCCCGCCGCCACCACAGAGCTCAAAGTGGCCAATCACAGAAAAGCTCTGTGAAGCTGGCAGAGGTTGAACGTCTTGCTCTGACATCTCAGTCCAGCTGCTGCTCCCCAACTCGAACGTTTGAGCTTTGATCCGTGAGCAGGAGGACAACCTTCTTAACCACTAGGCCAGCCTGCACGAGCGTAGGGGACACTGCCTTCAAGAACACTGGACCCAACTCTTCTCTGTGGATTAATGAACACTGGTCATAGCCCATATGTCTCGCCCGCTGACTACGAGGCTGGATGGGAGCTACTGACGAGACTGTGACAAAAGATTTGGAACTGTTGTTTCTACTAATGTTTTCTATTCCGACCATATCTCTAAACTCAGGTGTAGAAAAGGAGGTACTGTGAGGCTGTCGTGCTAACCCAGCAAACTCAGAGACCCCTTGCAATTGCCTTGGTTTCCTTTGTGAATGTAAGAATGAATGTGTAGATAAGTGCAGCACAGTAGTTGCATGTGACAGGACAAACAACGTCGACCATCCATTTAAAGAATGAACCGCCCAGCCGAGCTATAATGTCCATTTGCACCCACAACTCTGACAATAATTCTCTACATCTGGAGTTACACACAGTATATGCATCATTCAAAGCTGCCTTCATCGATAAGAATGTCTCGACTAACAGAGAGAGAGACTGGTAAGGATGGTGCTCCATGTATCAGACTGTACCCGATTATGCACTATGAACTTTGCTAGTCCTGACATCCAGAAACTGAGTGGCCTTGGATAGTCATATTTTAGTCAATGGCTCCTAACACATGTATAAGTAAAGTAAATACATATATATAAATATATTAATTGCAGCCCTTCACCAGAGACGCCTCAGATGAGGATAATCTAAATTACTCACACAGCAACATGGCGGTATCTGCACACATGCTTAAAGTAAACACACACTCAGCAGGTGAGCCCTGGATTCTGCCTTTCCGCTGCCGATCCTGTTCAGTTTTTTGGCATGAATTTATTGTTGTGGTTTGCGGAGGGGCGGAGCTGTATGTCATTCTATGACAAACACCTCTCATGATGACGCGCTCCAACCTCGGCAGCACTGCCTACCATAGCACCAAAAACTGGAGTGCAGTTTAATCCAAAACTCTCAGATGATGTCAATCAATACTGTTCTTACGGTGGTAAAGACAGAATTTATGGCGGAGCCGTTACAGAATTGATGGTGCAGGTCGAGTTAATGGTGTCTCTTGAGCGCAAACCTTCCCGTTTGTATTTTTCCCAGAGTGAAATTACATTCCGCCTGCTTGTTTGTTGCTTGTAATAATTGGTGGCCCTGCCACATGTGCGTGGTTGCTTCTTTGAGTGCTTCCTTTCTCCCCTGTCAATGCCAAGTGTTTCCTCAGGGTTTACAGTTTCTATATATACGGGTATTGTTCTGACTTATTTGAAGGAGTAATGGCATTGGGGGGAAATACGACTGCAGCTGTGGCAAATCAACTCCCATGAAGAAGCTGTTAAGGATCTTTTAATTGGATTAGCACACTGCCGGCCTGACTTTGATGGCATCAGTGTAAAGCCAGTTGGTTCTCACGTGTTTCCTACATTCCTCTTATTTTGATGACAACATTTTTGCCATCAAAATTGTATTTTTCCCTCCCTTTTACCTTCTGATAACACTGTTTTCACACTGCTGGTGTAATTTCTGGAGGCTTTGTGTTGTGTGTGAGCCCCTCTAGTGCAGTTTAGCAAAAACAAAAAAAAGATAAACAGAATCTACCTCAGCAAGCCATTCTGTGGCTTCCACAAAGCCCCTCCACTCGGCTCCCTTGCTCTGCCAGACTCCTGTGGGTAAACATTTTATGACCAGCTGAACACTTTAGCACCACCTTTGAGTTTCTGAATGACAGAACTGAGCGTGGCCTCAACAATACTCTCTACGACTGTCAGTTTTCAGTGCACAAGGCACGAAACTGACTGACCGCTTAGAGGAGAAGCGAATATTTAGGGGTTGGTTTCGATGTTTTAATGTTAGAAGCATTGATGGACAATATATACTTCATACTTTTGTAGCGGGACTCCTAAGTTGACCCCATGAATTGTGCAGATTGCGTGAGTTCCTGCAGTCTGCAGGAATACAGTTTACAATCTGTAAAAGGCAGCAGAGTTTGGCAGCATCATAAAGTCCTCGTGACAGATACTAAGGGCATTGTTAGGAAGAATTTGAGAAGTGAAAGTGGAGTCGATATAAAGTTGGAGCTGTGAGACTATTTTGTAAATTTGTCACACATGGCTTGTCTTGTTGTTTTGTTGAAATAGGGAACTGTCTCAATATTTAGTGAGCCTATTAGAACCACTAAATTCATTGGTGTGTTCATTTGTGCCGTGTTATGTATGAAGGACAGGGCTGTTTTGAAAGTGTAAGGTTGTGATATTGTCCCTTGTTGTACATACGTGTGTGCGCGTGCGTGTGTGTGTGTTTGTGGTGTGCAGAATGGACACGAGATGATTTGAAGTGGGTTCAACTCTCACTTTTCGTCTGCTGTCATCTCTCTGCACTAGTGACAAACATTTAGGCGTGATTAAATGTGAATCATATTTATTTGTTCTTTCAAGAATTTTTGTACATTTTTGGACTTGTTTTAATATAAATTTGGTGTTTCTTTTATTCCTCCTGGATGTTTTTGGTGTGTTTAAGCAGTTGACTTTTACTTCAGTATAGTGATGCCACTGAAAAGAGAAGACCCTGCTACTTTCATTTTTAAGTGACGTTTACAAGTTCTTATCTGACTGATATAGATTATTTTGGAAATGGAACTGAGTATTTTCTATACTGTACATTTCTTAGAAATAAATGACTTTTTCTGAAACAAAGTTTTCAAATGATTCTGAGTCACTTCTGTGTGAAAATATGAACCTAATGGCTTTGATAGCACATCGGTAAAGTAGTTTTGAATGGGAGGGAAAAAAAATTATTCCACTTTCTTCTAAATGCTGTATCTCTACAATCTGGTAAATAAACAGAAAGACTGAAAGTAATGAAATGTAAACAAGCAAGGCAAGGCCTAATGCAAGACAATACATTAATCTGTTGGAGCGCTTCACGTTGTCAGCTTCAATTAGTGCTGATCCTTTTGACAGGCCCCCTCTGCGGACTGAATGCTGCTGCATCTGACCCCTCCTGTTTGCAGGAGTCAGTGATGTGAAGTGACGCCGGTCCAACATGACGCAGCGTGGCTCTTTCCAGTCTTCTTTTTGGGGATGCTCCTTGTAAATGAACTAGTAATATATTCTTTTGTCCAGGGCTAATGAGGGCAAAATTGGGAGGGAAAATGCAGATGAGGCATGTAATTAAGATACTCGAGGCTCGCACAGCAAGCTGTTGTGGAACTACGACCTCAATTCCACAAAAGTTGGGACATGTGTTAAATGTAAATATGAACAAATGGCATACAGTTCTTGTAAACAATTCTTTTTTCCACAGTAGAACGAAGGCTAAAGTGAAAAAAACTTTGGGGGGGGGGGGGGCGGGGGGCTTTATAAAGTTTGTGGGGTGACTCAGTTGGTAAGAGTGGTTGTCTCTACTGGAAGGTGGTTGGAGGTTCGATTTGCCATCTATAAATGTAGAAGTCTCCTTGAGCGTGGCACTGAACCCCAAACATGGCAGCCACTTCCACTTGTGTGTGACTGGGTTAATGTGGTCAACACTGTAAAACACTGTAGTGGTTGCTCAAATGATTTAACATTCATTGACAGAAATAAAGCTGTATGACAACTTGCAGCCAATCAGGCTGATGGGTGAGTTGCATGAGTAGGTAAGAATTAAATGGTTTTGAAGCTGTTTTTCTTTCTTTTTGATCTCATGGTGCTGTCATTTCTCAGCACAAGACCGGATTGTAAACTCTTAAGAACACTTGTTTTGATCCACGAACCTAATGTTTGACACTGTTCTCAATCGCACATGTGATTTTGTGTTTATGTCCCAACACTCTTCTTCTTCCTCTTCTCCTTTGGATTTAACCAATCAACGCGAAGAAGGCGGGACCTCAGGTACCGTTTCAGCCAGTCAGAGTGAAGAAGGCGGGACCAAGCCTTAGCCAATCGTTGAAGAAGGCGGGTCCCCATTGTACCCTTTCAGCCAATCATAGTGAAGAAGGCGGGACTTAGTTGCCTGCGAGGCAGCTCATCTGACAAAAACATGCCCAAACCTCACTGACAGGTTCCGCTGACGAGCGCTGTGTTTTTACTGCGATTTATTTGTTTACGGAACTGCAATAAAGTGTGCTATTTTCCAATAAGCACAGATATACTTCCAGTAGTTCGTGTTGAAACGGAATCTCGGTCGGGTTATTGCGAAAACCGTCGTCAGCTGTCAGGGCTCCGCCAGAGCTTTGTGCCTCAAAATTCAGTCTTTACGTTCAACAGACGGCAGCTGTCAACGTAAGTCAAGAAAAATGCTTGTTACTGTCTTTTTAAAATAAAAAAAACCCCTCTCCTTTCACGATAACGAACATTTATATTTGTGTGTTGTGTGTTGTCCACCTTGTACTTCATATAGGTCGTGTAAACATGGTGGAAGTAGTTTAAGAGGAAGTGATACCGCTGTTCACAAAAACCGATCTGTAAATGTACTTTTCTCATTTTAAGTAAACTGATACCGATACTTTAGTTTTCGCTTCCTTAAAATAAAGTGTCAGACGGACCACAGTTGATGTTTATTCCAGTCGCAGCCCTCCTTCTCCGGACAATGCCGGCGTCTCCACAGCGCCCCCCTGCGGCCGTGCTCCTGCTGCTGGTGTCCTGCCTGAGCGGGTCTCTCTCCATCCCGGACCCCCGGCTGAGAGAGGCCCTCATCCAGCTGGAGGACGGCATGCAGGCCGGGGGGAAGATAAAGCTGACAGATGCCGAGAAGAGGCTGGACGACCAGCTCTTCAAAATGAAGCAGGAGGAGATGGGGAGGCCGGATTTCCTCCCAGCCATGCACTTCTTCAAGGCCAGGGACCTGATCAGGGCCAGCCCCATCTTCAGTGTGCTGCAGAAGATGCCTAAAGGTACAGTGGGCACTTTTCACTGCTCCACTGCACCGCCATACATTCAACAGGCAAATTTAGTCACCAATACATTGAACACAGAATCACCGCTTTCTTGGGAGTGTCTTGGTTATCTTCAGAATTATACCGTTTGGAATGACTGCTGGATTTCCTCTTGATTTCAGCCTAACTCTATCATCCACTGTTGCAGGCGGAGCTCTCCATCTCCACGACTTCTCCATCGTGGATGTGGAGTGGCTGGTGAAGAACGTGACGTATCGGCCAAACTGCTACATGTGCTTCACTGACAAACAGTCCGTCAGATTCATATTCTCATCGCAGTGGCCCAAACCTCGGCCTCAGTGTTCTCCGTGGGTCCTGCTGGAAAACCTCCGAGCCAAGACGGGGAACACCACCGAGCTCGACAACAGGTGACGTGAAATAATGCTGCAGAGAACAAAACGCAAGTGATAAATGTTTTATATGAGCACACCCCCAGGCTCATCTGGCTGTGTCTAGCCGTACTCTATTGTACTACAAATATTTGGCACCTGTTTACGCCTAAAGCTTTGAGTTCATGTCTGATTTATTATTTTGAAATGAAAACGCACAGATAATAATCTGGTTTGGCTTTCCCTTAAGTTTTAACAATTTTATGTCCAAGACTTCTGAGGCTTTCAAACAGTATCTGTATTTTATTACCAGATCTGAGTGGCTTTAAGTCGGTGGATTATAGAGGAGAAAAGGAGAAATCCCTTTTGCAGTTTAATTTTAAATTCTTTAATAAAACTCTATGTCTTCCCTGTTAAAATAAGTTTTGAACAGACAGATTTGAAAAAAAAAAGTTGCTTTTAATGAATTTTGTCATCTCAAAGTGTGATTTTCTCTGGGTGTGTGTGCTCACGCCTTCAATTTTCGCTGACAAGTGTCGACAAACGGACGAAAGTATGCTAAATGGCGTTGACGCATGTTTGACTCCTTCCCCTCCTGTCTTGCTTGCTTCCAGCATCATGAACAACCTGACGCTGTTCACGGACGAGGACCCCGAGGCGGTGTATCCCAGTCAGGATGTGGTCTGGGACAGGTTCGAGCAGACCTTCCAGGCAGTCTGGGGTCTGGTCACGTACGTTCCCGTGTTCAGGGATTATTTCTACAGAGGCCTCGGCCTGTTCTACGCGGACAACGTCATGTATCTGGAAGTGCGGGTGCTACTGCCAGAGGTACAGAACATCCGTGCCATTTCAAGGCAAACAGTAATAAAATAAAGTCCCACATGCACTGTTGTTTATTGTCTATGATTGATTGTTTTTCAGCTGTACGAGTTGGACGGCAGCACTCATGACAAAACCTTCACCCTGAAGGTTTACCAGGACGTCACTGAGCAGTTCACTGCCAAATACCCAGACTTCTTTGGAGTGAGATTCATTTCGTCTGTTCCAAGGTAAAAAAAAAAAAAAAGATATGTATTGCACTAGTGATTGTGAAGAGCTGAAGACGATACAGATATAATCGCTGTTCTCATGCGTTCCTGGATGTTTCAGGGCAGTAAATGTGTCGGTGATGACTGAAGCGGTGGAGGAGGCCATGAAGCTACAGAAAGACTTCCCACATATCATGGCTGGTTTCGACATGGTGAGAGACTCCAGTGCTTTTTATTAATACTGTAAAATAACGAAAGATATCAACAACCGTCGAAACCAAACACTGGAAACTAAGTAAGAGTCAACGTAATGTCTCCAATGAGCTATTGATTGAATTTCTGTCAAATTCACATTTTGTTAATTGCTGTAACAAAGTGTAAATGCTTCATGTCTTTTCATTGACACTTATGAAATTGTATATTTGTAGACTTAATTATGAATCTGTAATTTAAGATTTTTTGCTTTTTGTCACTACCGTTGAGCTAAATTACCGGTACGTTTTATAATCTTAAAACTGTTCAGTGACGATCCAGAGATACATGATCAAAAGCAGCTGACAGACTCTGCAAAAATTGCAGATTTAATTTAAAAATGACCAAGTCATGTCAAGAAGGCTTGAAGGCCAACATTTCATTTTAATTTTTTTTATTGAGTAAAAAAAAAAAATCTGACTAAAAACCATGAAACCAGTTGAACTGTGATTTGTCTCATTGTATGTCGTATATGCAGATTTTCATACATGTGTCCAGAAAATGTCCACAGTGTTTTGTCTCCTCTCTCTCTCTGCTTGCACAGGTAGGCCGTGAGGATAAGGGCAGACCGCTGTGGTACTTCAGAGAGGCCCTGTCGCTGCCTCAGGAGAGAGGCATCAACCTCCCTTTCTTCTTTCATGCAGGAGAAACAGGTGAGCTGTGAATGACACCATCTGCAGGGATAATGATGGTAATGATAGAATTCCAGCTTCTTTTTTAAAAATGCTTTGTCTTTTCCACTGCTTCGTCTCTGCTGTCCGCAGATCTTGAGGGGACAGACGTGGATCAGAACTTGCTGGACTCTCTTCTCTTCAACACGTCCCGCATCGGCCACGGATTTGCCCTCCTTCGCCATCCGGTGGCCAAAGATCTGTCCAGGAAGAGCAAGGTGGCGGTGGAAGTGTGTCCCATCTCCAACCAGGTATGCTGTCTCCACAAAGCGCCAAACCGCCGCCGCATGTCTTCGTATACTCAACCGTCTGAACTTGGTTTCAGGTGTTGAAGTTGGTGAAAGACCTGCGAAACCATCCAGCAGCTGTACTGCTGTCGGAAAATCACCCAATGGTCATCAGCTCCGACGACCCCGCTGTATTCGGCGCTTTCGGCCTTTCTTTTGACTTCTATGAAGCGTTTGTCGGATTTGGAGGCTTTAAATCCCGTTTAGGTTCCCTCAAACAGCTGGCCATAAACTCAATCAGGTGAGCTTTAGCTGCGGTTAATTCTGCGTTAAAGTTGATGTATTTCTTTTTGAACGAACTGCTCTGACAGTTGCTTTTGTCTTTCAGGTACAGCTCTTTGAGTCCGGTGCAACAGGAGAAGGCTCTTGTTCTGTGGAATACGAAGTGGAACAAGTTTGTCTCTGAAAATGCCCTTTAGAGAGAAGTCAGCACGTTCAAACATGAGCAGTGCCTTTATTGTTCACAAGGAACACAAAACGACTTGAAAACAGCCTCAGATCTCAGCCTGACAGTGTTGCTCTTTAAAGGAAATACAGCATTTAATGTAATAAATATCGTTTACATTGCCTAACAGGAAGACTGCAAATTTCCAAGGCAAAACAGGCTTTTTTTTTAAATGAGGAATTTTGAGACATTTGCACTTTATGACTGTGTTTTGCCTCTTTCTGTAGGATGATATGCAGCATTTGTATTGGCAGAGTGTGAAGTGTGCTTCTGGTTTGATTTTGGTTTGTAGAAAACTATTACAGTATTTTTTTAATGTGTTTTTTTAAATGTTTTTCAAAGACAGGCCGTTTGATTTCATACAGTTTCTACTTGAATGCCACTTTAAGATTTTTATTGATCACGGATGATTCTTGAAATTGAATAATCTACATGCAGGCTTGTGTGTAATGTAAAAAGGCAGGGAAAACAAACCAATGCTATTTCTAAAACTGTAACCACTTCCAATGTGAAAATGTTGACATATAAAAAAACAAAACCTGGTGTGGTGTCACAGTAATTCATTTAATTTCACTCATTCCTATGATCTGTCGCCCATCATCTGCTGCAGGTGTTGAACTGGGAGAAGAAGCTCTCATCAATCGATCCTTTTTCGATGTCTGGCTTCCTGAAAGTTCAGAAACAGATATGTTACAGTCTGTTGAGAAAACAAACCCACTGTGCCTTGTTGCGGAAGCGTTACTGACTGTTGTTTGTGTGTTCGGGCCAGCTGAGCGTTGGTGCTGTCCAGGCGTCTCCTCAGCTGCTTGTCCAGTCGAGCCTGCTGCCTCTCAGCGAGCAGAGCCGTGCGGGCCGAGAGCAGGCGGACTCGATCCAGGTGGTCCTCCTCCTGCTTCCGCTCAGATTCAGCCCTCTGTATACGACACACGACAGTCTCAAGCAGCTGGAATCCACGGGGGATGATCGCTATATCTATAATGGAAGTGTTTTTTTTTGTTTTTGTTTTTTTTACCCGTCTTTCTTCCATTTGGTGTTTCTGGAACTGAGTGACCTGCCGGGGGCTCTCAGGGGGGGCTCTCCTGTCACTGCTGGGACACATGCCGGGCACCCCAACACATGCAGCTGGATCCGAGCCCATCTGCTTTCCTTGTGTGTTTTCATCCTTGTCGTTTTCCAACTCATGGCGCCGCTTTTCTTCAATCTTTGCAGACCCAGAAATGTAATGGTCGCGATACTCTGAACAGTGATTTGAAGTTTACCTCTGTTAGACGTACCTTCGCCAGATTGTAGTCTTTAGTAGCAACAGCAGCTGCTTTTTTCCTTTCCGTCTCCAGGTTTTGACGTCGCAGTGCCTCGCTGTTCATTTTCTCTACGCTCTGGTTGTAGCGCTGCTCTGAAATGCAGGAGAAAAACATGAACAAGCGAGCTTGTGTTTGTCGGGGTGAACTTGAGCGGTGACAAGCGAGACCTTGTACCTTCCAGCTCCTGCTGGCGCCTCTCTGCATCTCGCTCAACCTGCTGCTGGATGAGCCAGTCTCGGAGCTGCTGCCTCTGCCTCTGCTGTCTGCTCTGACTCTCGGGGTCCTCGCCCACCAGGCCGGGCAGAATCATCTGGGCGTCGTCCTGGTGGGTTTTCTTCCAGCGGTCTGAGTCGTTCAGATCATACTCCCGCCTGTGCCAGGGCTGCTGCTGCTGCTGCCTGTACGTGACGATGGCCTTCTCCGCTGCGCGCTTCTCTTTCTCCAGCCTGTTGTGGAGGATGCAGGCTGCTCTCGTGTTGTGGAGCACATCAGCATCTGGAAGGAAAAACCAGGCCGGACACATGGCATTCAGTACCTTACCCACATCTTCCTTGAAGTTTTACACTGTACAGCAGAGTGCAACTATTTATAGTACACACGGAGGCAATGTGGCACTTTTGTTCTGAAGGGTCCCCAGTCAGATAAAACATTCAAGCCACTCACCATACGCCTTTTGCTCCTTTTTTGCTTCATCTTCTTTTTTCTTTTTCTCCTTGACTTGCATATCGAGGGCTTCCTTGTCAACCTGGCCAGCAAGTACACGTTGCAGTTAAAAATATAAATATTTAAGCACAATACATATTCGCTTGACAAGATAGTAACTCAATTTGATGTAATCATTTTCTCCTACATCATTTATTACAATTTATGAGGAAATTATTGCATCAGATATGTCTTAAGTTTTAAAATCAACTTATGCTTAATTATATTATTCATAGCATTTAATGTAACCTCACTACCAGGTCAGACATCACCTATGAACAAGCGGGATGAATCGCTTGAAATAGTATCATTTTTCTACGTTAATTGCATCCAGGAAAAAAAAAGACTAAGGAAACTTACCCCAATCGTTCTGAATTTGTAGTCAAAAATCCTTTGCTGTCTTTCAGTCTCTCGGTTTCGGCTTCGCTCCAGTTTAGCTCGTGCGAGGCGGTCCGACAGCAATTCAGCATTAAACATTTTGACTAACAGATTAAGTTAATTGAGACTTGACTCCCAGACCCAGGCGAACCACTTTCAAACACAGCGGTTGCTAGGAAACCGGAGTGTTCGTAAGCTTTCGGAACGTGTCGGCCTTTTCCGGGAAAATGGTTTGAGGACACTGATTGGCTCGTTTTCACACTTCTAAAATCCACTAAAACTCTTCCGCGTGTTATCAGTTTGAGATACACGTTTGTTTGTATTTTTAAATCCATGTATTTTTAAATCCATGATTTAACTGAAGACCTAAGGTGTAGGCCTAGTTTTAAATAATTAAATACCATATTTAATATTTTATCAGACGACTCCTGATGGCTAAAAGACTGCGAGTTCATAACATCACGTGACACAATAAAAACAAAACATTCAAACTCCAAAAATTCAAACCTAGAGTTGAACCCCAGATTTTACAAAAACAATTACAGCAGTAAATTTAAAAAAATGCAATTTTGGCTAAATATAAAGTACCGATATAGCCTAATGAATATTTCTACTGTCTGTTGAACGTTCACACTTCGTTTCAAATGCCTTCTAAGACAAACATATTGCAACTTACTCATGGATTTTGGCTGTATTAACTAAAATGTGAATGTGTGCATAAGTCCATAAATATGTGAGGTCATGCACGTACGTGTAGAAGAGTAGGTCATATATCACTCATTTTTAATGTGTTTATATACGTATGTATGTGTGTGAGAGTGTAGCGGCAAATGATAAAAGAATTAAGATGATCATGACACAATGAGATATGGATTGCAAATCAGAGGCAGCCAATGTACAGGCAGAAAAAACTGGAAAAAAGTGATTTTTTTTAAAAATAAATATTTTTATTTTGTTGGTTTGTCTTCTCCAAAATTGAAAAATAGACCACACTGGTGAAGAAACTTCTGCAAAAATCCCCTGCACTGATCATTCCTTATGAGTATAAAATTGCAAACCTCAAGGACCACATACATTCAAATATATATTTATTTAAAATGGTTTGATTATATTTTGGATTTCCCATTTTTGGCCAGAGCATTCAGTTATTAAGAGTAGCCCTTGATTGATTTCTAGGCATCTCATTGTTTTGTTGTTTCTGATTTCTTGGCCCTGCAAAGGAAAACCAAAGAGGATAAAAACACCAACATTTCTAATCATTTCTCAGAGCGCAGTACTTTGTCATGTAATACCTGAGTGAAGTTCCAGTGTATTCCCATTCCTTTCTGTGCAGCCTCTTTGCAGTCGTACAGGCCGGGCTCGGTTGTATTTTTGCCCACGTCAGCTAAGCACCGATTGTCGTTGTATTTGTGGGACTTGATGCCACCAATGTACAACTCACCATTTCCTCTGTAATATGTCATCTTGAGCGGTAAAAGAAAGGAGAAAATGCTAATTAAACTGAGCAGATACGCCATCAGGTGACACTTGGCTCTCGGAGGTGCTTCACTCACCTGCGGTCCGTAGTAGTGGCACAGGTAGGCCACCGGGGTGTGCCCGGGTACTCTACCCTGGTCTACGCACAAGCCAGAGTCAAGATTCTTCAACTGTCAGGAACAAACATGGGCGTGTTTCTCACTCTATCAAACATATCTAAGTTTTTTGTTTTTTTTGTTTGTTTTTTTTTTTAAAGAAAACTCACTCCTCCAAAAGCCAGTATGTTGTGCCAGGGATCCAGTTTAGGATAGATGTTCTCCAGGTACCATTTGAAAGGTTTACATTTCAATCTTTCTCTCAGTTTCTTCCTCTCTGAAACATCTCCGATATCGATTCCATGATTCTACGGAGACAGAAAAAGAAGTTTGATCATTGTTTTATGTTCCTGCTGGACCTCCTGACTCCTTTACCTCAAAAGGGATGTTCCAGGCCAGGTTGACGTTGTGCTTGTATTCGTCCATCCAGACTTCCGCGACCCTCAGGGCATTTCTCTTCATGGCGCTGCTCAGGTCCAGCATGTACGGCTTGTGTTCCCTCTCAATGTGGGCAATCTTGGAGCAGGGAACGACTTCGACACTGCCGCCGCATGTCCACACCTACACCAGCAATAATGCACACGTTTAACTTTGTAACTTTGTATTGGCAGGAAAATTAGAGTCGACTTACAGCAAGAATTCTTAAAATGAACCTTAACTGCAGAAATTGAAGGAGTTTCTGCAGTATTTTGGATAATTTACTAGTTTTACCAAGGTTTTGATGATTTCTAAGATCTGAAAGTATGAATTTGGAGCTTCACTCACACGAATTCCCAGTTCAACATTTTCTCCGCCGTACACCTTCATTCCTTCGTCCAGGACTCCAATTTCTCCAAGAAACTCCCTGTTGGCAACTAGGATCCCCATGACGGACGGACTCCTGAAGATGACAGCAGCGACCACAGACACATTTAACGTCCCCCTCTACTGTTTTACCGCCAGCAGTCCTTGTTGATGTCAACTGAACTCACTTCCCGGGTAGCGACCCGTCGTTCTTCAGATAATACTCTGGGCTGAAACTCTCATACATGCACCACAGAGCCCAGTCGAAGGCGTGAGCTGCAGGGAAGTACTGAACGACTTCCAGATCGTCGAAGTTGACTTTGTCAAACACGGGCGAGACCACCACCGTCCGGTCGGCCTGGATCTGAGTCAGCAGCGGTTCAGCCCTGTGAGAGCGGAAACAGGAAGTTCGATTCAGATCTCTTTCAGTGTATGAGCCAAATAATCACAACATAAATCAACTTTACCGAATGTAATAAAACAGAGACAACACAAGAGTTTCCACATCAGTACGTATGAATCTGAGAGACTTCGACCCTGCTTACATGACAGCAATTCAACTTTCAAAAGGCATTGCTTTTGTGTTTTCATTTCACAAAGGTTTTGTGTTTACATGGCAATGGCAGAAACACTTAAAGCAGTGTAGTTTTTATGTTGGACCAGTAGATGGGCCTGTTTGGTTTTGCAATGAAACCCCACACACATGCAGAGGACATAAATGATAATGCAGAGTTCACAGACATTGGTATGGACAGACGACCAAGCTGGACTGCCATTAGAGGAGACTCAGACTACCAAATCTGAGGAGAACATGGGCCAACGGTCATGACACTCTGGAGAACACTATTGTTATTGTTCATCTTGAAACATTTTTCAAGCTAAATGTTAAAGACTGTCCTCGACAGTGATGAATTAGATGAATAGATCCTCATTTTTCTGTCTCGGCATTTCTGTCTGGAGTCAGTTTCACGAAATATCTTTAGAGTTTGGACAAATTCAGTCAACACAAATGCAACAGGATCAGCCAGCTTGTTAATGCGTTTTATGATTTCCCAAGTCAGCTTGCCTCACTGCTTCAGGAATCGATATGAAGATTTGGAAATTGCTCACGGTGCAGGCCCTTTGAGGAAATTAGCACCTTGCGTAATGAGGGTGGATCTGAGGACAGAGTAATGCACTATCTGCAGACGGGGTCATTTCACAACGTGTGTGATTAATGAAGCACTTCTGACACGGGAAATGATTCAACCAAAAATCCGGGTTTAACTGTGTTTTGTCAGAGCTAGCAGAAAACTTGGAAATTGTTAAAATCCTGTTTTGAAGACAAGTTGATATTCTGCAAATGATCTATCCAACAGTCTTTGTACAGTTAAAGGCAAAGTACACAGCGATACAAAAGTTCTGCTTCAAGGAGTAATGATCAAGCACTCGAGATTTAACGGAGCTCGATCAGCTTCCGCCTCCTACCACATCTCATGGACTTCGATGTGAGCGTCCAGGATGGCCACCACGTCGGCGGTGGCAGCTCTCCATCCAGACGCCCGGGCGTGAGCGAGACCGTGCTGCTCCGTGTGCCTCACCCTGACGAAACGGACGCTGGGCTTCTCTTGCTCCAGTGTTTTTATGTACGCATCCAGGTCCCCCTTCAGGTCGTCTGAATCACAGGAAGTGGATGCTTATACTGAGGAAATGGGGGCAGGTTCAAGGTCAAGTGCCACACACACACACACACACACTGAACACAGTGCTGCCCAGTATGATCCTAAACATGTCACACTAGTTCAAACATTGTGACAAGAGTGATCAGGTTCAAGGTGTTTAAAACAGCGACGGTGGTGATATACACTTTTTTTTTTAATACTCAAGGGCGTTTGTAGCCTCGTAAACCAGACCCGCTCACTCCTCATCCTCATTTGGATTTGGAGTTAAACTTATGGTGCGTTCACACCGGACGCGTCGCAAGCGTCGTGAGCGGCGCTTTTCTATGCAAAGTCTATGGTGGACGAGTGTCGTGGAGCAGCGGGTGGCGGGGCGGCGCATCAGGAGCGTCATGAGCGTCGCTTTTCGAGCGTTTCGAGCGTCGACGCCCACGACGCTCGTCCCCGGCGTCAGGAGCGTCGTGAGCGTCGCTTTTTGAGAGTTGGGAAAACTGAACTTTCGACGCGCTGCCGCTGAGCGTCAACCAATCAGAGACGATCCCTTTTTTTGTCAAAAGCAACTAGCGACAAATCTAGCAACCTTCTCCGGTGCTCTGGAGACGTGACAGGACGTCTCGTTGCTGTCGTCAATGAGCAGCGGGTGCTGCGTGAGCCCCTCCCCCGTCCCAAAGCGCTCACAAGCGGTCAGTCTCAGCAGCGCTCCCCGCTGCAGTCAGAGCAGAGAGGAGCAGAGCAGCCAATAGCGACTTTTCCAACGACGACGCGGTCTAGCTTTATTTAACAAATAAAGCCAAGCCGCTCTCCTGATGCGATCCGCCATAGCTGGAAACAGAAATCAGCCTCCAGCGCGCCAATTAACTGACGTGCGTTGCGAGCGTCGCGAGCGTCGCCAGCTTTGTGACCAGCCAATGTCAAGCGTCGTGTTTAAAGCGTCACAAGCGTCAGCTTCGAGGCGTCCCAAGCGTCGACGACGCCCGCGACGCGTCCGGTGTGAACGCACCATTAGTCTGGATAGGAACCCATTGAAACTTCTTGCAGGGGGCATCGGTTACTCCTTTGACTGACAGCGCACTTCAGCCAATCAGCGCTTCAAAACAAATGCGTCATCAAAATGCGTTCGCTTCTCTAAGGATTAGCATTAGCTCATTAGCTCTCGCGTCCTTACACGCAAAGAAACGCGAAAACCTATTTTTCTGTTAGAAACTCGCCAAGCGCAGACTCTTGCTCTTGCTTGATTGTTGTAATTCTTGGTATTTTGGCTATAACTTTACTGATTGCAGCTTTCAGACGATGGTTAAAGTCCGTCATCTCCGATACGCGCAGCGATAGCGTCACTTCCGGTTTAGCCACCGGAATTCGCCAAAAAAAATTGAAACAAAAAGCGGCAACGCTTATTGGCTCGGCCGTTTCCGGACTGCGTGAAATCCCCTGCTATGGGCTCCTACCCAGACTGAGCTCATCTCCAAAATCCAAACGGATGACGAGTGTTTGGTTGAGGAGTGCTGGTTTACGAGGCAACGGCGTTTGCGACCTTTGACAGGTTAATTTATAACCACTAGTTTATCATTATGATTCAAAGTTGAAATTCTATTATGTAGCTGCTGAAATATAGAGTACTTTAAAAAGGTAAAATAAAAAAAAAAACACACACAACTTCGATGATCAAACAGTTAGACGGAAAAAACACCAACTTGTTTTCCAGTCTTTAAAAAAGGCAACACGACAGAGGCTCTCCATTCCAATCTGAGGCTAGAGGGATTCTTGTATGAAGCGAATTGTAAAGCTGTTCTGAGCAAAGGATCTGAAAATAATCATTTTCACTGACCACAGCAGGATTGCGAAATTTGTGCCATGTATCTCGTCTCCACCCCCCTAAGTGCAAACCAAAACAAGCTTTGTGGTGAACACTCAGGTGTTGGGACATCGTAATTACTGTTTGAGCAAGGCACCATTAGAGCTGTTGTCGTCCACCATGACGATCTCCTTCAGCACGTTTCGGGGAGTGCGGTCCACGATGCTGCGCAGGGCTCGTTTGAGCACAGACAAGGCTTCGTCCAGGTAGATCAGCACCACTGCCAGGCTGGGAAGGTCCTTCGGGTAACTCTTGTCCAAACATCTGTGCAGGAGAAGAAGACTACGTTTGAAGAAGACGTATGTTGACGTAATGAGGGAAATGAAATGTGAGGACAGCGATGGTTCTTGTGTGAAGTGATGAGGAGGAGAACAATAACAGGAATTTAAAATACACCTCTTGTCTCTGGTGTCCGGGAGAGCTCGATCGAGAGGAAGGCGATCGCTGAGAAACACGTTGTATCCATAGTTCTTAAACAAAGTCTCTGCTTCCATTTGGTCGTCCTCGGACAGGTTCGATCCCCACGATTTGAAAAGAGCAGAATTGGGGAACAGCTTAGCGACTTTCTGCTCACGCTGCTTCTTGGAGGCTTTCTTATCTTCAGGCTGTTGGACGTCAGCAGCGTCTCTCCCCCGGTTCAGGCTCTCTTCCAGGATTTTAGCAGCGTTTCTCCATCTGTCTATGTCCTCTTCCAGAATGAGTTTAATCCTATCCTGCTTTTTCTCGAAGGATTTCATCATTGTGTCTTTACGGATGTGAGAAATCAAGAACGACAAAAAGAGAAAAGCATCAGACATAATAGCTTTCTTGCCTTTTTTTTGGCAGCCAAATATAACCAGAGAAATCTACAATTTTAAATGTAAAAAGCTAAAAATACATGAATAAAATAACAGGGCACGAGGAATAGGATAATTGATAAAATTGTGTGCTTCTTCAATATCTCTATTGAAAATTCATTCAATATAAAAAAAACATGCAAATATATTCAAAACAGACAGTTCAATGTAATTACTTATCTTACAAATGTTTCTGCAGCAAAGTTACTGGATATAGTTCTCAGCTGTGATTCATCTTGAGTATATTACTACATTAGAAAGTTTATAATTATGTCAAAAAAAAACATTTGGTGGCCATTTTGGATGCCATCTTGGATTTTATGTGTAATGTTTTATTATGTTTTATGTAATATGTTTAAATCTGATTTACTACGCTGAGATTATGAGGTAGGATTATGTAACCTCTGATCAATGGCCTCTTTGTTCAGCGATAAAACTGGTTCGTCACTAGATTTACATTTCAATAAATCCCAGAATTTCCGTCTCGGTCAGGAGCCGTTTTGCCATCAAGATTGCACAAAATTACATTTCCATTTGAGGAAAAAAAATTGAGGAAGTGTTTCATGGAACTGCATCTTAATTTAGAAAGTTGAGGGGTCATATAACAAGAACAAATTTTAAATTCTTCACCATAGATGCTGTGAGAACAGGAGGTTCGAAATACCTCAGTTTAACTTGGAATCCAATGGGAGACATTTCCCAGTCGATTCGGTGGCCTTATTTTGAAAGAGCCATTTCACCCACTAAAATGATTTTTTTAACCAAAAATAACTTAGCCCCATTTTTCAGGGGTGGGCATTCCTGGTCATTGAAGGCTGCAGCCTTGCATGTTTTCCATGTCTCCCTGCTTCAACACAACTGAATCTCGTGAAGAATCATGGCGGAGTCCAGCAGAAAGCCTGATAAGGAGCCACATTGCAAACAGCCGTGTCGCAGGGAGACATGGAAAACATACAGGGCTGCGGCAATCGAGGACCAGGAATGCCAACCCCTGGTCTATATGAAGTAGGGCTGAACGATATATCGTTATCATATCGATATCGGGATATGAACATTCAGGACATTAGTTTCTCAAAATCAACAATATCAAGATTTCCCCTGCTTGCCCTGCATGTAAGCTCGCCCATGCACAGGTAAGGCCAGCCAACCACAAACCTCGTTTACTGGTTGACAGCTGATGGCAGAGGGCGGTTGCAGAATCTGCACAAACAAGTTTGGTGGTCGTGGCAGTGAGTTCTCATAAATAAAACAGCATTTTTTTTTCTACAACCTTTTGTATTATAATGTTTTTATTTTTCTGAAAAATGCTTAACTTTCACTGAATCCATTGTAATATATCGTATCGATAGAGATATCTGGCATGGATATCGAGATATGAAATTTTGCCCATATCGTTCAGCCCTAATATGAAGAGTCAATAAACCCAGTATCACTCCACCACCTTGATTTTCTCAGAGATAGCTCATTAATAAGTTTTCGTGGACAATAAGGCTGTGATTCAGGTATTTCCATGAGGACAGCAGAGAAGGCCTCGCAGCCTCGGACGACCCACCACTGTTATAAGTTATGGTACAAAACACAAAGCATGTTAGTTCAACACGTTTGTGAGCAGTTTCCACTGACAATTTCACAGCAAAATGCGTCATCATCGTAGGACAGAGATCTATGGCCGTTATCGCTTTGCTGTATTGCTTTTATCGTCCCTAATAAAGCTGCATTCCTTTGCCGTTATTGTTTGGCAGCAACCTGTACTGGCATGTGGATGTGATCAGCAGTCTAAATATGTATATTATGTCAGAAACAAACGTGAATCAATATTCCTCAGATCGATCCATTACTCCCTGTAGCTTTAATAATCAAACAATAATACAGATGAATATTAGTGAATAGAACTCACAGAGCTTGTTGATGCTCCCCTCCAGGTGTGACATCCTTCTCTCGGCTCGTGATGCCTCCAGTCCACTCTGTGTCTCCACGTGATTCACATACCTCACCATCAGGTGAAAGCCCAGGTAGAGCACGAGCCCGCAGCCCCACAGCGTGAACAGCGCGCGCTTCACCCACGCCGCTCTCATGCTGACGCGCGCGCGGACACGACGCGAGACCCCGGAGTGGAGCGAGAGGCACGTCTTTAAACGGATCAGTCACATGGGAGGAGGATGAAGATCCACACCTGGATCAAGCGGCGAGCTGACGTCACCACCCCGCCTTCACGCACACGCCCAGGTGAGGTACGCTGCCATTTTTCAATGTGAAGTAACTACAGTTTCAGTTTCAACATGAAGCCAACTTTAATGAAACCCTCTGCAGCAAAATACAGTGAAATGTAACAAAACAAACAAACAAACAAAAAACATTATCCTGTAGCTGTTGGACTCTACCAGCCCCTAAATCCCCAAAGTTTGATAAAAAAAAAAAATAATAGTGTGAACAAGCCAGACAGAGCTAATGTGTGTTTCACTTTGTGTCACCAAAATCACTGCAGCCTTCACTGTCTCCTGTTGATTGTACTGCAACACATAGTTAGACATAAAAAGGCTTTTTCATGATTTTAATGGATTGTTATAATCATAAAATCCAATAAATTCACTTTACTGCAGAACAATGAAACTGTGTAGTATGATCAGCAGGACTGTGACTGTGGCTGCATGGACTGGTTGTCCAGGGCTTGTTTCGTTCCTTTGTTAGATGTTCCTTCTTTGTATTTTTCATGAGAAGAGTCGTGTTTGGCCTGTTGATCCTGCCAGGTTTGAGAGGTGTTTCTTTTGTGCATTGCGGAACCAACTGTTCTTACAATCAAACGCTGTAATGGTTTTTAAAAGTATTGTTTTTAATTAATAATAGCAATTTATGTGATTTTTTTCTTCACACCAGCCTTGGTTTTTTTATGGTATCACCTGTGTTCAAACCCTTTGAAGGGCAAGAAGTTGAAGAGTTATTAATTTGTACTAAAACACAAAAATTATTAGATTAAACTAGGATCTCAAAAGCATAATATTTAGTTGTGACCAGCCTTGTTTCACATTAGGATTTTAGCAGAAATTCTAATAATTCTATTTGCTCCCGAGTCAGCTTAAATAACCATTATTTTAAGAAATGAAATCACTCTCCAGATAAAATCAACACCCAAAAACTTACAGAAATGAAAAAGTAAACATAAAATGTTGCTCCACTAATAACATTTTTAATAACAGCTGTTTCCTGGTCTACCGCCCTCCTCGCCCTGCTGGTGTGTCCTCAAATGACTTCAGTGTATTTCTATCATCCATCATAAAACTGGATAAAGTGTTAGTCCTTGGAGATTTCAGTCCACACCCAGCAGCTGAACTGTTATCTCTGACTGAATGTTTTAATTTACAGCAGCATGTGTCAGCCCCCCCCCCCCCCAGCAAAGGTCATACTCTGGACCTGGTCTTCTCACTTGGAAATGTGTGTGTAGAGGATGTCCATCTGAGTGACCACAACTGTGTGTTTTTTGAACTTATTATACCACCTGAACCCCAGCCTGCCTGTACAAAGGAGGATCATTACTGAAACCACAGCTGGAAGATTCTGTGCCTTATTTGGCACTCGTGATCTGACCCACTGCACTGATGCTAATAATAAATAATAATAATAATACATTTTATTTGTATAGCGCTTTTCAAGGTACTCAAAGTCGCTTCACAATACAGCAAATCAAATTAAAAACAACAGCATAAAATCAACAGCAGTAAAAAAAAAAAAACGAAAAAAAAAAAAACTGATGGCTTTATGTGCTATTTTAACTCTGTGGCTCTATTATAGACCGAGTGGCACCACTAAAATCAAGTGTTATTTGGCACCATGAGCTCCATTGTGTCCCCTGCTTCACTGGCCGCCCCTGCACTGTAAGGCTGACAGTGATGATTTTTCGACCTTCTTTGTCGGTAAAATCCCAGCACCTTCCTTGTGCAGTCCAGGTCTTGCCGAACCGCCTTTACATGTTTGGTCCTCCTTTACTCCTGTATGCCTTGAAGACATCTCAACACTGATGGCTCAAACAAAACCCTCCTCCAGTCCTGTAGATGTGTTGCCATCTAAGCTCGCTGTGAGTGTTTTTGACACAGTCGGACCTTGGGTGACCAAAATGTTCAACCTGTCGCTCTCTTCTGGTGTGTTTCCTTCCACCTTCAAGCATGCAGTTGTAGAGCCTAAACTTAAGAAACCTAATTTGGACCAACACAAACTTAAGATCTACAGGCCAATATCTAAACTCCGCTTTTTGTCCAAAATGTTAGAAAAGGTGGTGGCGACACAACTTACATCTTTTTTACAAATGCATGACCTCTACGACACGTTTCAGTCAGGCTTTCGTAAACACCACTCTACAAAGACTGCTCTACTGAAAGTGTCCAGCGACGTCCTGATGTCTGCCGACTCGGGGAGGTGCACAGTGCTGATCCTGGTGGACCTGTCCTCAGCCCTCGACACAGTCGACCACCAGATAAACAGGCTGCAGGACCTGATTGGACTGTCAGGTCCAGAGCTCCAGTGGTTCTCCTCACATCTGGCTGGTAGGAGCTTCAGGGTGTCAGCCAACCTGCAGCGCGGTGTGCCTCAGGGCTCAGCTCTGGGACCCCTCTTGTTCCTGCTGTATGTGCTTCCTCTGCGTCAGATAATCCAGAATTTCAGTGTTGTCTCCTACCACCTATTTGCTGATGACCTACAGCTGTACTGCTCCTTCAAGCCTTCTGACACTCACAAACTGAGCTCCTCAATGAACTACTTGTCACAAACCAAGCAGTGGTTAAGTGATAACAGCATCCAATTAAACGCAGAAAAAACAGAGGCTCTCATCATCGCCCCAGACAGTGCCATCCCAACTATTAAGCGTCACCTTGGCGATCTGAGCCCCTTCACGAAAACCGAACTGAGGAACCTTGGGGTGATCTTTGACAACGCCATGTCACTGGACCACCACTCAAGGCAGCTGGCTAGAAACTGTTTCTTCCAGCTGCACAATATCGCTAAGCTCAGACCCGTGGTATCAAAGAAACAAGCTTGAAATGATCATTCATGCGTTCATATCCTTGCGGCTGGACTACTGCAACAGCCTGTTCACTTACCTCAGCAAGGAAGAGCTGGCTCGTCTTCAGTATGTCAGAACTCAGCTGCGAGGCTGTTGACCAGCACCAACAGGAGTTCCCACATCACACATGTGTGTTAAAATCCCTCCACTGGCTCCCTTTGTATTCCGTGTCCAGTTTAAAATCCTGGTGCTGACCTTCCGAGCCCGAGATGGCCAGGCTCCCTTGTATATCAGAGACTTAATCAAGCTCTACAGCTCGGCCCGAAGCCTGAGGTCATCAGATCAGAACCTGCTGAGAGTCCCCCGGACTCGTTTTAAAACTAGGGGTGACCGCTGGCTCATATCCACCACGCCTCGCCTCTGGAGCGAGCTTCGTCTTGACTTGCGCTCCCTGGATTCAGTGGATGCTTTCAAAAAACATTTAAAAACACATCTGTTTCATAAGTCACTACAGACCCACTGACAGTCTTGTCTTGGCAGTACCATGTACCACGTGCTGTCTATATAATTTCTTATTGCTCTGTTTTTATGTGCAGTCCAGTGTTTTACGATCTTATATCTTATGTGTTACATCCTCTGTTGAATGCTCTTTTATCCTTATGTTTGATCTTTATATTTCTTTACCATTGTGAAGCACTTTGTGACTGCTGATCTACGAAAAGCGCTATAGGCTATAAATAAATTTTACTTACTTACTGTTTAAATCCTAGTAATCTGAATGTTATTCATTTGTACTGAAACACAAAGCAAATTATATTAGATTAAACTAGGATCTTAAAAGCATATTATTCAGTTGTGAGCAGCATTATTCCTCATTAGGATTTTAGCAGAAAATGTAATATTCCTATATGCTCCCGAGGCAGTTGAAATAACTATTATTTTAAGAAATGAAATCACTCTCCAGACAAAATCAACACCCAAAAACTTACAGGAATGAAAAGTTTTATTAGTCAGTAAAGAAATAAAGCAAATATAAAATGTGGCTCCACTAACAACATTATTAATTCCATTTCAGAAGTTCAACTAAGAGCTTGTTAAGAGGTGCTCTATCGTCCAGCTCTGTCCGGAGCACTGCTGAATGATGAGGTGGTAGTACGAGTCCTCTCCCTGAGCCAGCTCAAGGCACCGGTCTGTCTCCCGGTTTCTGATGGCTTGGCCCTGAACGGGTTGAGCAATGAAGAGAGTGAGTGTGCATTTCAAACGTTCATCATCCGGGATCCTGATATATACATTCTCTTACTTGTTTGAAGTCCCAGTGCATGCTCAGTTTGTTCTCCTTCGCCACCCGACAGTCCTGCAGGGTGGGGTTGCTTCCCGACCCGGGATCTACCAGGCAGCGGTTCGTGTTGTACTTGTGAGATTTAATCCCCCCCACATAAATCTCACCGTCCGTGTTGTAGTAGCACAGCTGAGGAAAAGAAAGCGTGATGAGTGCTGCTTGTGGTTTCTGGCCGCTGATCAGAGTTGTAGCGTGGCTCACCTGCGGCTGCATGCGGTGGCACCCGTACAGGACGGGGATGTTTCCTGGAATGGGCCCCTGGTCCACGCAGACGTCCTTCAGTAGGCTGTTACTCAGCTGTAACGTCACAGTTTGATGTTTGCTTCCTCAGTGATTAAACTCATAAGTTGGTGAAGATAAAAGGTTTGGAATGCTGAACTTACCACACCGTAGCCCAAGATATTATCCCACTTTTCCAGAGCGGGATAGACATGGTCCAAGTACCACTGGAAAGGTTTACATTTCAGGCTTTCTCTGAGCTTCTTCCTCTCAGAAATGTCACCTATATCGATTCCGTGGTTCTACACAGCGTATGGAAAATTAAAATGCTTGTGTTAGTGATTTTTTTTTAAAATAAACTATGAAATACACACTTTGCTCAATCCGTAACCAGCACTAATTTCATGACTGAACCACTTTGCACTTTTATTCCTTCTTTAAATTCCCATTGTTGTAATATGACCTCAGATTTATCAACATGTTGGCAGTTTTAATCCTAAGCCTAAAAGCTGCTGTGGTAGGATGTTTCTGTCCGTGGATGGTTGCAAGAATGTGAGGAGAGAATCAAGTACAATGGAAGTTTGAAGAGTGGAGGATAGATATAATTTTCCTTCTCACCTGCTGAAAAAAACCCCCAATAAATTCAATTTTGCTCAACCTTTCAGTTCAAACTGAATTAGGGAGATGCTTTTCTTCTCTTAAACTGCGAAAAATCCCCATTATACTATCACTTTTGGAAAGTGACAATTTCTACAATGCAACATTCACTAAACAAAAAGAAAACGTTCATCTTGAGAGCCATAATAACATTAATGTTTTTGTGCAAAGTCTATTTTCATGCAAAAACCAAACAATTACTGTTCTACTAAAAATTACACAGTCTTGCAAATTTAAATTTAAAGGTGCTGTAGGCAGGATTCAGCATCTCCGCCATCTTGCTTAGGTTTACCAAAGCAAGATGGCGATTTGACCCATCGAAGATGGCCATTTGAAACCCAGCACGGCCAATCCTGTCCTGTTTTCTCTGATATCACACCCTTACGCAAGTTAAGCCCCTCCCACAAGAACGTGTGATGAATGCCCCTCGACCAATCACAGTTAGAGCCTCAGGGGCTCTTCTGATTGGTCAAAGATACCTGGAGCTGTCGAGATTCTTTTTCAGCTCAGAACAGAGACAGATGGAAACGCTGCGCCCTCGCGGTAGTGCAATTATGCTACACTCCTAAAGGATTATCAATGGATACTCTAACATTTAATCCAAAGAAAACACAGAAAAATTAGCATTGACTAGCAAAATCCTGCCTACAGCACCTTTAAAGGTTATTCTGGGATTATTTTACTGCTCCGGCCCATTCAAGATGATACTGGGCCGTTTATGGCGCCTGAACCAAAATGTGTTTGACACACCTGGTTTACATGAAGCTGCACCACACACACACGCACACACAAAGAACCATACCAACCTTCAAAGGAAGGTTCCAGGCAATGTAAACATTTTTATTGTAGTCATCCAGCCATGTTTCCGCCACCCGCAGGGCGTTTCTCCTCATGGCGATGCTGAGGTCCGGCGCATACGGCTTGTGCGCCCTCTCGATGTGGGCGATCTTAGAACAGGTCACGATCTCCACCCTCCCTCCGCACAGCCACACCTGAAAGATGGAGACCGCCACTGTCACGAAAGGAACGTGAGAAACCTGGAACCGCTTAAAGGCGACATTAAGTGACGTGAGAAACTCACACGAATGCCCAGCTCCACATTTTCTCCCCCGTAAACCGTCATTCCACCGTCCAGGCCACCGATCTCCTCGAGAAACAGTCGGTCTGCCGCAAAGATTCCCATCACAGAGGGACTCCTGTGTGCCACAGAGCAACGCTCCTGCTCAGCTCGCACTTATTTTGCAAAGACAATGCAACCTGGAGAGTAGTCGCACGCGTATAGACAGACTGATAGAACGAGCGACAGAATGACCAGCCTGTTAATCATTAATCAGTTTCAGCTTGAACTGGTAACTGACTTTATATATGATTATTCAACGCAGATCTTTTATGCTCTGAAATTCAGTGTTCTGTCAGTTGCTGTTTCTTCTTTTGGGAAAGATCCAGCAACAAAATGTTTGTTTATTTATTTATTTATTTATTTATTTACAGGAAGAAATAAGGACCCGTTTGCTTTCCAGCAAACGAGTCCTTATTTCTTCCTGTAAATAAATAAACGTTTATATATACCAGCTGACGTCTCACATACTTCCCAGGTCTCGATTCGTCGTTCAGCTTTCTCCAGGCAGGGCTAAAGGACTCGTACATGCACCACAATGCCCAGTCGAAGGCGTGAGCGGACGGGCCGTATCTCTCCACGTGGAGGTCGTCGAAATGGACCTTGTCGAACACGGGGGAGACCACCACGGTCCTGTCCGCTTTGATTCTGGCCAGCAAGGGTTCCGCCCTGCAGAGCAGGTGGGAGAGAGCACGCTTTTCGAACCAGCCAGATGTGTCTTCATTGAGCTAATATTTAACAGAGGGACTCACCATCCCACGGTGGCTTCAACATGGGCGTCCAGAATGGCCACGACGTCAGCCGTGGCCGCCTTCCAGCCGGAGATCCGCGACTGGGACAAGCCCATTTGTCTCTCGTGGCGAACTTTCTTTATGAGTCCGGGCCTCTCTTCATTTATTAGGTCTATGTAGTCGTCTAACGGGGTATTCAGGTCGTCTGGAAACATCACCCACAGCCAGATGTGCATATTCAGGATCGCAGAAGGCTGAATAAAGTCTCCTGTCTCATCCTATGTGGCTGTGGCTGTGGCGCTGTGGACTTACTGTAGGTGCTGCAGTCGTCCACCAGAACGATCTCCTTCAGCAGGTGCCCCGGCGTGTGCCGCATGATACTCCGGATCGCCCTCTTGATGACAGAAAGAGCCTCGTTTATGTAGATCAGCACCACGCTGATGCTCGGCAGCTGTTTGGGATATCTCCTCATCCTCACCAGACATCTAAACGCCGTCAGATGGAGTGTGTTTGTGTTGGAAATATTATTTTTTTATTATCATTGCTAAATGCATTCATTGTTAAATGTTGTAGTGAGCATGCACAGGAAACTGAAAGTTGACTAAGCAGGATGAGCGATCTGCCTGCAGTCTGCTAAATGCTGACTGGCATGTCTTATCTATGCTGACCGGGTGAGTCCTGTTGCCACTTATGCATCAGTTGCATTGTTTATATTCAAGCAGGATGTTGAAACCAATGTTGTCCCAACAAACACTTGTAAGCCCCACCCTGTGGTTCTCAAGAAAAGCTGAGAGAAAACTTTGCTCAGACAGAGTTTTTCTTTAAGGAAAATAACCTGACAGTTTGATTAATGTTCTGACAAACTTACAGCAATCCTCTCAGCCTCCAAACCTTCTTCATGTCTCACCTCTTGTCTCTCGTATCCTGCAGCTCTCGGTCGAGAGGTAGCCGGTTACTCAGGAACACGTTGTATCCATAAATCTTGAAAAGGCCCTCGGCCTCCTTCTGCTCCTCTTCTGTAAGGTCGTCGCCCCACTGGGCGAACAGGGGCGAGTCGGGGAAAAGCTTCGGCATCACAATCTTCTGTTTCTCTTCGTCCTTCATGACTGCAGATTTTGTTCATGTTGGAGAATAAAAATAATCAGATTAGTCTAAAAACGTGCCTTTTGAACTTGTGTTTGGAGAAATTCATAGAGGTGAATTAATAAGGAGGGTGGCCAGTAACAATGGACTTTTTCAGCTAAAATATTAAAATTTATGGTTAATTTTTATTTTTTCATTATAGTTGAACACAAATATCTGTGTTTTTGGTCCCTACATTCGTTAAACTGTTATTTGTTTCAACCTTCTGAATTAGAATGAAAAGATTCACAGTTATCTATGGGGAAGGTGCAGACGTTAACAAAGTGTATTGACAGTGGTTGAAAACCAAGACTTTAATCTTCAACAAAGAAAAAGAACTTCTTTTATTCCTCATGTGGGAATCACAAAAGATAAAGTGACTTTGACAACATTGGAATACGGTTCTGATAAAATTTAAATGTTTTAATCGTCAAAAAACAAGAAACTTTGTGTATTTTAAAATATTTGAAAATATTAATCCAAAAGATCGCACTGAAGATTTATCTTGTTTTTTTTTTTACATCACAGCACTACATTTTTATTAAAGATAATAGATTTATTTAATTAAAACGTATTTAGATGATTGTCATGAGTAAACAAAATTACTTGGAAATACCAAACTATTTTATTATCTTTTAATTCTCAGGTGAATTCCTCTTTCATTCGAAGCATCTTTCACCCGTTTGTTCTGCTCACACACAACCTACCTGTATCACAGAGTCATTCAGTTACGCACATTTGAAATTCAAACCTTGATTTACCTGGATGTATTTAAACTGTACCATTAAAATACACTCTCTTTAAAGTAATGTCCCTCCTATTTGTCCATTAAAGGTTCCTAAACTTAACAGGAGAACTTGAACTCACTCAGTTGGTTGAGCTTCTCTTCAATCCGGTCCAGTTTTCTCCACACTTCTTCGGCAGCAGATCTCCTTCCGCTCAGCAGGACCATTATGTAGGTGAGGACATATATTAACAGCAGAAAGAGTCCAATGATTCCAACTATTCGCATCAGCGTCTTCATGTTGTGTGTTTTTGCTAAACAGTGTTCCTTACTGACTTCGGCAGCTGTACAGAGACTCTGCTTCCTGAGCAGCGTTTACAGCCATACAGGACCTCTAATCTGAAAGATAATATTTGTTTTCATTAAACCTTTAAAGAGGCCTTTCGGTTCCTAACTGTTAAATTCTTTCCAAACAACAAAAGAGCTGAAAAAAACAAATGCATCAATACATTATAAATAGAACCCAAATATTTTGTATGATAATAATCCCGGGTAAAGGAGAAAGAATGGAAAGAATCCGTGAAGCGGCTGTGACTGTTTCAAAGTTCAAAGCCTCTAAAGCAAACAAACCCTTCTTTAGATTTGTGAGAGTTTTATTGTTTTACTGGGGTTGATAAGAACCACTGCGTGTGTATCAACGTGAACAAGCATTCCCGTCAGAACAATTCAAACGTAAAGACGGGCAAGTTTATCTGTTGATACATCATCCATTCAATATGCAATCCACACTGCTTCCGCTCGAAGCCGCACACTGCAGCCATGTAGATTTTATTATGTTACACCACTAGAAGCAGGATATCTGCTGATACAAGTCAGGGCAGATTCATATTTTTTTTTTTTTTTTTTTTTTTTTTTTTCATTCATTTCAGGCGATTAACACTGCAAAACAAAACAAAAATTCCAATAGAATAACAAAAACACAGAATGCCTGAAAAAAGGGGAGTAGGAGGAAGAAAACTTATTTAATCCTACCCCCAAGCTCAACAATGGAAACACTATGAGCACATGGTTATGCTACAATACAAAATACAGTAAACAGTAGACAATAACAATTACACAATACCGACAATGGTAATTAACAAAAACCAGCTATTATGACGGACAGAATGGCAGAATGGACAAATAGCAGGAATGATAACGGACTAATAGCAGAATGGACAGATACTGGAATGGACAAATACCAGAATTGAGCAAGGTGAAGGACAGAATACAATTGAAGGTAATGGAACACTAATATAGACGATAAACCAACATGGATAATGGACGACATGTAAGCGACAGTAGGAGAACGTACATTATGGTGAAGAATAACACAATGATCAGTAACTGTAAATGACCAGGTGAATTACAAGATGCTGTACCTATATTTAGACCAGATCTGGTGTTTATAATACAGTTTAAATCGATTAATACTTTGGCATTGCTTGTGCTGTAAGTCCAAACTGTTCCAGAGTTTCACTCCACACACAGACACACAAAAACTTTTACGAGTAGTTCGAATTCTGGGTAATGTGAAATTAGCATAACCTCTCAAATCATGTGTTTGCTCTCGAATTATAAAGAAGCGTTGAAGATTGGATGGTAATAATTTATTGAAAGCTTTAAAGAGAATGATTGATGTGTTATATTTTACGAGATCATTGAATTTAAACAACTTTGACTGCGTAAACAAATTATGTGTGTGTTCTAAAAAACCCACCTTGTGAATGATCCGTTATATATATTATATATTCATACTTATCTGTAATTCTGACCTCAACAAATGAACGTGGCAGTAGAATTTTTTTGTTTTTTTTTTTCCTCTCCAGCTTTTGGTGAGCTTGTACAAACTAGCCTCTGCTTCCTCTCCCTAGTTGACCTCTGGTCTGGGCGCCTGCTGCCGGAGCCCATCAGCTTCAGCATGCTGCAGCCAGAGATGCTCATACCTTGATTGTAAGAAGCAGTTAAACCCTTGAGATGGATGGACTTAAAGAAAATGTCAGTATTGGTTGGTTAGCTGTCAACAGCTAACCAACAGACATACATAATCAACAGACATGCGTAAAGAAGAGTCTTTTCTGTTCTTACTGACAAATGGATGATTAAGTCGTTGATGTTAATGTATGTAGACGAGGTTCTCCTGGCTTAGAGAGTCTGGCTGTGTTGCACCACATGCAGGGATCTTCAGACGTCTTACAACATGGATCTTTTCTGGGAGTCGTCAGAGAAACTGGCTCGCCCAGACAGCTGGGATCAGCTCCAGCCACAAACTAAAACAGGACAGAAAATGCCACTGGGAATTTTATTTGTTTGGAATTTTTAAAAATCGGCTATGACAAAGGTAACAGTGTGAGTGTTCAAGAATTTGAATGAAATTTGTGAACTGTGAGAAATTATGGCTTTAATTGCAATGTATTTATTTGACCAGCAGGGGCGCACTGTAGTTTGTATTGATGAGCCGGTTCAAGTGATCAGGTTTACCACACAAATGTAGAATTTGTCTACATTTAGACAAGATAATTTCTAGAATTTCACTGATCACAGTATTGACCAGCCCACTTTATTTTTATGTTCCAGCTACATGTGGCCAAAGGTTTTAGGCCCTTCAAGATGTAAGTAGTTTAATAAAAATCCACTGCTGTCTGGAAGTCGTAAAGCACCTGGTGAACTGAGGCATATTGTCCAAATTGTACTAGCTTTATTCAGATTTCATGTTAATGATATATTAATACTTTGTTGCAATAAAACAGACATTTAGATTTCTGGTTATGTAGAGATTATATTATTATTTACAGGTCCGGTCCACTTTGAGATCAAACTGCTCTGAATGTGGCCCAAATATCACGAACTGCAGCAGCGTGTCACGTCTCAGTGCTGCTGAACTCATTTACTGTAGTAAAACAAACAAACAAACAAACCAACACTTGACACAAAGGCATCATCTTAGGACAATTCTTTATTTATGTACAGAATAGGGTGAAAGACAAAGCGGTTTTCTCATCCAGCACTTCAGTAGTTGACGGTTTTGGCCGGCTTGGTCTCGTCCAGCTCCGCCTCCAGGTAACGGAAGCGGCGGTGGCGACGCAGGATCTCGATTGCTTTTTGTTCCACGGTCGATGGAGTGATGCCCAGATCCTCCAGACCGGGAAGTCCCGGGTATTTCATGTCCGTTGTGTGAAACTGGAAGACAGGAGCAGTGCAGAATACCTCTCATCAAACGTGGAAACAAGAGAAACAGCGGGTCGATGAGTTTGAATGGATTTTTTTTTACCCTGTCCACTTTATCGGGGGTCGTCCAAGGCTCGAACGGGTTCATTGCAAAAAACTGGGCAGCCAGACTGAAAGAGAAGTGCAGGCGGTGTTAAACAGCGTCTGCACTGAAGAGACTCTTGTTCCTGACCGATAGCGTTTTCATTAAAACAACAGTTGATAAGCGATGTTTGCTTTAATTATGTGTGGTCATCACATGATCGGCAGAAGCTCCGACAGACGCCGGCGCTGAGCAAACAAGGTGTGAACTCTTACTGGTAGAAGGGGCGAGGCAGCGGGTATGGCACGAACTGTCTGTGCGCCACGGCGTAGATGTACTCCACCAGGTCATGGAGGAGGTAGCGGTTGGGACTAGGCCAAGAAAAAAGGAAAAAGAAAACATCTTCACTTTGAAAGAAATGTAAATTTTGCTTTCTAGCAGTGGTTTGAGTAGAACCTGTACAACCAAACCATTCAATCCGCTCTGTATCTTTACAGTTTTCACGATCTGTTCAACTCATTGACAGAAGAGGTGAAAGACAGTGTTTCTGTCGAGGTGAGCGCCTACCCGACGAGAGCAAACGTCTTCCCGTTAGCGTCCGGGTCTTTGACGGCGTTGATGATGGCTTTGGCCACATCGACCACCTGAGGGAGTCAAAAACCACAGAGAGAGCAGTTAGTGGCGTGCTGCTGAATAAAGTAATGATAGTAGAGAAATGGTTTACTTTCCAAGAGTTCTTATGAGTGAAGAATTCAGAATCATCCACATCCTTCAGTCAGATTTGACAAAATTCAGCTAAAATTTGAGAAAAAAAATCTTCTCTTATATATACTTCTCTGAACCATAAAACCACACGACAACACTGAACACAGGCTAAGAGCTAGGGATGCACATTTTATATATTTTTTATGACCGTTAACCGACGCCCTTTAACCGGTTAATAACCATTAACTGATAAGATTTAAAGCCCGTCCATGCTTCACATGTCTGCGTGGGTGTGCGTTGCGCATTGGTCTGCGTGGACCGATCTGTGGACGTCCGCGCAGCAGCCAGAATTTGTGACCGCGTTGCGCGCAGGTCGCGCCGGTATACGCATCGCCAGAGCGCCACAGAAAACAAAATATGACAGTAAAAGTGACGGCATCTCGTGGATGGAGACAGCAGGCTGTCTGGAGGGAGGAGAAGGTCTGCCGAGGGAATCGCTCCGGCGCCGCCCCGCGATTCAGAAAAAAGAAAAAAAAAGGCTAAATAAACTTTAATATTAAATGATAACGCACTGACAATACATGTGCTTAATTTTCTCTAAATAATCTGTAATAAAGGAGCAGAGAAACAGTCTGTAGTGCCAGAAAAGCTTCTGGAGGATGTGTGGAACAGTGCGCCTGAACGCGCACAGCGTGCGCATCGGCGGAGCGCCGAGGTTCCAAAGCGACGCGAAGCATGGACGACTTTTAAACGCCCTGTTGAGTGGTTACATGCTGCCGCTCCGACATTCCGACGCACCATCATTTAGACTTATCACCATTCTGAAATACCGCTATTCCGACACGCAGACGTCCCACCATTCCGACACGGAAATGTGCGCTCCGAGTGAGTGACTGACTCGGCGCTGTCCGGTGCTTAACTGCGGATTTACAATGACAGCAAATTCTCATCGAAAATGTAAAAAAGCTACAAGATTTAGATATAATTAACAGCACTGTAAGCTTCAATCATCTCCTATTGTTTTTTAAATTATGTCGAGAGTGAGTCCGCTGGTGATTTTTTGTGTGTGTTCTGATTAATTTCCTAAATAAAGTTTTAGCTTCTGAAATCCGATTTTTAAACAGTTCTGATGGAGCTTAATATTTATCTGGATGATGCGGCTTCACACCGAACCATTTCACTGTAAATCTGGACGACCCGCGGCGTCTGGAGATAAAAAAAAATAATATTCAATGTAATGCCGGCTTTGTGCCACATGCGTCAATGTGCTCAAAGACACACACCCTCCCCGACTGTACAACATGAAGGCACCTGGAATTAATCAGTGACTTAAGGTGTCATCTGCAGCGCCATCATTGATATCTGTAATATAATGCCAGCGTGCATGAAGACGCACGGGCTCTGTGGAGAGCTCCGCTCCAGCTGGAGCTTAAAAAAAAAAATTAACCGAGAGTCTTAACCGGTCAAAGTTCCTGTTATCGGTTAGCGGTTAAACGGTTAACCATGTGCATCCCTACTAAGAGCCACACAGTCCAGCTGCTTATGGTGACGGGAAGAAAAAGAGACGTACTGGTTGATATTATCATTCGACACGAAGTGAAGGAGCAGCTCTGTTGTTAAAAACACTCACATAAACAGGCTGCTTCACTGAGTCCTTCCCCAGGGAAATGAGTGGGATGGCGTTTCCAAACCAGCGCATGTCTGGAGACAGAATGAAATTGATGAACATTTTAACATATTAAATATGATTTTAAAAAGACAACAATTAAAAAAAAAAAAAAAAACCTACTTGCGTAGTAGTTGAAGAATCTGTCCTCCCGGCCGAAGACCTCGGAGGGCTTCATGATGATGGCTTCAGGAAACTCGTCCCTCACTGCAGTCTCTCCCACAGCCTGAGACAAAGCGGCAGACATGGATCTATAGTCAGCCTGTATTTATGTACATAGGAGGAGGATGAGTGTCGCAGAAAAAGCCCTCCACCTTGTTCCTGAGGTATTTGGATGGGCTGCGTATGTCCGCGTTGAGATGCGACATGTGGACGAATTTCGTGATGCCGGCCTCTCTGGCTGCCTTGGCGATCTGCTGAGGGATGCTCACAAAGACGTCCTCGAAGCGATAGTTCCTTCACAAAACAGAGGAAACATATATCAAAGTCAGTTTGACATCCTGTTTTAGCTTCTTGTTGGTGACAGAATGTGTTTCCTGCTCCGAACAGGCGTACCTCGTCTCCCACTCTCGTCCCACCAGGTTGATGACGACGTTGGAGTGCTCCAGAGCCCGTTTGATGGAGTCTTTGTTTCTTGCATCCCACTCCTAAGACAGAATTAAAAACACACGTAAGAAAAACGTCAATTCCATCTAATTATTACCAGCATTTTAAAATATTTCACTGTTTTAGAAATGTTACATGATTGGATGAACGTGTAAAAATGTGTCTTACCATGAAGATGATTTGTCCAAGATCACCCATGGGTCGGAAGTACATCAAGTCATACTGATCACAGCGGTGAGGGATTACAATCTGTGAGCCAATTCGACCTGTACATCATCAGAAAATACACACAGACAATCAGACATCAGTAGCTGCTCTTTAAATTAGCGGTCAGGATAGCGGTCGATGCGGCGTGTATCATCATCAGGCTGCGCACCTCTGGCTGATGTCACTCCGGTGAGTGTTTTCCGTGTGGGTGAAGCTTGCCGAAGCTTGCGAGCGACTGAAGTGCTTGCTGTCTCTCTCTTGCTATTACTGTTAATTCACGAAGCCATCAAAAAATTGGGGTTATTTACGCCCCCGGGGTTACTTTCGCCCCCGATTGACCAGTGATCTCTCGTGAATTACATCTCTTCTCCGCCGTTAGCACCACCGGCGTGCTAACTAGCTTAGCGTGCTAACTAGCTTGGTTCGCCAGGACCGCTATGGCATCCTCCCCTCTGTCTTCTTTTCTTTCCTGCTCAGTGTGCCGTATGTTGAGTCAGAACCCTGCCTCCCTTGACGATAGGGGTATTTGCGTAAAGTGCAGTGTATTGACAGCGCTGGAGGCCAGGGTAACCGAGTTAGAGGAGCGGCTGATGTGAGGGGCAGGGCAGCGCTAGCTGCAGCGCTAGCTACAGCGAGGTAGCGGCAGGGCTCGCAGCCCGCTCCCGCAGTGAGAGGAATGTTAGCAAGCCTAGCCCCGCAGCGTGTCCCGAGCAGCCGGGGCAAGACCAGGACCGGTTTGTGACAGTCCGGAGGAAGGCTAGTGCTAAGCACCGCCACGTAGCACTCCAAGAACCGCTTCACGTCTGCAATAGGTTCTCTCCCCTCAGCGACGACACACCGGCTGAACTGGACACGCTGGTGATTGGCAGCTCTATAGTTAGAGACGTGAAGCTGCCAGTGGTGAAGGTTAGGTGTTACCCGGGGGCCAGAGTGGGGGACATCGAGGGGAACCTTAGGCTTTTAAAACAGGAAGGTAGGAGATTCCGTCGAGTCGTGATTCACGCAGGCGGCAATGATGCCCGGGGGAGACAATCAGAGGTGCTCAAATTACAAGTAGCCTCGGTGTGTGAATTGGCTAAGTTGATGTCTGATGCTGTAATATTCTCTGGTCCCCTGCCCAATTTGGTCAATGATGAAATGTATAGCCGACTTTCATCATTCAATCGCTGGTTGTCTAGATGGAGTGAAGAAAATGGAGTTATTTTTCTAAACAACTGGTGCACCTTCTGGGGAAAGCCTGGGCTCATCCGCAGGGACGGCATCCACCCAACTTTGGATGGTGCAGCCCTTTTAGCTCGCAATATGGCTGATCGGCTTAGTACGCTAAATTGACAAATCAGCTATGAGCCCCGGGCGCAGAGCAGTCGTGTAGAACGCTCCTCTGTTGATCTTGTTGATCCCATCACTAATTCTGCTCCTGGATTTTTACAAGTCAAGCATGGAGGTTTACCTATGCAAACAGACTGTGTCTTTCCATAGTGCTCAAAGCATTAGAAAAAAGTCAATGGGTAAAAAGCTTAACACCTGTACGAGACAGAATAACTCTTCCAGTAGGAAATACATACAATGTGGTCTACTAAACAATAGAGCAATCTCCACTAAATCTCTGTTAGTTAATGACCTTATCGGTGACAATAACATTGATCTCCTTGCTCTAACAGAAACTTGGCTTCAGCAAGATGATTATGTGAGGCTCAATGAATGTACCCCTCCAACCTATGTTAATTTCCAAACAGCTAGATCAACAGGTCGAGGTGGAGGTGTGGCAGTGATATCGCACTCCAGTCTTCTTCTTAAACCCAAAACTAATGTTAAATTCAACTCTTTTGAAAGCTTAATACTAACGCTTACTTGTCCAAATTGGAAGAATCAAAAAGCTGTGCTATTAATTATTGTGTATCGACCTCCTGGTCCTTACTCTGACTTTTTAACTGAGTTCTCAGAGTTTTTAAGCAATATAGTATTGACTCCTAACAAGATCCTTATAATAGGTGACTTTAATATCCATGTGGATGATTCTGGTGACAGTTTGAGTAATGCGTTTATTGCAGTATTAGATAGTATCGGTTTCACTCAAAATGTTGATGAATCCACTCATAGTCACAAGCACACCCTGGATCTAGTTTTAACATATGGGATAGAGGTTAGTGACCTAAATGTTCTCCCTCAGAACCCCATACTCTGACCATTTTTTAATTACTTTTCAGGTTTTGATTGAAGACTACTCTGCTCAAAAAGATAAAATTCAGTTGATACGGACATTATCTGAAAAATCTGTGGCTCGGTACAAAGAATTGATCCAGCCTGCATTTGCTGCATTACCTTGTGAACTCACAGAAATGAGCTTATTGACTAGTGGTGATAATAGTGATCAGTTTGTTGACAGTGCTATGCACTCACTAAAATCTGCCCTTCACGTAGTGGCTCCGTTGCAGCTGAAAACCAATCGACCCAGGCGCGTTGCTCCATGGTTTAATTCTGAAACCCGTGTTCTCAAACAAAAAACTCGGCAATTAGAAAGACTGTGGCGTAAATCTAAATCGGAACAATCTCTGAAGGCTTGGAAATGTAGCTTGCTAAGCTATAAACAAACTCTTTTTAAAGCCAAGACATTATATTACTCTTGTTTAATAGAAATAAACAAAAATAACCCTCGGTTTCTGTTCAACACTGTAGCCAGACTGACAAACAGTCATACTGTAGTGGAACCAATAATCCCAGAATCTTCAAACTGCCATGACTTTCTTAAATTCTTTAATGATAAAATTATAACCATCAGAGGTAAAATCAATGAAGCACTTTCCTCAGATCAAGCTCAGGGAAACCAGCCACTGCCTCCACCTGAAATACCTGAAATACTAGATAGTTTCTCACCAGTAAATGGGGCTGAGATTACTTCGATTGTAATGTCTTCTAAAACTTCGACCTGTCTCCTAGATCCAATTCCAACTAAGCTTTTCAAAGATATTCTTCCAGTTATTTTAAATACGATCTTAACTATAATAAACACGTCTCTAGAAATTGGCTATGTGCCACAGTCATTTAAATTCGCAGTAATCAAACCACTGCTGAAAAAACCTAATCTTGATCCTGATATTCTAGCCAACTACAGACCAATATCAAATCTGCCTTTTATTTCAAAAGTCCTGGAAAAACTCGTGGTTAAACAGCTTTACCGCCACCTACAGGACAATAGTTTATTTGAGAAATTTCAGTCAGGATATAGAGCTTATCACAGCACTGAGACTGCGTTAGTTAAAGTCACTAATGACTTGCTATTGGCGGCTGACGCAGGTCTAGTCTCAATCCTGGTTCTCTTAGACCTCAGTGCAGCTTTTGATACAATCGACCACAATATTCTCCTGCAGAGGTTAGAATGTGAGGTTGGCATCAGAGGAAAAGCCCTCTGCTGGTTCAAATCCTATTTATCTAATAGGTACCAATTTGTTCACGTTAACCAACAGTCCTCACCATGCTCCCAGGTCAGTTATGGGGTTCCTCAAGGGTCCATGCTCGGGCCAATTTTATTTCTGTTATATATGCTTCCTTTAGGGAACATAATTAGAAACCACGATATCAATTTTCATTGTTATGCAGATGACACACAACTGTATTTATCTATGAAACCTGATCAAACTAATCAAATAGACAGACTCAGTGACTGTATCAGAGAAATTAAAACCTGGATGACTACGAACTATCTCCGTCTTAATCCTGGCAAAACAGAGGTCATTATACTAGGCCCCCATAAACTGAAAGAGTGTCTATCTGAACAGATTATCACCTTAGATAATGTCAGTGTATCTTCCTCCTCTACTGTGAGGAACCTCGGGGTCTTATTTGATCAGGATATCTCCTTTAAAGCACACATCAACCTGGCTTGTAAAACAGCATATTTCCACTTGCGCAACATAGCTAAAATAAGAAACATTCTACCTAGAAGCGATGCAGAAAAACTCATTCATGCATATGTTTCTACTAGACTGGACTACTGCAACTCCCTTCTTGCAGCCTGCCCAAAAAGTGCGTTAAAAAACTTTCAGTTGGTTCAAAATTCGGCCGCCAGATTATTAACCGGAACCAGAAGACGTGAACACATTACTCCCGTTCTAAAATCTCTTCACTGGCTTCCTGTCGAGTTTAGAGTTGGATTTAAAATCCTTCTCCTCACTTACAAAATCCTAAATGGGATGGCTCCGACCTATCTCCAAGATGCTTTAACGCCTTATCAACCAATCAGAGCACTCCGCTCTCAAAATGCAGTGTTACTGGTGACTCCTAGGGTCTCTAAATGGACATTAGGTGGAAGAGCCTTTAGCTATCAGGCACCGTTTTTATGGAACCAGCTTCCAAGTGGTGTCAAAGAGGCAGACACAGTCTCCACATTTAAGGTTAGGCTCAAGACGTTTCTCTTCGATGCAGCCTATGATCAGGTCAGCTAGGGATTCTAAACTAAACTTAACTTAACTTTACTAAACTTTACTAAACTAAACTATACTAACTAAATACTAGTCTAAATACTAAACTATTCACAAAGCTGCCCTAGGAGCTAGAATGCTGTGGGAAATACGGTGCACTGAGTCCTATCCTCTAATGTCTGAATGTTATTCCCTTTAGTCCGTTCATTGCTTTTCACCTGTTGTCCCCCCCTTCGAGTGGGAGTCTTCTCCAGTTTCAGTTGCTGACTCCACTGTCACGAGGGCCTACGAACAAGCTCCGGCCGGACTGGGAGGACACTCCTGTCGGTCCTGCCCGCGGACTGGCTTCAGTTCTACCTCTGGGATCCGTAGTTCTTGTGCTGGACCGTCCAACGGACTGTACTCAACATAGTCCTAGGCTTTACTTCTTATTGTCTCATGCTAGCTGTTGCCAAAGCTGTCCGTCCCTGGGAGAGGGATCCCTCCATACTGTGGTTCTCCCCAAGATTTCTTCTTTTCCCACTGGGTTTTTGGAGTTTTTTCTTGCCGGATGTGAGGGTCTAAGGCAGTGGTTGCTTCGTTTTGTCTCGTTACTGTGAATTTGACACATTAATATTATGCTTATTCACTGTTTTTATTTTTACCAATCAATGTAACATCTTGAAGCCCTCTGAGGCAACTGTTGTTGTGATACTGGGCTATACAAAAATAAATTGATTGAAATTGATTGAAATTTACAAGCTTATCCATAGAGTTATGGATAATATAGAGATAATTTATTGCTTTTTTTTTTTTACTAAACAAGAGAAATAAAAAATACTGCAGTAATTTGTGATGAAAAAGAACTATGATCACATCAAAAAAATTTATTTCAAAAACTAATTCATCTGCAGATTCAAAAATAAGTGATGTGAACTTGACAACTAATAATTTCTCGCTTGTTTAGAAAATTATGAAATCTGATTCATTTTGGTATTTCAAAAGACTAAAAATGTGTTTTCAAATATAAAAACATGAAAAACCACAACACAAGAATGTCCATGAGTACAATGTCACACAGTTCCAACTTCAGACACATTGTGGAGGTTGCAAAGAGAGGAGACGGACGAGGGGGTAGAGTCGAGCGGAGTTTGTTATCAGCACATGCGAGTGACAGATGTCAGTCCAGGAAGCACTTAGCTGGATTAATGATCAGTCCGTGCTTGGTAAGCCTCTCGAAGATCTGTTGCCAGTGTAACAGGTGCTCCTCGGCCGAGACGCTGGCCCCCAGGATCCCATCCAGGTACACAAACAGGAACATCAGCTCTCTTAACACAGAGTCCATCAGCCGCTGGAAAGTTTGCGCCACACCTTTCAGTCCAAACTTCATCTGCAGAAACTCAAATAGCCCAAAAGAAGGGATCAGCTCAGTCTTGGCCACGTGCTGGGGGTGGACCAGGATGTAGCCTCTGACTAAGTCCACCTCGAAAAACATAACTTTCCCTGCCAGGTGCTGATCGTGCTTGGTGATGTTATTCAGGTGCTGAAAATCAAAACGCAGCCTCCAGCTGCCATCCGATTTCAGGACCATGTGCAGGGGTGAGGCCCACGGGCTGCCAGGGCGCCGCACAATTCCCAGTCGCTCCATAGCGGCAAACTCCTCCCTGGCGATCCCAAGCTTAGCCACATCCTGCCGGCGAGGGTGCGCTAAAACCAGCGGCCCAGGAGATATACTGTTCTACCCTGTGATTAACGAGGGAAGCTGAGAAGGTGGGGACTGTGAGATCTGGAAACTCAGCCAGGAGCCGCTGGTACACATCCCCAGTGGACAGACTTCACGAGGAAAAGCTATCCCCCCTTCCCCAAGGTGCATGGATATGAGGAGAAGGAGAGTGCGTCCACCAAGCGGTAGTTTATAATGCCCACCGATAATCCATGTGTGCACAGGAAATCAGCCCGGAGAATCGGCACGGCCACATCAGCCATCACAAAATCCCAGCCGAACTGCCGACCATCAAAACACACGGTCACAAACCTGGTGCCAAACGTACAGATTGGGGTCTTGTTTATTGCATCCAGCTGCGAGCTGTGCTCACCACTGGCTCTGTCTGTGCTGGAAGCCGGCAGAACGCTCCGCTGTGCACCAGTGTCCACGAGGAAAAGCCTCCCAGACACAGTGTCTTTAAAAAAACAGCAGCTTGTAAGTATCCTCAGCGCTCACAGTTGCTACCAAGCGCTGAGGCAGCTGATTCCCTGCACCGGGAACGAGCACGGCGGCGTGCAGCCCTTCGCCTGGGATCCGAACCGCTAATGGAAAAAGCACAGTGGCCGTCATCTGTCCGCTGCTCCTTCGCTGCAGCGATTTTAGCTGGTGCGTCCTCCGCTGGCTGGTTTTGCGGCTCTGGCTTCCACGCCGCATGGACTCCGAGCGGGCGTGATGCGAGCAGCATCCTGTTGGCCTCCTCCGCCAGACCCCGGTAGTCTGTTAATAAGGCAGGTGGTTGTCGAATCCAGAGCTGCCACCACGTCTCGTCCGCCGTTATACCTCTCAGCTGGAACTGTGCCTCGATGTGCTGGAACCACGGCTCCGGATCGTGCTGCCAGAAGTCCGGCAGCTTGATCGCAGAGGCATATACAGCGAAACCGCCTTGCGCTTCCGCGCCGTCGCTTGACTCCACAGACATGTCCAAATTCAGGGTCACCAACGTGGAGGTTGCAAAGAGAGGAGACGGATGAGGGAGTAGAGTGCAGTGGAGTTTATGATCCGCACATGTGAGTGACAGCTGTCAATCCAGGAAGCCACCCTTTATAGATAACTTCCGCCTTTTTGACCCCCACTGACAGTGCACCACACCTCCCCACATCACCAAACCCCAATCCTTCTAATTGAGGAATTTTCCTTCCCAGCAGACACCACAACATAAGCATTTATTTGTGTGTGTGACACAACTTCTATGACTTCAGTCCTAAAGGCAGGTATAAAGAAAATGGATGGATTCAGTCAATACACAGCGATGCCACTATCTTTTGTTTTTATACTCACCCAGCCTGTTGACCACATATCGACCCAGGAAACCGGTGGCGCCGAACACTGTGGCCGCGATCCCGCTGGATGAGGAGCGACCTCCTTTCCCTTTGGGGATGACCGCATGGTGCAGCTTCCTCTGCTGGACTGTGGTGACCGAGGCAGCCGACAACACAGCAGGGAAGCAAGTGCCTGACAGAAGGAGAGGGACACACACTTCAGTCTGCATCAAAGGGCTGGACCCAGTACAATAGACCAGGCAGAATATAAAATACTGCATTTTGAACATGAAAATACAGCATGGAAACTTCATAAGAGGCCGTCTGGAAACCAAAACACACATTACAGTACATACCGAGGTCAGTTATCAGAGGTGTCAGTGTGACAGGAAAGCTCTAAATTCCAAAAGGTTCATCACTTTAATGTTCTCTGTTAAATAACTGCTTGGTACTTAAAGACAAAGGTTTGTGAAAAAAAGTTAACAAGAGTTGCACCCTAAAACATGGTTCTTTTGTTTTTACAATTGTGTTTGTCTCTTATAACTCCAATATAAAAATATATATATATATATATGTTCTGAATTAAACACAAAGATGAACCAACAGCCCTCTGTATTTGAACTATGACAATACCACTGGTGTTGTGGAGTACTGAAATGCTTATCCATTTTTTATATACATGGATAATGTAATTTTTCATAACACCATAAGGATTAAAGCCAAATGATATTATTACAACCATGTATTACGTGGAATATTACAATGGTGGATTTTAGGATGCGATTTTGAGGGGTGCACGGAACTACTGGATAAATTAGTACCCAGAAAAGACAAATTAGGTGATTTTGTGGTGTCACAACCTGCACGCGTGAATTGTATACAGAGTAAATAACCTGCAGTAACCTTGCAGGCTCAGCTACACTGCAAAGGTGAATATTGTAGCTGTCATAACACAACATAGCGTGTTCCTCTGACATTTATAAGAGACTAGTTTAAAGTCATTGGTTTCTGAACTTGCCGTATTTTCCGGATCACGACTGTGCCAGAAAAATAAACTCACTAAGAGTAATTTTCATGAAAAAAAAACTGTTGTAGATAATTATTTAACATCTGCATAGATTTATTTTAAATGTTTATATTCTCCCAAAGCTAATCGAAGCCCTTGCTAGCAGGTTATTAGCCTAGCCTGTTAGCAAGGTCACTCAATCCGAGTGTAGAATCTACATGGGAGCCCGTGATGGGACGACACGCGCACGAAGATATGCTCGTTAACATGTAATACGTGTTGTTATACATATATTCTTTATCCTGAAGTCTCACTACTTACTTGAAATCTTTGGAAGGACACTGGCAGGACGGCTAACCAATGCTACGGTCGCCATCTTTCCGACTACGGCAAGCCGTGTGGGCCAAAACAGTCTGACGCTAAACGTCATCCTGCACGTGACAGGCGCAAAATATCACTGTTTGATGGAAACTTCACATTTATTCCTCTGTTGTTCAGTCACAAGCCTTTACAGTATAAAAATCAATGTTAATCGATGGAAAATGCATTGTTTATCATATTGTATTCCATTTATTTCTACACTTCTTTTACATGTGTGAATGTTTTGGAAAGGTAAGCGTAACAGTTTAATGAAAACTAGAAAATTTGGATAGAAATAAGGGATCAAGGGAATTAGTTGTAAATTAGGAGTCAGACTTTCCTTCATTCAACTTGGTAACAATCCGGATTGCTATCGGGTATCCTGGTGGTTTTAAGCCTCTCCAGTAAAAGAGAAACATTACTTGAAAATCATCAGTATGTTACAGTTGAGTTTGGGAAACTCTGCTGGACTTGAATCTCTACATGTTTGATGAGGTTGGCTGTGAAGATGGAATTGTTGACCGATTTGTTGCATTGTAATGAGTCTGAGACCTTTGAATATGGGGGATGGTTGAACACCGACTGTGGCCAGCTGCAGTGAGACACAAACAACCCGACAGGCTGCCAAACTGTCTGCAGAACAAGCTTAGACAGATTAAAAAATGCATGACACTTGGTTTAAAGCAAAAATGATGTTCACTGATGAATTTATTGAAAATATGAATTAGTGGATTGAGACCAGTGAAAATCATTGCACTGAAGTTCACGGTACTGGTGCTTGTAAAAAAGGTCTTGGATGATACTGACCCAGGTCAATTTGGCATGAACTCCCTAGATTGACAAAGAAAAGAGGAAACTGGTGTCTGTAAGAAATACAGCTAAAGGAAACAACAAACAATAGATGTGAAATCAAACCAGCTGGTAAAAGAAGAATCCTTTTTCATATGATCAAGGGTGTTTGGAAACATCACAAGTTGTGCTGATACAATTACTTGGGTGAATCGAACAGTAAGCAACAGACAAATCAACAACAAACATAGTATGTGGAGATTTTGTCACTACAAACCACATAAAATAACAGCTGCCATTGTGCGCCAATAGCGCTCCCTGTCTCTGCCAGCCATAAGAAATTCCTGTTTGATTGATGGCGATCTTCTCCAAAGATTTACAAGCTTGTACGCTGTACCTACCTAGATGTTGGAATGCAATGGAAGAGCTTCATGACAGATTTGTTTAATAAACAATGGGACTGGAAAGGAAACGCGAAATATCAAGAGAAAAAAAAAACAGTCTTTGAAACTATTTTATTTCATCATAAAATACATAAAAATTGCTTTTCTATTCAGCTACAGTCCACCATCTTGGGATTTATGTTTGCTTAAACATCTGAAAGGGACAAGTCTGTCTTTAGTTGGATCTCTGTTGGCTTCAAAAAACATAAATTAGTTATAAAAAGCAAATCAATTTTTTTACATCTTGTTACAGTTGATAAAACTAATTAAGGTTAAATTCATGTTGGGGGGAAATATTTCTAATCCAACTGGACACAGATAATAAAGTGCAAAAATTCTAATACTGCAAGGCACAAACTATCAATAATAGGATTGTCTTTTGTTTCTAATATAAAAAATATTAAGAATAACACAAACATACAAAACATTTTGATACAGTAACACAACAAGTAAAACCTTGTCTAAAACCTCAACAAATATCTGAAATATTTCTTTTTAAAATATGTCCTGTGGTACACATGTATAAGAAATTACAGCAGAAATACAATATATACAATAAAATCTATTACAAATACACATCTCATGGTTGTTGAGTTAAACTGTAAAACAAAATTGAACACAGCCTCAAATATATTTCACAATAAATAAGTGAAATAATAATCAGTATGTACCAATCTCAATCTACAAATATAAAGTATATGATAATTAATTCTTTGTTAATGTAATTACTAAAGAAAAAAAAAGATTTGGCTCAGCCTTTATTGCACACTTTCCTTCAAATCTTTTAATTTTATGAATGAAAAAACAGGCTAAAGAGTCTACAAGGTAAGAATAAGAAGCTTGAGAATATTTTATAGTTTTTCTATCATGCACTTTTTCAGAAAAGTTAAGTTGCTTTATTTTCTTTTATTGATTTCTGATCATGGGACAGGACAGGAAGTAAAGGTTTGTCTCAATTTTAAGCATTTCCAAGAACTAGGTTGAATAATTAATAGGGGACAATAATGGCAAAATGTTCATTTTCAACTGAAAATGAGGGTTTTACTGTAGAAGACAGTTTGTGTCTTTATCAGGACACAGTTTATCTCAATGTTATTTTTTTTAAATTACAATTGGTTGATTGACTTCACTGTCTTTAAACCTGAAAGTTTCACCAAACAACATAATACACTACGACTGTATACTCCAAACAATAAATAGAAGATGTCCATCTTTGTTAGTGACCAGTGGATCCGCTGTACATCCGTGTGGAGTTCATGGTGTTTGAGAACTTCGAACTTTTTAACCGATCAGTAAAAGACATTTATCTGAGCTGCTTTATCAACTCACAACTTCTCTCAATCATTATTTTGTAACATCATGTAGCAGTATGGCAGTGTTGGTTGCAAACGAGAGTGTATTTCATTTTTCTGCATGCACAGCAGTTTGAACGCTCATCGTCTGCACCGCCCTGAACGCAGCACGGTTCCCTCCGACTGTTACACGATGGGAGGCAAACACTGAGACGGCTCCTGGCTGTCGTCTCTCTCCGCTCCCGCTTCTTCCTGAGGTTTGATGATGATGTGAACGGGCCTCTCTCCGCTGCGCTCCTGCTGCTTGGTATCTGCGGAGAGCTTGCCCTCGCTCTCGCGCACCTCCTCCTCGGCCGAGGCTCCGATGGGCCGCAGACGCTCAGCGGGGTCCATCTTTGTGTCTGAGGCTGAACTGTCCCTCTGCAGCTTGTCGTCACTGTTGCTGTCTGAGCTGACCTTCTCTGCCGTGCCATGGAAACAAAGGTCATTTAATGTCAGCTTGCAGCGAACACAAAAGGCTTCGGTATATCTACAGTTATAGTGCTCACTACTCGAGTTACAAGGCAATTTTAGGCGAGTAGAAAGTCTGACTGAACTTTAAAGAAGGCAACTTTCTGCTGCATTTCAGTTATTTGCATTGTTTTTTTCTTCCCTCGCTTACCAGGCTTGCTGTTCACTTGTCTGTCCGTGCTGGTCGAACTGTCGGAGGTCTTCTTCACTGTGGGTCTGGCTCTGGGACGGACCTTGTTGAAATTCCCTTCTAAGATCCACTCGTGCTGTAATCCCTCATCAGGAGTCATGCGCTTGGTGGGATCCCAGCTGAAAAGCATGAAAAACCATTTTAAGTCGACCAGTAGAGTTTATATCGACACTTCAGTATATAGTATAGCTACTCCTTTCAAACGTTTTACTTATAAAACTTTACAGCAAAAAAAAAGAAAAGAAAAAAAGAAAAGAAACTCTCATGAAAAAATACATTGTGGGTGAAGTGGAGGCTTCTTTGAAAAGTTTTAGCTGAAATCTTACATGTAAGACATTACTGATTATCAGTTTTAGCCTTGAGCTGTCATTTGTTTCACCAATCAAGAATACAAGATTATGAAGATGATTATGTCATTTTATGAACAGTCAGTCAGAAGCGTGGATTATACTTACGCGAGGCAGCGTTTGATGAAATCTAAGAACAAAGCATCGTTTGTTTTCAACGCGGCTGACAGCTCCTTGGAGTTGGGCCTCCGTTTCTTCCCCTTGCTGTTGGTGATGTTCCTCGGGTTTCCTTTGGAGTCTGCACACAAATCACAGTACAGATTTATGATCCAGAGACACTATGTCCCCCTCTGCTCAGGACAGGAATAGCTAAATTTAATATAATATTCTAATAAACACAGCTGCGGGTATATGACATGGGAGTCTGCTGCTGTTCAGTCTATAAAAAAGTAATTAGAAATCTAAAGCAAACATGAATGTAGGTGAATAAGAAATCTCACCAAAGAATAACCTTCTCCTCGATGCGGACTGAATAAAATCATTTGGAGGCATTCCAAGAACCTGCAAGAGAAAATCAAACCACAGCTCTCAACCACCAATAAACTGTATTTTGATGTTTTGGCACATATAATATAGCATAGTTTAGAAAATCAAGAGATTAATATTTGACACTAGTTTCCTGCCAAACTGCCTGTGAGCGGTGCTCCGCCTCCCATCCCCAGTGAGGAGAAAGCCCAGGTGGAACTAATCACCTGGTTAATGTCCCCAGTCGGCTGGATGTGGAGGAAACACCTGTGCTACAGCTAGCCTGCACAAAAAGCGGGGGACAGCCCAAAACAAACTGTTTTTAAAACAGAGAAGGTGTTCCTCTCTGTGTGGCTAACCTGTGCAAACGTTCTTCACACCAGCAGCTAGACAGCTGGTAAGAGCCGCGTTAAGAATCGGTGTTTGAGTGAATTTCTCCGTCGGTTTAGCGCGGAGAAATGTTTGGTGCATTCAGGAGCACCTGGGAAATTCCAGCGTCATACGCGGATGTTAAGTTTAATGTTTGTTCATGGAAATACAAATTGTGTTGATTATTAGATTTATTTACGGATTAATGAGTCTTCTTTAAGATTTTGAAGTTCAAGTAAAAAATTTACTGAAAAGAAAGTTTGCATGCATGAATTGGGTTAAAGCATTTGATTTACTGCTACATTTGTTTAAACTGACTCAGTTTAAAATGTGTTAAATGAGTGAAACGTTATTTAAAATCTACCTTTGTTAAGAAAACTTGGTTCTTTATTGCAAAGTCATAATTCTGCTATTACATTGAATGCAACTTTTTTTGAAAGACTTTAAAAATACTACTTGCAGGAGTAATTGGGTTGTATTTTGTGTTTTCATTAAGGTTTTTCACCAGAAGAAACCTGGTGCAATCTAAAGAAACTTAAATGGCTCAAATCTACGATAACCTGCAACTGAAACCTGATGCATGACTATAAAAAAATTAAAAGAAAACTTTGAATGGTTCTTTGAATTTTTGTGGTGTTCTGAACTTGAATAGAATGTTTTCTTCACAGGATTTCACTCAGAGGCCTTGACGCGTGTCTCCATGACAAACCTCCATTATGCAGGCGATCTGCTCCACTTCACTCTCTCCTGGAAAGAGAGGATAGCCTGTGTAGAGCTCAGCGAGGATGCAGCCCAGACTCCACATGTCGATGGCCATGCTGTACGGGTGACCCAGAATGACCTCTGGGGAGCGGTAGAAGCGACTCTGGATGTAGGTGTACACTGCAGGAAATGACAGAAGACCCTCAACAGGTCAGTTCAAAATGTGTGACATAGTTAAAAACGTGAATATGAAAAAAGTACTTACCCCTTTGTTGTTCATAGCAGCTTGAACCAAAGTCCACCACCTTTATGTTCCCGGGTCCCCTCTGGGACAGAAGGATGTTCTCCTGATCAGAGATGGAAATACTTTCAAACACTGGCGCTTTGATGCAATTCTCGAATGCTCCACAAGATGGAGCACCACTCACATTAGTGCAACCAGTACACTGGTTCAATGCAAAACTCTGTGTCAATATCAACTATTGATGAGTTAACCAGACTGAAGTGTCATAATTTGGAGGTTATACGGTGGAGGTCAGTACCGGTTTGAGGTCGCAGTGGATTATCTTCTCCCTGTGAAGCATCTGCAAACACCTGAGAAGTGCATGAGCGAAGCGGCGGATGAGAGCGATGCTGAAACCCTGGAAGTTGTTTTTTTTGATCAGCTCGTACAAGTTCACCCTGTAGAGGAAAAAAACAACAATTCAGAGCTCAGAATGCTTTCCTTTCCTTTCCTTTGACCTGTTTGCTCTCTGTATTCATGCTGAACCAACACAGTCTTCGGAGCTCAACACAAACCGGCTTATAAAAAGATGCGGCTCATAATAGCGTCTTCATAATCCTCAAATAAACGCTCTGAGAAAAGAAGGCCGCTAAGTTCGGTGTCACTCAACACCAGCAACTGTCAAGCACGTACTTAGAAATAATCTATGTGCTCTTTGTGGTCACATTCAGAGGCAGAAAGATACAGTAGATAAAGGATATCCCTCCTGCTATTTCTTGCTCCTTGTGCTAAGTATGAACTGCTTTAGACTGTGTAACTGGATCCTTCACACCATGGAGCAAGAAGGGGTAAGAGATAGGGCCCTAATCAAGGCCTTAACTAAAGGATTCGGTGACAGTAATGTTAGACAAGGTGCCAGTCCAAGACGTCCTGTAAAGGTCATTCAGTCGGAGTGATACACAAAACTATCTCCCCTCGGAGAGATTTCAGAGGTGATCCACGCTAACCTCACATGGCTTAGGCTACACAGGTAATCACTTAAATCCCGACTGACTCCAGCTATGTAAAAGTAATGAAGAGAATCAAATGAGAAGTGCTTCTGATAAACAATACGGAGTTCACACCCCGCTCCTGTAGCAGTCAGAGGCGGCCTGCCTCAACCTCCTTCAGCCATAATGAACTCTGAGGCCTGGCGGGAGGGATGTGAGGGAGGCACTAACCCGAGGAGCTCAAAGGAGATGCAAAGGTGATTTCGGAAGTAGAAGTACTCCTTCATGTGGATGACGTTGTGCAGGTTGTCTTTATCTTTCCTCTTTATTACGTCCAAGATCTTCAGCTCTACCAGAGCTTGGTGATGGAACCTACAGACAGATTCACAGTTGTTACATATTAGGACATCTAGGTTTTTTTTTCTTCCCTCAACAACTAAATGTGATCCACTCCCTCCCGGCAGGAATCAGAGCTAAGATAGCCATCTGACCCAAAGAGAGTTCATCTCGGGCTGTTTGCACTCATTTTGTTTTCTGCATTATTGAAGCAGCGGTGAGACTCCAGCATCCGTCCTGCGGGACTGGAGCGTTTGCGGCCGCTGTGATGGCGGGCGCCGGGAGGGACAGGTAAGATAAAACCACGAGGTGCTGACTTCTATCCTGCTAAATCAGGTCCAGATTTGGCAGAGTCCTAAATCGTAAAGTGATCGCTGCGCGAGCATGCGGGAGGAAAGAAAAAAAAAAAAAAACTTACAACCGATCTCAAATGAATGGCAGATGCCGACTCCTTGAGTCTTGATTTCTCAGTTGTGGAAGAATTTTTTTTCTGAGTGGTTCTGGCTTAAGTGAGTTGAAGGAAATTTCTTTAACGAGTGAAGCTCCGTACCAAAATGTCTGTTTTTGTACCTTTTTTTGTTGCGTATCATCTTTATGGCCACCAGCTCGTTGTTCTTGTGGTCGAGACACTTCAGGACCTGACCGAAGGAGCCTTTGCCGATCACTTCGAGCACCTCAAACCTGTAGGCGATGTGGTCGTGCAGCACCTACGAGCACAAGAGGGCCGTTAATATCACATTTCACTGCATTATGTAATGTATGTGCGCACTCACAATAAAAATAGACCGCGCTAACATCCACATTCATCCATGTGAATTATTCAACAGCGGTCATAACTCTACCGCAGCTATTAATAAAACATGCAGTTAAAACGACATTTATTCTGAAGCATTCTGGTTTTGGGGTCCTGCACGGCGCGGGGACAGTATTAACTGTTCTCAGGCTTTGCTGTGTCTGTCAGTCAAAGCAGCTGAGTGAGTTGAGCTTCAGTAGACATGGAAGGAACTGAACAATGCTCAGTCACTCAGCCTTGAACGGCCCATTCATTACATATCGTCTATTGACACACAGCTGCCTGTCAGCCGCCTGATTTCTACAGAACAGTCAAGGCTGTTGTGACCTGGCTGCGCCTTATTGTAAACAGTATTAAACAATGCCGTCAGTCAAACGGACTCGGTGCCCGAAGCCGCTGGATTAGGGTCATCCGAAGGCATCTGGCCGTGTGCAGTTTAGCTTCGCTCATACATAAACAAGCACTCATGCATGAGCGTCTCGCAGGGCCACTTAAATGCCACTTCTATTTGCTGAAAGTGCTGTGTGTGATATTAAATGCGAGGACATTTCACCGTTTCATGAAAAACATCAACCTATGAGTTCGGCAGCAGTGCATTAGAGAGAGCTGCTGCAGTATTTTTCTAACCAATTGGCAACAGGTTACCAATGATAAGAGCTTTTTTTTTTTTTTTTGTCCCCCCAAAGAGGTGAAATCCTTCAGGCGTGAAGTTGAGCAGCGAGCCAATAACATGTGAAAAATTACATTTATGAATTTTGAATCGGCTTCAGAAAAATGTCACTGAATTGACATGCTTCGGAACATTGGGCTGACTGAAGTTTTGAAATTTTCCAAGAATATAACCCCCTCAAACACTAAATAAACCATTGAGGTGAATATTGGTGCTTTAACACAATATTTGGCTGAAGACATTTTGTGATGTGCAATCAATGCCTGATTGCATAAATGGAATAATAACAATACACTGGGTTAATACAAGACAAACTGAACATATTTTCTTTTTATCAGACTATTTGCTGGTTTCTACAAAGTTCTTTGATATATTTCCAGTATGAACTGAAACTTTCAGTGACCTGGAAGTGAATTAAATTATTAAATATTGCTTGGAGTTGTATTTGAGGCCCACTGAGGTAGAACTTGAAGTTATCTGGCCGTTCGTTACCCTGATGTAGCTCCCGTGCTCGTCGTCGTATCCAGAGTTCTGCGGCGCTCCCTGGGCGCCCTCGATCTTCTGAGAGCCCAGACCCAGGAACCAGGTCTCGGCGTAGTCCATGATCTCCTCCTGTTCGTACTCCGTCAGCCGCTCCTGGAAGTTCTTCAGCGCGTCTACAGCATTCAGAAAGACGGAGGAGGAAAACAGTGACTCACTCTGCTGATAACACCTCCGATCGCCTTCCCATGCCAGCACGCTATTTCCATCCAGCAGGAGAGTCTAAATGTTTTACAGAGTTACGTGTTTGCAGTGGAACGCCCACAGCAGGCGTAGCGCCTCAGTGATTGTTGTGAGTGAGTGTTGTGGTTCCCGATCACGTACCCAGTGGAGACATGGGTAACCGCTGTCCCTCGTACGCTTTCTCCTTCTCCAGCTTGTTGCCGAAAATCTTGCTGTTGCGGGAGACGGACACTTTATCCATGGTTGCACCGAAGCGCATCGTGAACTGCTGAGTGGGCTTCGGTCTCTCGTCCTGTAAAGTAGCATAATCAGACGGCGTCATGTTTGTTTCACAGTGCTGTCGTCTACAGGACTGCACAGCGTTCTGCAGAACGGCTCTCTACAGGAGCCTAATGAACATGACCGCCTCACCGAGTGCGTCTGATAGTTGTTTTGAATCCCTTTGTTGGCAATCTGAGGCAGGATGTTTTCAGACGGCTGGTGCTGGTTTTTGGCGTTGCTCACCACCACCTGGACCACCGGCGGCTCCAGCTGAGGCAGAGTCCCCACGCTGGGGCCAAACTTCTGCAGTGGAGGAGGACATGTCTCACTGACGAAATACAATTTGGAAGCAGTGATACAGAAAATGTGACCAAAATGTCTTCATTTATTATCAATCTGCAAAATGAAGAGAAACTCCAGGGAGAATATTTAGGCCATTCCATGAGGACATTGGCCAACTTCCACATCTTTTAAGATCTTTTTCTACACTGTGTAACACTTTGTGTACAGAGGACGAGAGCAGAGCAGCAAGTGTGAATTCAAAAATCTATGATTCCCTTTAGATTTATAGATACAGGCTACTCTTTTCATTCATTTTTCCCTGTGAGTTTGTGTTGCAGCTATCTCCCTACACCGTCTCCCTACATGCTCTCCATCCATGGAGACTCAGGTGACCGGGACCTCCAGCAGGCAGCGGCTGGAGTTACTGATCAGGGTGAGAGTAAAAAGGGGATGGAGCCCCGTGAGGTTCGGTACTGACAGGGTCTGTCTGTGGCAGCTTTGTGGGGGAGGTGAGGTGCAGTAACCTGCTTTTCTCTGGCTGCCACCCTGATTGCTCCGGGAGCAAGATTACATGTGTCACATTATTGCAGGACTCCATCCTGGCAGTGATGGGCAAAATTAGGCCTCAGGCGTTCGCCAAGTCTCCTGGAGAACATAAGTTGCCTCGTAAAAGTATGTTCTGTCAAAATGAGGGAATTAAAAAGCTTATCTAAACTACGTTTGCAGTTTTTTTTTTTGATGCAACTCCACAGAAAACGAGATTCCCTAACAGAGTGCTGCTCCACACACGGCACTGTGCTGCATTAACATAATATATTCTAAAGTATTAATTATTAATAGCATTTCATAAAAAATAGCTTTACCATTTCTGCGGTCAATAGTTGATATATTTCCCCTCACGTGTTAAAGGCTGCTGCAGGATCTGCCAACTTGGTTATGACGCATAGAGATAGGGCTAAATATAGTTGCAAGCACCTGCCACAACGGGCAAAGGAAGTAAACACAGTTACATGCCTCCACGTAACTGCTGTTGTGTTATTGGTAATCTGTAATGCGTCACATATGTGCACGAGCACATTCATGCTTATTGTTTCTAAAGTTACAGGAGTAAGAGGACGTTTAACAGGAGGCGGTTTTAAACAGAAGGCTTCTCCTAATGATCCAAACAACACAGTCAGTTTAAGTTAGAGTAATCAGGTCTCTGGTTTCTAAAAAAAAAAACAAAAAAAAAAAAAAAGCACGAATCCCTGTGTATCTCATTACACAGAAAAAAAAAGAAGAGGACTGACGCTTTCAGACATGTATTGATTCATTCAAGTGCGCTGCAATAGTTTGAATGCAAAAAATGGAAAAGGAGTTGCAGTCGAAGGTATTTGTGGGCAGCTGTTAAGAGATTAGACCGACCTGCGAGCAGGGTCGATTAGTTCCAATACGGGAGCCTTCTGATGGGAGTCTGTGGGGGTGAGGGAAAGCCTCCGGTCGTGATGCCTGTGGGAGGAATGAGAGAAATTCATTCATCCAATAAATACACAACATAAATAGATCAAACATGTTTTTTCTCTTCTGTGGATGAAATGAGCCGTATTACTTAGTTTTATATTCCATAGTGTTTTATAACATGATCTTTCAGCCAGATGGGAGAATTCCTTTGCACCAAATGCAGTAGGTTAGTGCAATCCCGTGGCGTACGTGCTGCCTGGATTCTCCAGTCACTTCAGTCTCGGGGCAGCTGAGCAGGGTGGAAACCAGACCAGCAAAAATAATGCACTATGATCCTAAAATAGATCAGTTCTGCAAAAACCCAGCAACAACGACTCGCTCACTCCCCAGCACTCTGTGTACCTGCTAGTGTGTGCAGGTGTGCGTGCCCATGTGCCTGGCGGTACACGTGCCTCCAAGCATGTGCGCCCTGGAAATTCATTTGAATGGATGAGTTACATGCAAGGAACTGATGACAAAAATCCAAGGATTTCCGGATGTTGCAAAAGAAAAAAAGATACACAAAGGATTCGGCACGTTTCTGTGGAGCACCAAGCCAGCTTACACGTGCTTTAATAATCAGTGGGTGAGCGTGTGACTGTGATAGGCGACACCATATGGGTGAAACAAAGCTTAGCCTCATATGGGGATCTGTGTTAAATTCGCTCTGTTGCCCGACGGGGGTGGAGGGAGGGAGGGAGGGAGGCAGTGAGGAAAGGATAAATGGCTTCTTATCCACAGGTTTTAGATGGGAAACAGCTTTCCAGACATGATTTTTAAAGCTTGAAATAAATGGCAAAGAAACATTAGGTTAGTTAGGTGATCTAATCCAGCCTGGAGAGGAGAGATGAAGCTAACAATGACCGGCTCTGCTCACGTGTCAGAGGTCCCACACTGGAGAAAACGCTTCTCCATTCATATGGGAAGAAGAAGCAATTTTCCAGCGAGACAATGACAACGGGTGCAGCCCAGCAAGAGTCCGGTACGCTGACGCCGTCACGTTCCGATCTCTGGAGGTTTGTGAGCGACAGCAGGAGCCATGTAGGTCACTATGCCAGGTTTGGCCTCTAAAACATCACCTGCAAAGGTCTGCTGTAAGCCTGGCTAATGAACACTGAGCCCGCTGACACCACACCATCTGCCCAGACAAGAGTCAGGCTTTTTAATCTTTACTTTTGTAGTTATTACATGCGCACAATCAAAAAACTCAAATAATTTTACAGCCACTGTGCAATCTAGGTGTATGTTTCACAAAGCTAATGCACATAAAATAATTGTTACATAGTGAAATTGATGTAATTTAAAAGAAAATAAAAAAATGGGAAGGGGGGGACAAAAGCAGCTGGCAGCTCCAGCTCTGTCCATGTGATCTGGGGTCTTTGCTGCAGGTGGGTCATCCAGGCAGCTGTGCCAGAGCAGCTTTGGCTTCAGTGGTCAGAGGTTCACTTGGTCAGAGGGTCAAAGCACAGCAGGGAAAGCAGAAGTTACTGAGGGTAAACATCAACAGACCGTAATGCGGTGCCCTCCCTGTGCTGTCGCCTATCCGGCATTCACATGGGTCCACTGGAAATATGCAATCACCGATCAATCAGTATGACCAAAATGAGTTTCAGTCAACACACCCTGAGCTCATCAGTCAAAGAAGGTGGACTAAAGGAGGAATTCACTGAAGATCTCCAAACAGCAGGGGGTTAAATTTATATCACTTTCCATGTACGGTGTGAAAAATACACCAGAACACGTATAGACTTACAGAATCTGTCAGCACAACAAACACTGAAGTAAGTAGGCTAAAAAACGACTGAAATAGAAATGGATCAGATTTTTCATCACAGGCTGGCGTGCATTCAGCAGAAAGAGGGTGGCGGAGGAGAAATTCAGCATTTAAACCAAAAAACTTGTGAAGGTAAAAATGTGAATTGTTTCAAAGTGAGAGTGAATTACAGGCATTAGTCAGTTAAATTAATGTAAAAGTACAGTACAGAGAAGAATCTATCTTCAGTTTTGGTGAACTAATACATATCCTTTAAAAAAAAAATCTGGCTTTATTCACCCCACATAGTGAAAGCCAGTTTTCACAGCAGCAACATTGCACAAGACGTTGTAAAATGAATACTTTGTCTCTGGGTATTGGATAATTAAAAAACTAAACTGTTAATAAATGAAAATACTCATAATCTGACTGACTATAGGGATATTTAAATAATACAAGGAGGCAATTCTAAGCTATCATAAGAAAAATCATCTGGTCAGTAAATTTCCAGTAAAGCAACCACACAATAATCCAACTCAGGTAGACAACAGATCTTAAATCAGTCCATCAGCCCACCAATAACAATGTCTCACCTTGGTATTAATTTCTGGCAACATGTTGCGTTATCAGTGTCTCGACAATCCAAACAAACGGGAGGAATTATGAAATCCAAGCAACAGTCATGATATCCGGTTCTTCTCGAGACAAGACACACTCCAACTTCGTGACCAACTCTGGATGATGAGCAGCGAGAAGACAATCCCGATGAGTGATTAGATCACCCAGACCTGAGGCGGACGCCCGGTTTTACGCGCACGGAGGGTAAACGCGCTGTCGTCAGAAGCGGGATTAGCGCGCGAGGCAAGCTGCTGCTGAGGGTCTCTGCCACCTGTTCAGGTTCCTGCCGCTGACAGCTGGGCCTCTCCCGATATAGATTTGTGTTTTTTTCTTTTTTATCCGTCCACCTACAACACGCCGTGTGACTGATGCGCTCTCTCCAACGCGCTGCAGGAACGAGCGTCTTCTTCTTTCTCTTAACGCCGACGCGCGCGCGCTCCTTGGCCACGCGGCCGGAGCGCACTTCCAAGACTCGGTTCGGTTGGATGTCGTGCAGACTCGCTGGAATCGCTTCTCAACCTGAGATCCTTCTGCGTTTTTCTGCACGGCGCATCGCGCGCTGTGAAGGATGTTCAGTGGGCTGAAACCATCTTACATAATACTGCGATATACAGGCGTTTGGTGTAGTTTGCAACCCTCGAGCACTTCTGCAGCCTTCAGGCTAAAGTCGATGTTTTATTTATAGGTATTGGTTCATATTCCTGGAGGTGGAGAAAAACAAAACATTGATTTTCAATCATTTCCCTATTTCGTTGCAGATACATTTTTTTAACCTATAAAGAGAAACCCCCCCCCCACTAAATTATTAAACATCTAAATATATCTATGAAACCAGGAGACAGAAATGTATTTTAACCTTGATAGAATCCTCTTTAATAACTGCAGTATGCACGTTATTCTTCAGAGTAACAGGTCAGACATGATGACATTACCCCCCCCCCCCATATTTCTCTACTAAATATACTCAGATGACATTTGTTTTCCAGTGACTAATCCTCGCTGTAATCAAGTTGCTTTAAACATGTGATTAGCCTACAACAAGTACAAGAGGATGAATATGATAACACAACAGCTGTTATGTAACTAGAGGCTACTTCAGTAATCAGCCTCTGCTGTGAGGAGGAGCAGCAGAAGAAGCTGCTTCTGTCCTCCTTGTTTCTCTCTGCAGCCGTTCTCCTTACTCCCACCTGCGTCTGTGTCGAAGAAAATATTAAAAATGGTCAGAATTAAATTTAGAGACAGATCTAAAGTCTTTCATGGAACTGGTAGCACATGTGCTTTCTGGATCGTGCTGTGCCGAGGGTTTGGCCCTTGCTGGCTGAGTGGCCTTTTAGTGAAATGAACCAACATAGAAACAACAAAACTGAGGCAGGCAACACAACCCTTTTAGAAGTGCAAGAGCCCCTTTTAAAAATAGCCCGTTTAATAAAGGCAGGGGTTGCAGAGGGAGGCATTCCTCTTTTGCATCCTGGATCACAACCTGGAGAAGGCAGGTTAGAGAAATGTCTCTATACTCGAGTTTATGATTCAAATGCTCCCCAAGCCTTGACTTTGCATCCACACTGCAGCATGTCTGGAAAAGACACTGGGATGAGAAGCTGAGACACCCCTTTGCTGTCCGTCTGCTAAAAATACTGGGAGCTTTGCCAGGCATCAAGACTGTAAACAAGATGAAACGTCTAGTTTCTCTGCCGTTTGGTAACTGTAAACCTCACCGCATCACACCTGAGACAGTCATTATGCGGCGTGCGTTCCGTTTTGTCGCCCAGGTGACGATGTGTTGGATAACGCATGAGAGCAGCTGGAGCAAAACAATGCAGACGGTATGTCTGGCTCTGGGCAGTAGAAAGAAAGCATCACATACAGAATAATAAAAATATTAAACCGTTCAATAAATAAAAGCTAACAATTAAAGACTGAGATTTAGCGTGTGCATACGAGGGTGTGGCTAAATAGACAACACAAGTAAATTTGAGTCCAGAACTTGTGGGCTGAGTTGGATGTGAACGTACCTCGGGTTGGACCCTCCTGTTCCTGCCCCAGCAGCATCCCTGAAGGAGGCTAACACCACAGCAGGCAGGTGAGGTCCCGTCTTCCCACATAGCACGTGTCCCCCATACTGCCACGACCACACCCCGAAGCCTACCTCCACCTTTTCCGGGGAGAAGGGAGGTGGTAACTCACTCGGCTTGGACGAAGACTCACGTGTGATGATGGTGATGAAGATGCCAGGCCTGCATTTCCTGTTAACCGTTAGCCAAGCAACTCCTTGAACTCAGATCTTCACTTTTCATGACTCATGACTGAGTTTCCATGCGCCTCTTTAGATGTGGGCAAATCCTGAAATTCAGCATGAATTCTTAACGCAGAACTTCCTGTGACTCTTCACAGCTCCTCACTGCACTCTGGACGTGGCTCCGCCGCCTCATTTATTCAAATAAGGTCACGTTCCGGTTGTTTCGAGACCTGGATGCCCACTGCGTTTTCTTCCCTTTCGGCTTCCTGCGAACTATTTGTGCTCCGGGATATAGACAGAATAGAGAGGCAGGCTGCCGACAGACAGTGAGAGGATGCTGATGCTTTGTGCCGCTGCTATTATTGGTGAGGGAGTGCTCTCTGTCTCCGCTGCTGCCAGTGACGTACGGACGGGGCTCAACAAGGGACCCATCCCAAGCCAGAGACAGCGCGGCAGGGGCCTGGCACTTAGCTTCCTGTAAAAAGCGGCTCCTGGGAGTGCAGGGGGGCGGGGTGGGTGGGTACAGTAGCTACAGATCCTGTCCTCCCAGGTGGGCTCTTCATGGGGCCGAGGAAGCCAGACAGGGAGGAGGTGCGTCTCTAATGGGCCTCCCATGTGGCTCGGCAGACGCCTTCAACTTCCCTCTCCCTGCTCACTTGCCAATGTATCCTGGAGACAAAGCCGGCGGGGATGTCATATCCCCCCGCCCGCTTCTCGTTTTCTGCTCCTCCGTCTCTTTTAGCCCTCTCCACCTGCTTCACTGCTGCCGCAAACCCCTGTGGGATGCTGACAAATAGCTTACCCCACCTCACCGTAAGCTACCCCTGGCCTCCTGCCGGCGGCGGCAATCAGCAGCAGAGAACCGCAGAGTCCACAGCAAGACGCGGCGAGCGAAAGAGGCTGAGTTTGAGCTTTCCACTGGATGTCACAAACACCACAGTCTTTTTTTGTTTTTCAGTGTATGACTGTACCCAGTGCTGATTATCAAATGATTTACTGGAGGCGAGTAAAAGATGATTTAGCACCGTCTGTCCATTTAACGTCATGTTGTTCGGCGGGTTACAGTTTCACACTATATTTTAAAGGTTGTTTTCATGCCGCTCTCACACGGCGGGAGAGGCCGCACAACTTTCACCCTGCTGCCAAAAATAAAATCTGTGAATCACCATGTTTTGGTGACAGGAAAAATGTTGCTATTCTGGTAGCAAGAAGCCGCAGGGCACTGTATTTCATTACTGCCCAGTCAGCTACTTTTGACACTTACATAACACGCAGTTACAGTAGCTTGTGTATTCCACCTCTTCCTACTTGTCTTTAGCTTTTTAATTTGCAATAATTAATGATTCTATCGCCCAGGTGTCATCTGACAGGCTGGCGCTGCCTTCCCATGCCTCTGACTCATCAGGATTGAGTGAGCAGCAGGTGTTTGGAATTGCTACATCAGGTCAGATAAGACTTAAAATAAGGCTGAATTTCCTCCTGGGTGCAGACGGTAACCTGGTGCCTTACATACTGTTGGGCCGTTTGGGCTAATCGCCGCCAGGTGCCAGACGGGGCAGACCGGGGCGAGGTGAGCCGTCAGCCAAAGCAGACAGTGTCAGTGTCCGCTGCCATTTGGCAGCGAGCAGTGTGGGTAGTCTGACATGGCTGGCAGGTGGACGGGCGGCATCTGCAGTTTTTAGATGCGCAGCAGATCTCCCAGTGACAGCATGTCACCGTGTGAGATATGGGTCGAGTTCACAAGTTGACACAAGCCCGTGCGTTTAGACACACGGGCGATTATAGGCTTAATTGTGACTTACATTCTAGTTGTTAATAGACCTTGAAATTGGATTGCAAACAAGTGCAAATTGAGAAAGAATTTGTGGTGAGAGGTTATTGGCCTTGCATGTAGCTGTCTATGAATGGAAATACAGGGGAGGGCAGAGATGCGTCCACTTGAGGAAATGTAGATAATTTTAAAATACTGAGCAGGCTTTTAATGGTGCAACAGCAATGTCGAGTCACGGACAAGCTGCAGTCGCTGCGTTGGACGAACATCTAATAAGAAGTTACTATGACAGTAATTACAATCAAGATAAAGTCTGGATTTTGGCCTGATTATTGTGATTCTGCCTCACAAGGGCCGGGTGTTTTATTGTGAGCATGTGCGGGTGTGTTTTGTCTCCTTGATTAAGTCTGTGCTTGTCTGAGTGTGTGTGTAAGAGATTGTGATTGTGGTTGTGGACACAAGCAGTCGTTAGGCCCAGCCAAATCTTATTAGCCACGAGGAGAGGCTCCCTCTGCCAGACTGAAGAGGCTGAGGCTGAAAAACAAACTCCTTAAATCATCTTTTGTCCAACAAGAGTAATGAAAGCGGGCGTGTGATTATATCAGAGAGCCATCGAGGTCTAAACGGTTTGCTGCCATCAGTCACATCCCAGAACAACATCCTGCGCTGTGAGCGCAGTCGTCATTCCTGTTATTTATATATTCCTAACACAGCTTCTGTGTATTTGTGCTGTTAGGTTTATGGAGATGCAGGCTGACCTACTCCTGTATATTTGTGTCAACCGTGCTGACTATGAAGACCACCTACAGAGGACACCTAATCCTCCCGCGCTCTATAATAACATCATTTCATGGACTGTAATAATCACTGGGACTCGATCAGGAGCCGCCTGTCTGTCTTCTTTTACAGACAGAGACCCAGACTGTCTGTTAAAAGGACCATAATTGGGCCACAGGTCGTCCTCTGCGGTGTTGTCCAGGACATGATTGGATCACAGTGGCATTAAAAACAATAGCTTTTCTCCACTGGACCAAAACGTGACATGGAAAAATAAATCCCCAGATTTATGAGGCCAAATACAGACAATAAACAAAATAAAATTTTTGTTATTAATCATGAAACCACCACAAACCTGAATGAGAACAATCCTCACCCTCAGCAGCGGAGACTCATATTCTCCTGGGGTCTATAAAACCGTTTCACACTGCTGTAAACCTCTTGCTGTCAGACAACACTTAGTGGACCCTCTTTTTCACGTCTCTCCACTCACTACTCGATCCACTGTATTGCTGTAAGAGACCGATCAATACTGGGCATCGAAAATAAAACTGCACGTAACCCTTTTGTCTTAAATGCATTTCTGCAAAACAGTCCTTCAGAACCATTAGAAAGACAGTGAGTGCATTCTGTGTGCTAGACAGATACTGCAACTTAGGAAACCGAGCAGCACTCGATTTTTTTTTACTGCTGTACGACTAGAAGATCTAAATAAATCCAGTCATTCAGTAAGTTGTATGATCTTGTTTCTAGGATATATTTGTTTCCCCAGATCTTGCAGTTATTCATTGTGTTTTACTGAGAAGTTTATGTTACAAGTGTGTGCTGGGAAATCTTGGACAGTCAAACCACAAAGTCCTGGGATCAGTGTATGAATGCAAAGCTCAATTTTTTTTTCTTTATTTTCTGGTAATTTTGAATTTATCTAATTTTGTTATGACTTTAACAGTCTGTTGAGTTACCACCTAACCTTTCGAAAACCAAGACTCGCTGAAAGGATATCGGTGACACTTGATTCTGGATATTTATCTGCAGTATTTCCAGTAAAACCATTTCAGTCGAGGGATCGTGTTTCAGATTTGACTGACGTTTTCGGTAGCTGATCACAATGAATATAAATAACCGACGCAGACACATAGAGTGAAGATAAAATGGGAAACAGAAATGTAATCAGGAACCCTTTAAAGACAGAACCACACAGTCTGGCCAGAAAAGGGAGACTGAGCCATTAAGTGTCTGCGATTGGGAAAACTTAAAAGCAACTTGACTGAAAGTGAAGCAGACAACACTGATGACAGAGCAGATTCAGAGCAGCAATGCACTTCCCATCAATGGAAGCAGAAACTCCACTTCTTCTTTACTGGTACCTCCAGTATTTTGCTTTACTGCTCTCTCTAATAAATGCTGTCATGAAGGTATTAGACCTGCAGTAGCTTAGATATGCTGTCAGATGTTTACTGGCGCCCAGCCTGAGCGGGAACAGCTGATGACACCCCTCTTCTGCACTCTACAGTTCACATCCAAAAATAAAAGTGAAAATATTAAAACATGCAGGAAAAGGAAGCGTTCACAGCAGCTCCCAATGCAGCCTCTGCTAAAACACCTCCGAGCAGAGCTTCCAGACAGCTGTCCTTCCCTGTGAAGCGCAGCAGAGATAAATCTTACCTCATTAATCATTCTTTCATCTAAGATCTGCTGCGTCCCATCCAAGGAGTGAGACCTGACCCGGGGCCTGAAGTCTGGCTCTGCTCGCCACTGAGAGCGTCGCTGTCATTTCAAAAAGAGCTGATCAGACAGAATTCATCGGCCTGCTTGCTCATGAGACACCTGAGTCAGGTGCGATGCACGGGAGCGTGATTGTCTCACAACTAATCTGCATTATCAAAATGTGTGTGGTGGGCCTGCGGCGCTAAATATTCCTGCGGGGCAGCAGGCTTCAGGCCCTATCATATGTGGTGTGGGTGTTGACCTGAATGCCCCAGACTCTGCCCTGCCAGCTCTGAGAACCTGAGGATGGAGTGGACGTGCTCGTGCAGTCCGGCCGACGTGAGTGATGATGGCCTGGCATCTCTGGCAGCTCCGGGGCCAAAACACCTTGTCCGCAAACGGCTCCAGTGTTGCCCCCCGTAAACTAAAATCTCCCAGCAACACCAAGGAAATCACCCTGTTTCATATTCCATTTTTATATATACCTATCAGTTCTGATTTCTATGTATTTCTTGAAACTTCCTCTCATTGCTAAAATACACCAGGAGGCCTGAGACGGGCCGAGCCTCCTCCAGTCAACGCGCTTCGTCTCCGGCTGGATATTTATTGCAGCGGGGGATGACATGCATCTAAATCTCCCAGTGATTAAAGCTGCAGACGAACCGCATCGAGTGAATGGACTTTAAAATCCAAATAAACAAGGGTGATAACCCTCACTCATGCTTTAGCTGCAGGCTCTGGTTCATGTTGGGCTCCAAGACGTGTTGCTTTCAACATGATAGTGGAGAACAATGCGTTTTTTTCATAGATTTCTCCAAAAGTAGTACCTGATACATGTATAACTGGTTCATCATTGCTTCAGAGTTCTCACAATTATAGCAAACTCTGGTGTGTGAGCAGCTAAATGTGGTCAATTTCTGGAGGTGTGAATGCTGCAGTTTTGCATCCTGATATACACAAAACAAGACTGAGTCGTAAACCTGAGTTGCAAACCCTCTGTGCTTGTGAAGCTGAGGTTTGCATCCCGTCTCCTTGGACCCACGGGGGTGACGGGCAGGCAGGGGAGGGGTGTGTCGCCACAGGTAAGACGAGAGTTGTCAGCCCTCTTTTCACCCCGGGGCACTAACTCTTCTGTCACCTTCCACAACAAACTTTGCGCCGCGATACGCTTTTGTCAGCACCCGGACACAAAAGACCCCGTGCCGGAGCTGGACTCAGACTGACAATACGCCGCTTTCAAATTGTAACAATTAGCGCAAATTACAGGATTTAATCGGGTGACATGCCTGGCAGATGTGGACAATGGGGACTGAAGCTCTTGTTGGCTTCGGGTGCCAAGTACAAGAAGAGGCTCTAGAGTTTCACGGGGCGTCTTGAAAAACAGAGGATGGAGTCTGTGAAGGAAATTCTGTCCTACATCTTAAAGACTCTGGTGTCGTTGAGTAAACTGGGCTGCTGTTGCTCCACAGCTACACACTGACACATGGCGGCCTGTGAGACCAGTACAGGTGATTCAGAGGTTAAGCCTGATTAACATGATCAGATATGATGCAACTGTAAGCCTTACGACTACTGCTACCACTGCTAATAATAGACGACTGTATTAAGGTATTACTTTAATGAAGTAAGTTGCAAGGTCTAGAACAAGAATGATTTTGTGCCTTTTACACATGGAGCTATTTAACTTTTAAAAACCAATAATTCTACGTAAGTATTTCAGCTGAAAATTGATCAAATAATCCCCTTAAAATTACAATTAAAAAGGGCATAATGAGTCATGACTGACAGGCAGGTTGGTTTTCCTTTTTATCCTGCGACTTAAAAATATTACATTGGTCAAAAGGTTAAGCTTGAAATGTTCCCGAGTTCATGCAGTGGTTTCACACACTTGAGCATGAAACACTGATCTTGGTCCTTTTCCTGTTTAGCGCAAAGATTTCTCCAGTCTCTTCATTGCTTGATGATATTATGTACTATAGATAATGGGATCTTCAAAAGTCTGTAGAATTTGATGTTCTGAAGTTGTTTTCATAATTTTCAAATAGCAATTAGTTTCTGCAAATTGATGAGCTCGCGCTGATCTTTGTTTCTAAGAGAGTTTTTATGTCGGTTAATTATACTTGTTCTTGTTATCTTCCAGCTTTTCTGACCTGTCGTCCTGCTGTTCAAAATTAGATCATATTTTTCATGAAAAAGGTATTATGCCATTCTGTAAACATGTATTCTGTTCAGTTTTAAACAAAACGAAGAATTGTGGGATTTGCAAAACCTCCCATCCTGTTTTTATTTACATCCTGTTTTTCTGAATTGAGGGTGTATATTTTAGATGAAACCAGATTATACAACGTTGCTCCTGAGCCGATGGAGATGGACTGAGAGGGAGCGCTGGGGGAGGACGCTGGCATACCCCGCAGCTCTGTGCTGCGTGACTCACTGTTAAAGGGAAACAGACATTTCATGCAACCCAGCCAGCCACTCATTAACTAAGCTCCCTGGGTGGTTGTTTACCCAGCATTCCTTGTAGATTCAATTAATGTTTATCAGGCTGGAGTAGCGTTTCTGTCCAGCTGTCCTCTCTGGGGTAACGGCGGCGCTCCCGCCTGCAGCTGTGACACAGTAACACGGCTCGAGGCCCGACGCCGCTCACGCTCGCGGTGTCCTGCGAGGACCGGTGGGAGGGATGACAGCCAGCCACAGCGCCGAGGATGCTGCTATGTGTGCGACTATTTTAGTGCCAGCAGAACACGGAGATTCACATGTTGACAAGCAGCGGGCCATGTGACGGCTCTGTATGGAAGCAACAGGCATCTCAGTTGGCACACACACACACGCTCGTGAGAGTTTGATCAATATGGGCACGACTCAGACTGAACACAGAACAGAAAACACGAAACACACCAAGATGGGCGACTGAAAAGAGTTACTAGACATTGGGGGTCGTGCAGTGGCAGTGTGAACGCTGCGCTCGGTGACACTGATATCGGCCTGTAATTCAGCAGAGGTGAGCGCTCTTTCTAAATGGCCGGCTTTAATTCAGCGGGTCCGGTGTCAACGGGGCACAAAGCAGCGAAGAGAAACCCTATCAGGGGCAGAGTTCATCTGAATAATAGGGCGTCACAGGGGTGACCGCCGGGCCAGGTGCAGCGCTGAGCCCTGCTAAACGGCACACTGAAGCAGGTCAAACTGTGTGTGTGTGTGTGTGTGTGTGTGTGTGTGTGTGTGTGTGTGTGTGTGTGTGTGTGTGTGTTTTTTTTTTTTTTTAATGGGATGGCAGTCACGCACTCTTTTGCTTCACAGAAGATTGTTCATTAATAATACACTAACAATTGCAAATTTTTTTGAAACAAAACCATTAATCGGTTTTTGGATCAAGTCAAAAATGAACAAATGAATGAATAATTAAACAAGAAATGACAGTGTAATGGCTCCAGTTGTATAACTAAATGAGTTTTCTGAAAACATAAGAAACTATACCGTTACTGGAAAGAACTGCACAGCTATAAATAGTTGAACTGATTATTCACACTGCCTTTGTTGCTAACCAACTCGAAACGGATGCAGATAAAAAAATCCAACTATCCAGTACATTAAGATTACTGCTTAGAAACTGCTTTAAAAAACACCCCCCAACATCCTAAAAATACAGTAGAGCAATAAAGTACAATCCACTTTATCCAAGATGTGTTTAGAGAATATTCACGATAACAAAAAGTGAAAGGATTTAAAGATCGTAGAATTTTTAAGCGGTGACGAAAATCTAAATCCCATTGAGTAAAATCTAAGTTCAAAGAGTTTAGTCAGTCTGCAGAAAATAAATGAGAGTCAGTGCAATGTATGTGAAAAGCACAAAAACACAACACACCAGTGTATATATGTGTGTGTGCGCATTGCCTCCATATGATGGATTTGAAAACATTGCCCGATATAAAAATAAAGTGTAGATGACGAATGTGGACTTCAGCAGTGAGTCACGTTATGTAAGAAGCACAAACATGAAAAGGCACAGCTTGCTGCAGTCTGAGGGAGCTTCACATCTTTGAGAGGTATGGTGTGTCTGCCGGGAGCAGCTGCTTACGTCCGTGTTTTCAAATGACGCAAATGCTTTCCGATGAAATCCTCACTTAGAAACTGAGAGAATCTTTGGAGGCGACGCCGTGAGCGCCGACCTCGCTCGCAGCAGCTTCAGACGTTGCCTCGATGCAACGGCTCGCTGATGTTCAAAGGTTTTGCTAGGGGCCAACATTACAGCCAGGGACGGCTGAAGAGGGCCGAGCTTTAAACTGAACCCGATTCTGCTGAATATTGATGTTTCATCTCCAGAAGAGTTGCACATCGATAGAAAAAGTTATTGTGGCTGCAGCATGTTTTTGTCTGCTGTGAACTCATGTTGTGCTCGTCAACATATCTGGCCGTTTAGATGGAGCTCTGCTGGGCTTCATCGTGTTGAGAACAGACGGTTCACTTCACTACATTACACCTGGTGGAAAACTGCCAGAAGTCAAGGAGGGAAAAAAATGACTGAAAATGATAAAGACGCCAACTTCTGAAATTCTGCTAAAAGGAACTTGAGGATTCACCTGATTTTAAAAAATAAAACAACAAAGCAAACAGTTGATAAACCTGGATCAGAAAAGAGTGAAAGCAGTTATTGGGACATACATGATTGGACATGAACATCCAAGATTTACTGTTTGTTAAATCTCTAAATCCTGCATATGTCTTTGTATTTTTTTTCTACCAAACAATAGTTTCAGGAGTATTTGGTATTACATGCATGATGGATTTATGTTCGCTGGACATTCTCTGGCCCATGGAGTAGACAGAGTGCAGGTCTTTGTAAAACTGAGCTTGTTTGAAGTGTTTCATTTGAAATGACTTTGTCCTGTATTATCACATATTCCTCTACAGGTTACAAAATTCCCTTCTTCCTCAGTCATGCACACAAACGAGCTCACGTGGACGGAAACACTCTTTTAATTTCTATCATCTCAATCCAGCACGCCTGTCTTCATGTGCACGTGTTATCTGCACTGTTCTCCCTCCATATTCATTGTTTCTTCATCAACCATCTCCACTGTATAAATAGAGACTAAATGAATATTGAGTGCAGGGAGCTTTGGACTGAGATGACAGTGGGCATTGTCCTCGTGCACAGCCTTTCACATCAAAGGGATTTACTCGTGCCAGCTCTACCGGTTTGTCCACCAACACGAGCGGCGAGGTTCGGAACTGTAATCAACCCTAAGTGGGAAATGGTCCTGCAGGAGCTCGGTGAGGGAGGTCTGAGAGGATTTCAAACTCGCTAATCCCCTCGGCGCTGGGCGTCCACTGCCGCATGAACGTGTCCTTGTAGGGCAGGGCGGAAAGATGGGGTACTTTCCAGGACGAGGGGACGATGGAGTTAACCTACACGGCGTCAGAGCAGAACACCCACAGTACAGCATGTGGCCTTATAGTGCTCCGGGGTTGGGTGCAGTGGTGCGCCTCTCTCAGATGTTTCAGCTGCACAGGCCAAGAACATCCCAGAGCAGAGCATGTTCCCTAATAAATCAGCTCTGCTGAGTGCACACTACCACCCAAATAACATTTATTTATCGGTCTCCAGATGAGCACTGGGTGTTCGGTTGCTTGGACTACCTTCACCCCGCAACATCTCGGAAGTCACCGTAACTTAGGATGATATACGGCGCTGTCTGTCGAGCTCATTCAAGACCTTAAACTATTTGAAAAATGACAAGTGGGACTTTCATAAGACAGAAACCGCTGTGTCCTTACCTTGATCAGTAGTGGAAAGGTGCATTTCCTCTCCTTCAACAGCTTATCCAGCTTATTTTTGGAGCCGATTCTGTATAAATGAAAAATCATAAATCATTATTCACCTAAGGCATACCAGGAAGGAGAGTGTTGATTTTGATTCATTGCTCAAAAATAAATCACTCGAACAAAAAGAAAGCACTAACTTCATCTGTGTCGCCCTTGACTCTGACTAACCCATGACTCACATCATCAACATAACTCTTACATAACCTTCATCTTCTGAGCTGCTCTTACTTATAGTCACAGCTGAAAGATGGTGAGTTCTCCACCGCAGCCTTTTTACATTAACTATACTGACACCTTCTGGGCACTTCTTTATTTTCTTATTCAGATAAATACATCTATCTTGTCCTGTTGGTCCTGTTGTGTACAGGTAATAAGTCTGATACAGCAGGTTCTGAAACTCCAGAGGGAACTCACGTCTGGTTTAGTAAATATGCATCCAATGTTGGAATGTCAAACTCTAAGTTTAGAGGCTTTACACAACTATTTTCATTGTTCCAGATGCTAAAATTATGGCATAATTCCCAATTAATAACTACACCAATAGAGTTTTGGATACGTTTTAGCTTATTAACGTGAGAATTATGAAATTGCTCACTTTTAATAGAATGGCAAAAAAAAAAAAAAAAAAAAAAAAAAAAAAAGAGGAATTCAAAGTCCTATTGGTATAGTGAGCATCTTTAGACTAATGATTTTAAAAACTTGTCTTTCAGGGTGTACGATTTGGTCGTTTACAAATAAAACAGTGACCTATCTATCTATCTGGATGCATGATGTGCCTTACTTATATTTATATCCAAAATTGTTCATCAAAATATGAACCAATATAAACTTTTTTTTTTTTTGTAATTTAATAAGCGTGCTTCATCGAGATATCCTTTCGATCGAGTTATCCTTTCACCGCTCAGGGAAACGCGCGGCTATTGGGCGTAAAATATGCGCAAACTTTCTAAAATAGTGCAACACTGACCTTTTCTCTGAAGACTTGCCAGGTGCGCTCATGGTGGAAAAAACAATCAACAAAGCGGGTTTGAAGAAGAGGTGGAGGCGCTACATGCCCGATAGCCGGTGAGTTGTCCGGATCCCGCCTTGGAGACGCGGTGCGTCACCGCCACCAGCGGCTTATCCAAAACGCAGTGGCAGTTTTACGCACCGCACTCGGTGCTCACTGGCGATCAGATTGTCCCTTTTTTTTATGCCGCTTTCACGCAGGTGCTCACGTGCGCGCGCGTTGAGCTCGAGGACAATGGCGGGCACGACCACCCGCTGGGATATACGTTTTCCACACACTGTGCGTCAGGAGCGCAAATACGACACCCCGACTCAGACCGTTCAACTTCGTTTGTCTTTACATCGAACTTCAGCACCTAAACAATATGATCAGTGAAAACATTTTTAAACTATGTTATTATCCAAATAAAAGTTAAGCCTATGAGGAAGAATTAATGAATAATTTCATTTCGAAATAAAGTTGTTCATTGTCCAGAGTCATTATTATAGGAAAAGGGACATTTACAAGTATAGTCGATATCGATACTTTGTTTCCCCCTTTTTTTGATTAAATCAACTTATTTGTCAAAGTTGCTTTATTTGGACCAAGCGCCTTGAAATGTCCAAAAATAAAAAAAAACAAAGCCTCAAAACCCCCAGTGAAAGACATACAGTTGACTGACAGTTGAGATTTGTTTCAGGTCTGTGAAATAACAGCTTACTTTATTCCCTAAAAGTCCAAACAGTGCTCCCCTGGTGACCAAGAAGACACTGCTGTACTGAAAACATTCTGCCTACAAGAGAAGCAGTGTCTCATCATCCATCTCCTGTATGTTTCTACTGGATTATTCAGCTCCCAGCTGACTCAGGAGGCAGTCCATCACAAAAACATAATCACATTCTCTTCAGTTACATCTATGAGCATTTTCAGAGTCACAATTTGGTCTTAAATGCATGTTTTATTGAAGGAAACTGAACTGCTTGGAATAATCTACACAGAGAAAACTACAAACTCTTAATAGAAAGCATGGCAAGTATGAAGGGATCCTGTTGGATGATGGTGCAGATGTACCAAAAACAGGACTTTTCACTGCTGACATGGAAATAAAAACAGGAACAAAGGCCAAGTCAGTTTCAACTGATCCATGAAAATCAAAAAGAACCATTGCTTTTTAGCATTTTACATGATTATCTTCTTAGGGTTGTAGTGCTTTAATGTTGCTGTATCGCTACTTGAAATCTGATCACTTCTCAACATGTGTCACATAAGACCCGAGACAAACAAGAAAAGACACTTTCTCTTTGATTAATGTGGTTTATTTAGAGTAAAGGCTGCATCGATCCGATAGCCACATTTCACACATCACTTTAGTTCCGCGTGAACAGTTGTTTTGTTTTACGCCTTCAGTTTAGTTTATTCCACTGGAGCACCATCCGCGTCTTTAACGGCAGAAAAAGTAGGTTTAGTTTGAGAATAGCACCAAAAGAGCCCAGGATCCCCACTGGTATTGTTAATGTACCTCACACACACACACACACACACACACACACACACACACACACACACACACACACACACACACACACACACACACACACACACCTTGTGAAATGCTTAAATATACAGAACTAGCACATTTACTTTATTGAGAAGCATTGTTTTAGGAAATCTATGTCAGGAATGTCAACTTACAATTTCCACCCAAAATCCCTCCTTTCAGGACTGAAATTGGATTTGCATAGACAATAGATCCATACAGTTCTGTCACTTCATCAGTGGAGTATCTCAGATGAACACTGAACCGTTTGATCTTTGTAAAGTCTGGGCAAACATTTTTTTCCACAGCTGTAAAAAACTGCAGCAAATTTTGATTTCTCAACCTTTTAAGTCAAATATTAAATCATGTTCAGATTTAATTCCATAAAGAAAACACAGTGCTTGGATTTCCTCTCTTCTGAGTGTTTTTTTTTTTTTTTTTTTTTTTTTTAGAGAATGAATACTGACAGCCACATGGACTTGTTTTTACCGGCCGAGCAGTGTTGAGGTGAAAGACTACATCTGTGGCTGAGAGGGAGAAAAGCTACAAGTGTCCTTTTTCTTTTGAGATATTTAGTAAAACCACTTTGCTGCCTTGTTTTCTGCCTTTTTCTCTGCTTCCACCACCACCACCACCACCACCACCATCCTTCGTCTGTAAATCATCAGACAGAGAGGCTAAAAAAACCCGAACCACCCTCATATTTCTTTGGCTGTGTGCTTTGGGGGCGTCTCCCGCCTCCCTGACAGAGTTTGCATGATGATGGGACTGCAGCGAGAGTAGAGAGGTAGCAGCTGTGGCCGTGGGTGCAGGAGTCAGGAGGACCTGGATTCAGGAGTGAGCAGATCAAACAGGGCCGTGTTGATGTCAGGCGTTGGGTCGAGGTCAAGGGTGAAGCTGATCAGGTTGCTCTGCGAGCAGAGGGAATAAAAAGCATTAGAATTTCTTTAAAGCTGAGAGAGTCGCTCTGTTTTTAGTTGCAAGCTGAAAGCTGCAAAAATTAAAATTTAAAGGACTATGCCTTCATTTAACTGTTATGGTGTCAAATGAGTGTGGTACTCCTGGAAAACAGAATATGACAACATAAAGTGGCTTCTGACCTACTTTATCCCAGGTGCTTGTGGTGATGCTTTTCATATCCGACTGCATTGTTTGAACCGGTACCTGTTAATTAAAAGGAAAAAGCCATCATAGTGTGAAACAATGAAATATTAATGTAATGATCACCACGAATTAATATCTATTACTTCTAAAGGAAAGAAGAAGTTTCTTAATCTGTTTCTTAGTCTTATGAGAGGTTGAACTACTGACCTAAGTAGTCCTTGTAGTCCTTATTATAGTATTTGTGCCTCAAGCCTCGTCCATCTGTAAAGACACAACCAAAAGATAGTCACAAAACAAGAAGGACTTGGGCTCAGGTCGGTCAGACAGAGGAAGCCTTGCAGACGCACCAGAGTTACCGCGCTGTTTGATGCACTGTCCCCGGTTGGGGATGCCAGCAGCCGGGTTTCCCGGGTTGATGATGTGACATTCGTAGCCAGTGGGGCAGTGAAGAGGCTCGTCTCCATCCTCGGTGGTGCTGCAGGCCTCGGCTTTGGGGTGAGGAAGACAAGGCAGATTTATTTCTACAGCGGCATTCAGAGTGCAGGCAGCTCACAGCGCTTTACAGGGAAATAAAGAAAATGCATTAATATAAGTGATTAAGATTACCAAAGACATGAGAATGATTATACTGCACTTCGTCTTTCATAGCAAAAAATATTAAATGTGATGGCCATGCCGTCAGACTTTCACCTCCAGGATGACGTCTCTCCAGATGGAATGTGTAAATTTGGGTCAAAATTGTATAAATTCCCCCATATTTTTCCAAATAGCCAACCTGCTTTGAATTTTCTTTGTGTCCTCAGACTTTTTTGGGAATTTTTGTTTGGGGTGTTTGGCGTGTCCAAAATTTCGCAGGTGAAGCGTTTATAACATTTTAAATTTTGCAGGTAATGCCATTAAGCCATTTCACCAGTCACATGTGTATTTCCCCCAAAATATAACATTTTCCGCCAGCTCTGATGTTTCTCCCAAGTTTGGTAACTTTTAGAGAACATTTAGAGCTTCATGAACTCGTTTGTTTTGTCAGGAGAATTTTTTAAATTTTTCTGAGTAATTCCATTAAGGTTCTTATGCACTCCTGGTGCTCGGATACTAATTAGTAAAATCTGTAAATCAAAAAATGATGTAATAAGGCCTGAAAATAAGTTTTACTGAACTGTGTTCTGTCAGAAATCTTCTAATTTTTATAATAGTTTTTGTTAATGTCCTCCTGTGGTTGTTGAATTTCAGGTCTGAATTCATAATTACACCCCAATTCGATTCCTCCTCTTTCATTTGTTTTCTTGAACGACCTGGAGTCAAGATGAGCACTGGCCTTTAATCCTCCTTCTTTGGGGCCAAAAACAATCGTTCTGACGGATCTACTTATTAATTTCATTAATGCATCACTTAAATTGAAACCAAAGTAAAAGTACTGTTAAAAATACTCCACTAAAAATAGTAATTCAAGTGTATCAGTTACTTTTTAACCTTATTTAATACCTTTGTCAATAAGGTAGTTAGTTGATTTAATTTGTGTAAAATATCTGCAATAAATTATATAAACATTACAGCAATGAAGTTTATTCTGTGAGGAAATGTAGCTATAAAGCAGGAGTTTTCTCTGTTATTAGAAAGAGCTTATAGGCTGAAATGTGAATAAAATGATGATTTTGACAGTCTAATGAACTGTATTAGATGGTGTAAATTTTACACTGAATATCCTCAAACACCACTCCTTCGGGGTCACTTCCTGGTGTGGTTCTCACCTTGCAGAACCTCCTCGGGACCGTCCAGCAGCCAGCCGTTCCCCCCGAGCCACCGAGGCTTCGGCTGCACCAGCCAGTCCAGCACTGCCCCAAAACAAAAAACAAGTCAGCCAGCACAAAACTGAAAAAGGAAAAGGTCTCATTTCAACTTTTAAACTCTATAGTTGTTTATCACATTTCTGTTTCAAACTCACCATTATAAACCAATTGAAGTTGCAGCACTCATCACTGTTCCAAATAATGCTAATTTGAGACAATGTAGTAGACCAACAGGATTAAACAAACAGATTTTGAAAGCTTTTTTGGACATCCAGAGAGAATTTGTTCCCATTTAGACTTTTTTTTTTTTGAAAGTATAAATCATGGACTATCTAGTCATTACCTCTGCCAAGGAGGTTGTGTAATCATGTTTGTTGGTTTGTTGGTTGGTTGGTTTGTTAGCAACATTACAGAAAAAGTTATGGACGGATTGCAATGAAACTTTGTGGAAAGGTGGGTCTTGGGCTAACTTAGAATCCATTAAATTTTGGTGATGATACGGATCACTGTTTGGATCCAGGAATTTTTTAAAGGATTCTTTATCATTGAGAGATAGGGCAGTCTTTCACATAGTTGGGCATAACTCAACAATAAATGACAAGGGGGCTTAGCAACAATTACAGTGTCAGTTCTTCAATGACTCTAACAGATATCAGCTGCTGATCCAGATCACGGAAGTACTCCGGATACCAGGATCCAGAACAGATGAAAATAGGGGGATTCCGGAGTGTCAGTCACTGTGAGGCAACACATTGAGATATGAACATGCAGCAAACAGCTTTCTCCCATACATTGTTTGTGTTGGGAAGAAATAAAATGTTTTTTTTATTATATATGGTGTTCTTATTGTTGTTGGTGACTGATTTGAGCTGTGGCGGAGGTCTGCGCGCTCTGAGTGCCAAATTCTAGTTTTATTCTGTTTTCACTCTTCCTAACAAATGTTCTTCTATATAAATAACATATATTGGTGTTTCATTTACACTGACTGTGAAATGTAACATTTAAAAAAATAAAGAAAGTCTTCTTCAATTAATCTTCAATAACACCCAGAGGTGAAACCACTCCACATTTGAGCCGGTATTATAATAGATCACATGATTTAAATAACATTAAAATATTTTTTTTTTCAAAATGAAGTAACTGCAGCCAATAATACAATTATGCAAATATAGATCTGTTTTTTTTTCTATATACGTACATCAAATATTCATCATTATCATTCATTCATTGAGAATTATTATTCATTATGGACGTTTTCACATTATTGACTGTATTACACTCAGGATGTCCAGATTGATTATGCCTTTGGCCAGTTTTCCATTAATCGCTGCTGCCTGAAGCAAAGGTTAGTTAGTTAGTTAAGTTTATTTCAGTCATCTTTTTACAGGAAAACACAAGAAACATAATTCTTACACTTAAAACAATACATTGACTGAAAGGGTATAGGCAGAAGTTTATCACTTGTATCGCCTACCCCTAGCAACATAATTATTTCCATGACAGCAACAAAATATATTTTCAAAAAGAAAATAACTAAAGAACTACAACCGATCTAGTTCATCCAGCTATTGATTCTTCTTCTCCTGATTTATTTATTAATTTATTTATTTTTTTTTAAATTTCACCTCTCAGCGTGTCTTACCCTCACACATCCCGCACCCACACACTATTCTATGTTCAAATCACACCCAATTTTTCACACCCACACACAAACACACACAAACACACACGAAATTAGATTACAGTCATTTTTGTACTTTATATGGTTTCCAGGGTATCTTAGTTTAAACAGTAGTTCTATATTTATTTAGAATGCTGGCCTTATACTTTTTTTGAAAAGTATGAATATTTTTGGAGCCCTTTACTATATCGTCCAGATCGTTCCATAAATTGACACCTCTAAACGAAACGCATCGACTTTTCAAGCTGGTCCTCACTGAAGCTGTTTTGAAAATCATGTCCCCTCTCAAACTGTACTGTCTCTCTCTGGGTTTGAACAAGACTTGGATATAGTGAGGGAGCATATTGTTATGAGCCTTATACATGACTAGAGCAGTGTTTAGATTTACAATGTCCTGAAATTTAAGACACTTTAATTGTATGAAAAGATCATTGGTTGGAGTGTAATAGTCTACCTGAGTTACAATTCTTATTGCCTTCTTTTGGAGTAAAAAAATTGAATTCATATATGTCTTATAATTATTCCCCCAGGTTTCCACACAGTATTTAAGGTACGGGAGGATCAGAGAGTTGTATAGTAATTTAAGAGCACTTTTATTCACAGAGTGTTTAATTCTATGTAATATGGCAATTGTTTTAGACACTTTTGTCTTGATTGTATTAATGTGCATTTTCCAGCCTAATTTATTATCTAGTATTACTCCTAGAAATTTTGTGGAGTCCACCCTTTCAATCTCTACACTGCCAATTTTAATGCAACACTGTTTGTTAATTTTTCTGTTGCCAAAAATTATGTATTTAGTTTTGTTCACATTTATCGATAATTTATTGGTATCAAACCATTTTTTCAAAATATCAAGTTCCTTTTCAGCAGTATGCAAAAGACTATCGAGGTCATGCCCAGAGCAATACAGGCTCGTGTCATCGGCAAATAAAATACAATTAATATTTTTTAGGACATAGCTGATGTCATTTATATAAAGGATAAATAACTTAGGTCCCAGTACTGATCCCTGGGGTATTCCATAAGTAACAGGGCTTTTAACTGAGGTTATATTTTCTAGTTGTACGTATTGTTCTCTTTCTGATAAGTAACTTTTTATCCAATCATGAGCAACCCCCCTGATCCCATATCGTTCTAATTTCTTTAGTAGTATTGAATGGTCAATCGTGTCAAATGCCTTACTTAGATCTATAAAAATGCCAACTGAATATTTTTTTTGGTCGATTGCTGTGGTTAAATTCTCCACTAGATCCATCACAGCCATTGATGTTGACCTGTTTGTCCTAAACCCATACTGCTGCTCACATAAAAGTTGATATTTGTCAAGAAAATGGTCAAGTCTTTTAACAAATAATTTTTCAATTATTTTTGAAAGTTGTGGTAGTAGAGCTATTGGTCGATAGTTATTGAATTGATGTTTGTCACCAGTTTTGAAAACTGGTATAATTTTGGCTGTTTTCATTTTAGTTGGAAAGACGCCAGTTAAGAAACTTTGGTTACAGATATATGTGAAAGGAGCAACTATATAATTGATAATTTCTTTTACCATGGTTATATCCATATCGTTGTAGTCTGTGGACCTCTTATTTTTGAAAGAGGTAACAATTTCAATTACTTCATTTTCGTGTACGCCAGTGATAAAGAAAGATTTTACATTGTTTGGGATTATTTTGTCATCAATTCCAGTAGTGTTAGGTAGTTGAACAATTCCTTTGGCTAAGTTGGCTCCAACATTCACGAAGTAATTATTCAAAGAATTTGCAATTTCCTCAGGCTTGTTGATAATTTGATTTCCCTCAGTAAAAAACTTTGGGTATCCTTGTTTTGTGATTCCCTTCCTGATTATTCCATTTAACACTTCCCAAGTTCCTTTAATGTTATTCTTGTGTTGTTCTAACTTTTTACAATAATATAATCTTTTATTACATTTTATAATTTTTAATAATTTGTTCTTATATATTTTGTATCGAAGTTCAGTTTCTTTCGTTCTATGTTTCATGTACATTCTATAAAGATATTTTTTCTTATTACAGGCTTTTACTATCTATTGCTGAAGAAGTCTCGGACACTCGGTGCTGTGATCTGAAGTGTTTTGACTCTGCTGACCTGGAGGAGGCTGAACCGACTCCAGGCAGGCGTAGATGCAGCCGTTGTAGCAGCAGCGTTTATGGCGCTCACACTCGGAGTCCGAGCGGCAGCCGGGAACCTCGCAGGCCCTCTCCGGCAGCATCTGGGGCGGCGGCGGACACCGGTCGTTCTTCTGGTGCTGTGTGGACTGGGGGTGGTTGGCATATTCATAGTCCTGAGACACACAGAAAGAGACAAACAGACACACTTTAGAAAGAAAAGGAGGGTTTATAAAGTAGATAATTATAAAATTATGATTCATATAACGAGAGTGATATCCAGCAAAAAGGGTTGAGTTGGACAAGGAGAGGTTAAAAAGAAATAAAATCCCAAATTAAATCATAACAGCTTGATCTGAATCAAGTTTGTCATTTCTTCAAGATAAATACTCATTTTTTTCTTGAAGCCATATGCAAAGATAATAACTATCTTGACTGGGATGAAAAAGAAGCAAAGAAATACGGAGCAAAGAAATACGGCTGAGACAAAAATGTGCTGTAAACGTTGTCGCCATATCTTTCAAAATATCCATCTAGTGTTATTTAGAATTTCTAACTCTAATTCTTTGTAATGAACAAACAGCAGGTTAAGGATAAGACAAAACCAGCGACTGATCATGAACAAAAGGCAAGATGAGCACATTATGAAACTCTATTCATTCAGCAGAGACAATATAAATGTTTACTGAAGCTCTATATGTCCAAGTCCCTTCTCATAAGAGTCGATTGATGGCAAATCTCAATATATCTTCAGCTTTGCAGGCAGAGTTTGACACAAACTAACAGAGGTGATGAAACCAGTTGCTTTCTTTGATGGTGTTTCCATTTCAAGGCTGATGGTGGAAGCTGATGTCGACACTTTATAAGTTCTCGTCAGGAACTATGACTTTGAACATGTAAGCCACAGTCAGTCTATTTAAAGCATCGAGCTGTCACACTTGTCGCAGCAATTGTTATACCTTATTTTGTAATTTTGCCCTACTAGCATGATATTTATCTCGCCTATTGTAATACAATATTTCATTATAAAACATTCTGCTTTATTTTATGTGGTTTTCAAACTGAACTGTCTATTTTTGATTAATTTCCCATCTTGCCCCTCGTTTCCTTTAGGCCTGGTTGAGAATCCCTGCAGTGCGCGGTGTTCACCAGCAGGGGGCGGCACCGGACCGCCAGACGTGAAGGTTCGGTTCGGTTCGGTTTGTTCTGCGTGTCTGCCGGTGAGCGTCTCGACCCGGATTCAGAAGGTGATCGACTGTGAGATTAAACACTTTCCCGGTGAGTGCGAGGCGGAAAAAGTAGGTCACGCGACCCCTGAGCCAAACAGACGCACTTCACACACTCTTGCTGTGCACAAACACTCAGCCGTGCACGGCGGATAAGAAGATTCATTAGCAATTGCATGCAGAGTAGAGGATAATGTAATCAGTTCTTGTTTCCTGTAGTGTTTCTGACTCAGTGCAGAGATTCTGCACACATCGGAAATATGATAAACTCCCAAGAAGCACAGCTGTCACCGACTCTCTCACACTCTCACTTGGATGAAGCAGCAGTGTGGTCATATTTCTACTTAATTCCATTCATTTCATTTTTTTTTTTTTTTTGTACTGAACAACTGAATAAGGAATACAGAAAATGGTTCAATAAAACCACATGTGCTGCAGAAAATCCTAACAATTGGAGCGTTTTTGTAACTACTTGGATTATTTTTTGTTGTTGTTGGACTCTTTGATTTCTTCACTCGCAGACCTGACAAGGAAAATGAAAAGTCTATTCTTAAGTTTGTAAAGCAAGACTGTCAATTGACACAACCATGATAGAACTCATCTAATTCCCCCTGATTCACCTCATGTAAAGATGTATTTCTGTAGCGGGGAGAATATAGAACTTCCTGCTTGTTCACAATGACAGATATAGTTAATTTTAACTGACTTCAGTCACATCCACCTTGACATCTTTATACATAGGCCTGCCATTCTGTTGTTTATGTCATTATATTTACTTCTGAAAGTGGTGCTTAACTGAAGTATAACAGTTTACTCCACTTACTGTTTGTTTATCATGATTTATTCTTAAAGATTCATCACTAAAGGGCATGTTGGGCAAACTTCTGCAGGAAGTATTACCCCTGTTTATATCTTGGAAACATCACTCCCTCTGGTTTTGTCAGAAATCTTTCTTGAGTTAAAGATTTGTTTCTAGTTTGCTTTAATGGGCTTAAAAACTTTATGTTACAGTAAATTGACAGTAGATCACAATGAGCCTGAAAACTCGCCTTGTAAACTTGCACTATCAGAGAATCGGTGTTTCCAGTGTTCTTATGCCTTTTATAGTAATGTGGGTGAATTTCTTGAACTCTGTTGGGGATTCCAGAGTTCTCCAAAAAGAGCGAGCTCCACAATATGACTGTAATTAGATAATGGCTTTGTGGGTTGCACACGATCATTAAAGCAGTGCTGTTTATTTGGCAGGCTTACAGGCCGCTGCCCCGAACCGCCTGGAAAAACAAAAGCAAATGTTTGGCACCGGCGGTGGTATCACACACACTGTACGTGTGCTCACGTTAAACGCACCGTAATTCGCTCTGGCAGCTGCGTGCGAGCTCGCTGGGTTGTTTGGGGGTTTGGATGAGGTTCGATGGGAGAAAGTTTACAGTGCTTGGCTGTGGAGGGAACAGCGAAACCTCAGCCTGTAAAAGTTAATTTGGGATCCTGCTCATTAAAGTTGTGAGATAAGAGTAGTTGTGTCAAGAGTGATTTGTACTCAGCTTATGGCTGGATTTTAAGTTTAAATCAGGGTGTTAGTTTCATCTCAAGGGGCTGAACTGGTAAATTAGAGCCATTAATAACCTTTAAATTTACACTCTTAAGTTTTTCTTTGTTGTGGCGCAGACTATGCTTGATAAAAATGTCTATATTTTTGCAAAACCAAACAATTACAACTGAAAATTACTGCAACCTTAACATAAAGTCAATTTTAATAAAACTTTCTGAAGCAAAATAAAGTGAACTGTCCAAAAAACTTCTCCTCCAGCTGTTCCATCCTGCATGTTTTCACAAACGCTCCCTGACCGCACGGCTTTGAGGCCAGTTTGATATTTGCTTTCTTTCTTGGCAGCATCACCGACATCTCAGCTCAGGTCTCTTTGTTGTGTTTTATCTGTTACTCTGAAAGAAATTTTACTTTAAGAAAAAATATTTTCTATGAAACGTCTCCACTTTGCTTTTTGGTTTTGCGGGCTGGATTTGAACCTCTTGCGAGTCGGTTCAGGACCACGAGCCTTATGTTTGACACCTGTGTTTTATAACTTGTACATGCTAAGATCTTCCTTTAGGGTCAGAGTGAGGAAGCTAGTTGTAAAGATGACTCCACCAGCTTTGTGCCATTAGCAGTGTGCCTCACACTGAACACCGGTTAAAAAATAAAAAGATCATCGATATGCTCAAAAACCTTTTTATTTTTCAGCAGGAGAAACTCTCCATGTGAGTCACTGAAAATCTGTTTGCGCTGAATTGGCACCCAAAACATTTCAAGCCATACTGGTTGCCTTATATCTAGAGACGCAGTAATAACTGTAAATACACAGTGCTTAACAGTGGTTAACAGTGTCTCCCTGTACATTTACATCCATGAATGAACACTACAAAGTCCACTCTGACTGGATAATTGCATAATGACGACTGCCGTTTTCCCTTGTCTCACATCCGATCTGTTCTCAGTGTCTCTAGTAAATCTGTCCTGCCCAAGGTCAAACATGCCCTTCCTGTTTATGGGTCAGTGTGTGTTTGCATTGTGAGCACAAATGAACACTACTCCACAAATACAGGAAGTAATTCATTCTCATTTGGTTGGACTTTACAAACGCAGCCTCAAACTTTTTTTTGTTTCATTACTTTTTCCTGCCTTGCCCATCATTCATCTTTCAGTGTAGCTGCTTGACTCTCAGGACTCATCCTGTGTCTTTCCCTCTGCTTTCATGCTGTCGTCTGCCAGGCTTTACATCCTGGCTTCCTCTGCACAATCCCGCACAAATCTCTGTGATGTTCCACATTGTTTATTTACGCTCCGGTCTGCCGTGCCGGGCTCCCGTAGAGACGCTGCCAGCAGGCTTGTGTGTGATGTCGGTGTCTATCCCTGGGCATATTTTCTCTTCTCTCTACTTGTCTTTGTCTGTACTGCTCTATCTCACTTCCTCGCATTTTTTTTTCTGTGTCTCTCTTTTCCTGTTGTTGATTTTTGAAAGGCTATAGCATGGTGGTGGCTGCAGTGTCTGCTCTCCTCACTGATCCCCATCTCTCTTTAATGCCTTTTACTTTGTCATTTATTGGGAGTTTGTGAAGCGAATCCACTTGGGGATCTTTCTTGATCCGTAACCAAGCTGGCATTTGATCATTTGTGGGTCAGTGTTGAGATGTTAGACAGATACTAAGCTTTTCTGGTTCCTTTGTGCAAGGATGAATACAAACACACACTCTCAGAGCAGCTCTTATAAGACAGAGAAGCATCAAGACTGTGCAAACATGTACAAACACTAAAACCCAGAGTGTTTACTGAAACCTGACAACCTGCATTGTCAAGGTTAATTTCTTACCTCTGTATCAGGAGTCAGTTTGACAGAAAGACAGACAGACATGCAGATGTGTGGAGACACAGCAGGCTGAGGTGGGAAGCAAGCCGACAGGCTGCAAATCAGGCAGAGATGAGTTTCAGTGAAGGACGCCGAGCCGTGCTGACAGACCTAACAGGTAGAAGCACGGCTGGGAAAAGCGGCGACGTCTGACCTTGAAAAACAGACGAGCGGGGGTGAGCCAACGTGATCTGTGGCTCACACAACACCATGGAAGTAAACCTAACTGTGAGTGTAACCAATTAGTTTTGAGGGGAAACAGTTTGAAAAATATTATCTGCTACAATACATACAGAATTAGTAGTGGCATGATTAAAAAAAGAAGAAGAAACAGCTTTGAAACAGTAGAGCTGAAAGAAATGTTTTTATATTGGTTTTATGCATCTGAAGCTGTGGCAGATAATCAGCTCTCCCGTTCAGCCCGGTAATGTACTATTGACCAGCGGGCTCATGTCATCTGACTGGGATTAATCCTTTCCCAGAGCTCCAACAGCCAGTCGGCAACTTCAGGTTAACTGGAAAACAGCAGAAATCTTTCAAAAAGTAATTATCTAAAAATGTATCCAAGAAACTCATGAAGTTTAAGAGACTGTGGTTAAAACTGGGCTGCAGCAGCAGTGTGAAGCACTGTTGTCTCAGTTTAGAGGTTCCATGTTGTTCCCATGTGTGCAGAAACTTTATTCCACCGTAAAAGAGCATGTGTTTTAATTGCTGCCTCTACATCAGCTGTAGTTATGAAAAGTGTATTATCCCCATGATGTACATGATCCCCGGCTGTACCCTGCCTGCTGCCCCATGTCGTCTGGGATTGGCTCCACTGCACAATGACTCCACTATTTGACTAAAGCGGGTCTCAATTACGGATGAATGAAGGACTTCAGTACAGATTGTGGACAGTTGCGTTGTTTTTGTGCATGCATGTAGCTATAAAATGAAAAATATTGCATGTTTATGAAATGCAGGACTGTATGCTTTGTGTTTTTGGGATCGTAAGATCAACCTTAATGCATACAAATTCCTTAGCGATTGAGATTATCAGCAGTGAACCAGTTAACGTTAAGTCATGACGACTTCCAAAGTGAGACCAGTTTACTTCTGAGGGGAAGACAAAATCTTTCAAAAGTGGTTTTCTGGAGCTGACTGGTTTCGCTCAGTGACACATTGTTCAGTCTAAAGATGTTTAGCCGATAGTAACTTAACTATGCGTACGTCATGTGTGTTTTCTGGAGCAGCTGCTGAAAAGGCAGTTAAACGCCGCTGCTTAATTGTTAATAAGCTTCAGTAAATCCTTCTATTTTGGCTCTGTCTTTTATTAAACACTTTATTCATGTATATAAAAGGCTGTTTTAGTTGTCGATCTTTATTCATTGTGGCAAGCTAATTGGAGTAACTTAAAAAGAAAAACCACGTAAAAGTTAGCACTTTTAAATACCACACTGATGGTTTTCACAGCTGCGAAGCATTTTGCAAATCCTGCTCTTTGTTGACTCTCACCACTAACGTACAAAAAAAAAAAAAAAGAAAACAATGTGAAGTTAGGCTAAAGTTTTGTATTTGTGTGCAAAACTAATTCAACATGACTCAAAGGTGTGTGTTCTTCCACACAGAGACTCGCTAGATTTGGAGTCACAAGGAGGCTGGAGCACCTGGAGGAAACCTGGTGAGACGCAGGAACAGCATGAGAGAAAGACTGCTGTCCTACTTATTGGGTAAGTGTCACCACAGGGTTTAAAATTGCCCCAAATGTGAACTTTTTTTCCCAAATCTATATCCTACTCATAATTGATTTTACCGCATTTATTTTTCACTGCCATCCAGGCCACGTTATTATGTGGTCACACATTCAAGGTGTCGTGAGGCAGGTGTCAATATTCTGCATCGGGCGATGTGTCACGCAGCAAAGTCACACGGACCAAACACTGTCTTCTATCTAATCAGTAGAAGATAGTGTTCGAGTTAGAGTTGGAGTGTTTGATTCATCTAAGTCTTCAGCCTGCTTGCTTTGGTTGCATAATATTTTACATTACATCCATGAACACATTCACTGGATTCGGGTCACTTTGGGATCATGAACTGTTCACGCCGGAGTCCAGCCATGGAGACGAAGTGTGGCCCAACCGTGTGCCGCCAAGTATTCCTGTAATTTAGAGAAGTTTGTTGATGCCCTACTACTGCAATCAACTCATCATTTTCACTCCCTTCACTGCAAACTGTTTTCTTATTGGTGACCACTGGAGGCTGTAACAGGTCATTTTGTCTTGACTTGGGGTCATTTTTCCTTGAAACAGCTCAGGAGTGCGTGAATCGACTTTTATAAAGCAGCCTCAGGCGAAGGCAAACAGCCTACCAGAAGAAAGAGAGAAGGAAGTAAAAGTGTTTCTGACCATCTGCAGGACGACTGTATTAAAACCAGGTGCTGCCAGCCGGAGCGCCCCTCATCACATCACACTCTGAACTGTAAAGATTTACAATGCAAACGTTCGGCACGCTGACATGTCCAGGCAGATGTCTGAGCCAGACTGTGCTATGTCTGCGAAGACTAAACAATCTGCGTGTGCGTGTGCATGTGTGTGTGTGATACAGTGCTGTTAAATGAGACTTGTGTGTTCATGAAATTACAGACTGAGGTGCTGCAGTTGTTTATTTTCTCCCACAGACAGATCTGAGGGTTTTCATGTAGGGCCACTAGTAGGCGCTGTTTGTTTTTGTAGTGAAACCACACAAACAACCGTGCACAGAACAATACGCTATAAACATTAACAGGTGCGAGTACACAGACGTTCGTGTAGGCAGACGAAGAAGTTGGATTGTTAACGCTGTGACTGTCAGCTATAAAACTACCGAATGCAGGAGAGTCTGGACGGGAAGTCACGCCAGTCTGGATTAGTGTTACTGTCTTTCTCCTCACGTGTGTGAACAAACCGTGGAACTATTTACTATGCTGTGGTGCGCATGCCCAATAGCAGCGTTTTAAAAAAGTTGTGTTTTCACCCGTCTACACAGACATGGATTCGAAGCATTTTCAAAAAGTTGTGTTTTCAGTGACTCTGAACTTGTTTGTTTGGACAACCAAAATGCTACAGAAACTTGACATCGTCAGTTAAAATGATCTTGTGTAAACGGGGCCTGATTGATTGAATACACAACAGTAAAAGCTTCATTATTAACCTGAATAAAAGTAGTTTTGTTGCTACAGTGACAAGTTGTCAGAAGCCTGTTGTTAATCAGATTGCCCTGTAGAAGTGGCCGATCTTCAGCACAACACCTTCTATGTCTGCTAATTATTCTAAAATCCTGCAGTTCAATGTGAACAGTGTAAGAATAGCGGTGACTTCCACTGGAATACTGCAGGTTGAGGCCTCCGTTTGATCTTCCTGCCGGCGGGATTGTTCCCCAGGCCGGCCAGATGTTTCACAACGCTGATTTATTGTCTTTTTTTTTTCTACTAGCTGAGCATCCTGGTGGATTTAGCTCGATCACATATTTAATTTAATCACATATTTCCCTTTAGGGACACATTAATTCTCAAGTGCAGCTTGAATGTGACACAGTGACTATAATTTACCTCTCTGCAAAGCCTCGGCGTTGAATGAATGAGGGTTTGTTATTGTGTGCATGTGGGAAAGACAAAAGGAAAAAAAGAAAGATAGATGGAGAGATGCGGAGATGAAAAGGTTCAGGGGATCGTGGCTAACTCCATATGGACGGCTGTCTCAGCATGTTCCAATTACAGTAGCTTTGAAGCCGAGTCCAGCAAGACGGTGCTTTTGGCCCATCCCGAGAGCCGGAGGAGACGAGAGGAAGAGTTTAGAGGAGAGAGCAACCTGAGGGAGCCGTGCACAGTGTGCCGGAGGGAGAGAAATAAAGGCTGCGAACCAGAGGGAGAAAGCAGCCAGCGAGGGGAGTGAACAAGTCAGAAAGTTAGACGCATGAAATGTGGCCGAGGAGAAGGCAGAGCGCCACAGCGAGCCCTTGTTAGAGATGATCAATCAGCTACACTGAGCCGAGCTAACAAGCAGGGGCCTGGTCGGCAAGTTCAGTTCCTGCCCTAATAATCCACTACAAACAGACACACTCCAGCAAACGCTGCACATCCTGTGTGCCCTTCAATTACTCACATGGAAACTCGAAAATCGGCGACTCATTCCAACCTGTTGCACATTTGACTTTCAGCTGCTCATTATTTGTGCTTCAGAATCAAAGCGAGCTTTTCTCTCCAGCTGCTTTTTCAGGAGGTGGAGTGAATTTTCAAAGTGAAATGAATCTGTTTGGTACTGTTCTCATGCATTAGACTGTTGCATGCATGTTTATGTGGCGGCTCATGAAAACGTGGTTGTTTCGACAGTTTGTGTCTAATTATAGGGTGATTGTCACTTTAACAAACAAGCGTTTTAGAAGGTGACCATAAGTTTTGTAAAACCCCTAATTTACAGACAGTTTATTTTATAGAAAAAGTGAGATAATTTTTCATAAAGTAGTAATTCTTAATTAAAGCATATTACAAAGTAAGAATTACATTTACATATCTGTAAATATACGATTTGTCATCATCATCACTTAGAAATAATTAAAGAGCCCACCTTATTTACCTCATAGAAGAAAAATACAAAAAGAAGCTGCAGTTTATGAGGCAAAAAGTAGTTCAGCTCGCATTCCTGAATTGCAACTTGTTGCATTTGACATGCTGGAAATGGATTCAGATATTTCTGGACATAGACTGCTGAACTATGCTAAACATTTTCTTCAAGATCCAAGTAAATGCTAACACTAATTCTCTCCCTTATTTTTACATGAGGTCACAGGTCAACTTGCAGCTCTCTCACCTCGACCACAGATCTGCCCTCGCGGTGTGAAGTGCCTCGCTGCGACAGAGCCAGCATTGTACTGGTCGCTTTCACCGATTTGCAGAAATGTGCAGTCTTTCATGACTCGTGTGTGCACAAATACAGAAGTCAGAGGTCAGAGGTGAGTGGTGGGAGCCTCACCTTGTGGTTGAGTCCTCTCTTCCTGATCCTTCTGGCATCACTTCCTGTGGACAGGGCCAGCAGGGACAGCAGCAGCACCAGTGAACTCAGCATCGTCTGGGTTTTGCACCTGAACTCCGATCGCCCGCTGCAGATGTCTCCTCTTCCTCTTCTTGTCTCAGAGCTATCCCCTCTTCCTCGCCTCACTCCAGTTTGTCCCGTGGCTGCGTGCAGGTCCTCCCAGCTGGAAGCATCAACGGCTCTCGGGCGCTCATGTGCGGCCCGAGTTACACAAGCCCCCCCGGTCTCCGACAGGACCTGCCTTTATGTAGGAAAAGTGCAGGGCAGAATGACAGAGCGGAGGGACGGAAGGGGAAAGTACAGCAGGGATGAATGGAGGCAGTGTGGAGGAGAAATGAAAAAGAATAGTCAGGGGAGCGGAGTAACGGCAGCTGTCTGTGCATCAGCCGTGCCGATCTGGAGCTGTGTGCTGGCACAGCGAGCGCACATGTCTCTGCGAGAGAGGAGGGGAGCCGAGCCGAGGGAAGGGGGGAGCGCTGGGAAGGGCAGTGAGTGGAAGTGAGACCTCCCCCTTTACCCCCGTGTCGCGGCTTCCAGCACATCTGGTGATTTCCACTGAAATGTGTCAGAGCTGTATCAACGTGCAGTTGCTCCACATTTTCTATCCAGAAAGTTTTCTTGACATGTTTGGCTTTCTGTGCGTGCGTGTGTGTGTGTGTGTGTGTGGGTGATATTCTTTCAGTGGGAATGAACTCTCCTGCTATTCACGTGATCTGAACAGGCTGGACATGCATATTAACCATTAACTGACCACTGCATGTGTGAACATTCCTAATATTTAACAAAAAAACTGTTTTCTATCAAGTTTAGTTGGGCTAAAAATGTATTGGTGCATCTGTCTTTGAATGTGTGAAAGTATGCACTCCTGTGTTTAATGTGTTTTGAGAGGATGCAGTGTGATTGCAGCAGCACTGACCCATGCAGAATGAAAGCATGTGCTGTGTCTCGGGGAAAAAAAGGGGGCCTCTCTGTCTCTTTTTCCCCCGTCTTGTGCTCCACTGGTCGTCCTTTTTCACATACATCACAAGTTCCTCTCTCTCTCTCTCTCTCTCTCAAACTAGGACACCACCTCCTCCCTCGTACCCCGGTCTCACCCTCCCACCTTACCATCAGACCTCTATCTCCTCCCCTCGCTCCGTTCGGAGTGTCTTGCTCTGAAAAGGGGGAAAGAATGCTAAGCCCGCACAAATCTCAGTCATTATTAGTTTTACAGGAGCAGGGCTCATGTCACTGGGAGGCCCCGGCTGCACTTACACAAAAGACAGAGTAAAGAAAAAAGAGCGGGGGAGACCGGGGGGGAGGCTGCAGATAGTGGGGAAAGGGAAGTGACTGTATGAATGGATGTGTGAGAAAGCAAGAGGATTGAAAGTGTCCATTACTGGAAATGATTATTAAGCATGTGGATGTTACGTTCCACTCTGTTTTTCTGAGAACTCAGTGTTTGAAAACCGCAGCAGTGTTTTATCTCTCACAACCTGCTGTGCAACCCTTATCACCCCCTCCAAACAGTCTGGAATATTGAAATACTTCAAAGGTAAATACCAGCTAACCTTTGAGGAAATGACACTCTGGCTACCGAGACAGAAATGTTGGATTTGAGGCCAGCCTGGTCCTCTGGAGCGGAGAGGAATTCGGCAGCCGTAGACAGTCTGCTGATATTCCCAGACGTGCCGTCACATTCATCATCCATATCCTGTCTCCTTTCTGAATGTGGAATGTACAGTATACACCATTATTAGATAAACAATCCATGAGCAGGGTGTGGAGGGGCCGGTCCAGCCAAAAGGCTATTTGAACACACAGATTCACACATACCAGTGAATACAATCCTTCACACACTTCACACACTGAGGTTTATTTTTATTTGTGACTGATGAGTGTGTAAAGTGGAGACTCCGGAGAGACACAGTAGGGAAAGCACCTCAGAGATAAAGTTTGCTGATGGGAAAACAGCCTGCGCAGATAAACTCCACTTGATAGAAAATTCCTTTCATCTGACAGGCGAAGATGCATCGGAGCGCCTGCAGGTCCCGGGGGGCTTCGTATCACATGCGCCTCCTCTCCGACGCTGGAGATTAATTCCAGTCTGATTCATGGTGTAATAGTTGGGAGCCGTCCAGAGTGCGCTCTGGCTCAGCGGACAGGGCAGTGCCTCAGTCACAAACGATGCCTAAATGGATTCGGCCAGTAGGATTTCTGGACCCGCCAAAAAAAACATGCGAGGCATATGTTTGATAATGATGGCCAGCTTTTGCATCTGGATGGAATATGTGAGTTTGGAGAGCTAACGGGGCTTCATCCACTGCTATTTGTTGTGTTGATACTCTGTGGGGTTTTTTTGGCTCTAGCCCTAAAATGATGATGAAGATGAAATATAATCAAGTATCCCAAATTATTACTGTATCCAAAACTCCTGTGTTTATTCATGGCAGGAGTTGAAATCCTTCATATCCCATTAAAAAGACGAGTTATTTATATGGTGTAATGCAAATTCAGTCACTAACTCCATACAAATAAGATTTGTCTGGACGCGTGAAACATGTTTTACCTTTAAAGATGAAGATAATGCATTTAAACTGTATTGTAACTTGCATTTATGCAGTTTTGTAACTACAGTTTGAAACAGCAGACATAATTTATACTCTTTCACTCATTTTTGGACTTTTTTTTTTTTTAGTAAATATAACATCGCAGTTTGTTTTGGTTGCTTCAGTGCCAAATTTCCTGTCTGGAGCTGATGAAATGAGGAGCGTCACGGCCGTGTGGCTCCAGAAAACGAGCTTGTTTTTGCTTTATTATTTGGAGTGATAATGATCCTCTCCGTTATGCATGAATCACGATCCTTGTGTTGTGGAGAGCTGTGCCTTAATAAATTCACCTGCTTTGCATGTGAGCCTTCTACCCTTTCACCAGAAAGATAAGAAACAAACTGTCACAGAGTTATCGTGATTCACCTACTGCGTAATGTTCTTTTAAACATGGCCCACCGTGGATCAATCTAAATCTCAGTTCGCTGGCTCTTCTGCTGGGCCTCTCCTGTGTCGCTCTGCTGAAACAGAAGCTCGTCAAAGTCATTCATTCCAAATCGGGGTTGTCAGCTGCAGTCAGAGGTCAACTTAGGAGGTCAGGGGTCATCCGTGATTACTTGGTATGAACCGGCCGGCTGTTTTTGAAACTGGAGTCCAATTTGCACCTGGATAGATTGACACCTCTCATTGCAGCAGGACTATTTATGTTGAATGCTTCTAATACTGTGGCATGGTCGAATAGGTCTGGTTCATTTTAATTTTCATTTTTTTCAGGTCAGTATTGGTCTAAAGCAGCAGTTCCTGACCCTCCCTGCAGAAAAATCCCTCCAGATCCCTTCTGAGAAAGGCTGCAGACTCCCTCTCACATCTGTGATTTTCCAAAACAGTACAGTAACCAAGACATACGACCAGGTCCAGTTGACCTGATTTCATTTCTTTCAGATGTTTCCCATCGGACCAAAGAACATTACCATGAACACACTGTATTTCTGACAATTTCAGGATAAACATCTTTAAAATTTTGCGTGAACTTGAAAAGACAACTTGGAAAAATGCAGATTTCAGCCACAATTTGTAATTCAGCCTAGAAGCAGGCAAAAAAACAAAAAACAAAAACTTAGACCAACTATTCCTGTGCTCCACTGTAAAAGGTCTGTGAATGGACAAATTCTTGAATTGAGCCCTGAACCTCTGAAATGAGAGAATATGGCAGATATACATGATCTTTGACTGAGTCCAGTTGAGTTTGAGTTTATAGTGAAGCTGGTAGAAACGCTCATTCTCACAGGCCTACAGCGACAAGGTGCAGCTGGTTCAGTGAACTCTGGATTCCTGAAATGGTCTTTTTGTGGTTTTCTACAATTATAATTTAGGAAATCTCAGAGCAGTTGAATCTTTACTGTTGCCCTTAAACAGATCCTGAACTCTAGTTTGGGAACCACTGATTTTAGAAGTGTCTTCATGATCTTTGTTAGCTTCATATAGTGGAATTACATATGTTCTGTTTGTAATGTGATTCTTTTTGTGCACTGTAATGCATAAGGAAGGAGATCTGTTACCATAGCAGGCCCAATACCTGCTCTATTCACCAGTGGCACATGTTTTTATTTGATGTTACGTCGTCCACACATGCAATATGGCTGCAGTCAACACATTGAACTGTGTTATTACTCACAATTTATTCAACCGTAAGGAGACAAGGAGGGATGATTTCACAAGGCTATCGACCTGCATGCATTCTACTAAAACTTCACCAGTATAATAAATCCCATACTTGTACTGTGCCTTGTATATCAGATGCCTGTTGGGCTTTTTTAAGTGTCTCCTGGTGATGTCAATACAATGGGCTTGATGAATCAAAGTGGCACAGCTGGTTAAAGAGGAGGGTTGGCACCGACTGATGGAAACCTGGGAGGTGAAGAAGATCAAGGTGGAGAAGGAAGACAACAGGATGGTGGAGGACAGAATAGCTGCAGATTAAAGAAGAATGAATGAAAAGGCACCAGTACGGACTCAAGCAATGTTTTACTCACAGATTTTAGAACCAGAAAACGCAGAACTAAAGTGCTCACCGTGATCCTGCAGGGTGAAGTAGACCACAGAAAGCCAGATTGGCACAAACTCTTTGCAGTGTTTTGCTCACTTAAGTTGTTAAGTTAAACTTCTGAAAATCACCCAGAATGCCACAACAGCGTAATTATTGTTTTCACAATGAGTCCCTGCACATGCACACGGAACTGCTGATGTTTGAAGCAGTTTTGCGTGCTGTGGGTTCAGTGCTGGAGGTCGGGTGGAGGTCTGATTGCTACTTATCCTCATGCAGCTAAATCCTTGGCCACTGGAATGATCATTTTTCACTATCGGCTTGACTTTCTCCTCAATTTTAAACAGTCACGACGTTAAAATCTCATCTGTGCTGCTCTGCTTTCTGTTTATGCCTTTTTTGAAATCCCTGTATGGGTGTAAATCTCAATTGGTGGCATCTGTTCTCTTGTAAAGTTGCGTTCTCACTTTCATGTCATGTGGAAGTTTCTCCCCGGTCAGGATCTTCCCTGAAGGCTCCTTCTCAGTTTTAAGTTTCCAGCGCCGTGTTTTCCTTCGCCAGCTTCGCTCGAAACGGCCCTCTCACCAATCATCCCCCGGGTTTCTCTCCTCTCCCTCCTCTCTCTCGGCTCGCTACCAAACGGCTCTTAACTCAGGTAGCTGTGCAGCATTCCTCAACTCGACCCCGAGGTCGGGGGGGAAAAAAGAAAAGAAAACAGTTTCAGCTGTTTCTATAAAGACCCTGAGCCCAGGGGTTCCAGCGAGAGGTCAGAGTGACCCGTAAGAGCCGTCACACTTCAAAGCTCTTCCCGTGTTTCCGGCTTTATTGGAGTTGATGTTGAAAGGGTCAAATTTAGACTCGCTGCTGCTTTTTCCCTTCTCTCCTCTTCAACACACTTGCACACATACCACTGGAGTTGAAAACTGGCATTTTAATCACAGGTTCTCATAATAATGTAGGTACTTTAGTGCAAAAGAATAAAAGTGGATACAGTGATTCAACTTTATATTTCCACCGAAATTACAAATGTGAACTCTAAAATAAAATAAAAAGCAAAGTGCATCCTTTTAAAGTCCTTTTTCATGAGATATTTGTACTTTCTGAGCCAAAAGCACAAAGTTGGTCAGAGCAGGGAGTGTGCTGCTGCCCTGAATCTGCTTCATTAAAATCACTACTGTTTCCCTCCGTCTCAGACGTCCAGCAGGTGCAACAAGTCAAGTCAACAACAACAAGGGTTGATCTTTCCTGTTCATCCTCTCTGAGCTGAAATCAGCCATGCAGCCACATGATTGTTCTGAAGATTTGGTAGTAAAATAACAAATACAAAATCAGATTTGCTATCAGCCGCTGATCTCTTGTAGTGGTGATTTTTCAGAAAGAGCTTGTTTTTATTGCAGTCGCCATCCCAGGATCTTTGGTGATATTTCATTGTTTATGTAGATGAAGCTGCAAGACTAGAAGAGAGATAAATTCCCGAATGAGTTTTATTTGGATCTTTTCGTCATACCCTAAGTTCAGAAAAGGTGTGTTTTCTCTGAGTGTGACAGGGACTGGCTGAGTGTGTTACTGGAACACGTCACGAAAAAGAGAGTTAAACTGACTCCCTTTCTCATTGATCGACAACCTCTACATGTAATTCTCTGCAGTAAATCTATGTTTTTACTGCCTCTTAACAGTTTTTTGGAGGGCGGGGCCTGTCCCTTACACATGCTATCCACATTCCAGCATGATCCTCCAAGTTTAAATCAACTTGATTGATTAAAACCTTTAATCTCTACGACAATTTTGTGTAATTTTCTTGTGTTGCTCAGTAAGACATGTTACTTTATTAAGTGCAGCACGGATTCAGCGAGCCTGGTACGTCATGAAAGCACTTGGCTTTCTCAAGTATTGAGTCACAGCAGACTTTTGGTCCAAAAATGCTCTTTTATGGTTTAAACCTGCAGTAACCTTTTCCTCTTAGGTGGCCTCCTTTATTTTCCTCCTGGCAGTCAGTTGTGTGTGCGTGCATGCTTGCGTGTGTGTGTGTGTGAGTGTGTGTGCCTCCAGTTGATTTGAATTACTAGAAACTCCTCTTAAGCATGCACGATTTTCCCAGAGCTTTAGACGGACTGGAAAGGGAGCAGTCCACGAGTGATTGGAGAAAAAAAAACCGAAAACCTTTTGGGGTTCCCAAAGGATAAAAACAAGAAGATCTTTGTTTGTTCTTGCTTCATTCGTGGGATCTGAAAGCTGAGACCAAACTCCACTTTTCAGATCTTGACAATGTTTGGCATGTTTTTAAGAGTCGAGATGTTTTCGGGGCTGAGCTGCTCTTTCGTTCGGGTTAGAACGAGGCATTATGTCATGTTCAGAGCAACACACTCAGCTCGGATGACATTACTGTAGAAGCCACAGTTAAGCATGCCTGATCTTTTTCCAGCGATGCAGATCCACTGGAAAGGGAAGACTCCACAGGTGAGAGAACAAAAAAAAAGAAAAAAATGCCTTGAGGCTTCACAAAGCATGAGAACAAGATTGTGAACGTTGAGTTTTACTCGGTTTGTGTGCTCTGAAGCCTTTGAAGACACACAATGTTTTTATGGATCAATGCATAGTTTTGGGGTTAAGTCACTTTTATGTTCAGATTCAAGGTAGTTTTACTCACAAGGCGGTTCGCACAACTAATGCTGCTCAAATGTGTGTGAATGCAGTCAAGCTTTAATGATATAAATAGTCTAAAGCATTTCTGATTCTTACTCAGCTGTAGACCCAGTGGAAAGAAGGGAGTACCCCACTGGTCTGCACTATAAAAAAAAAAAAAAAAAAAAAAAAACCTTTTGAGGCTCACGAAGGATGAAAAGAAGAATGTGTGTGCATGTCCTGGCTTTGCTCCATTTGTGGGGTCTCAAGCCTTCGACCAGATGCTCAGCTGGGGTCTGACCCTGCAGGTTTTAGCACATCCGTCAGGGTCAGGATGTGGCTTCAGGGCTAACTTGCTTTTATGTGCAGGTTAAAGTTAGACTTCAGGTCAGAGCTAAACTTTTGCACGATGAAATGCTGTGTGTGTGTGTGTGTGTGTGTGTGTGTGTGTGTGTGTGTGTGTGTGTGTGTGTGTGTGTGTGTGTGTGTGTGTGTGTGTGTGTGTGTGTGTGTGTGTGTGTGTGTGTGTGTGTGTGTGTGTGTGTGTGTGTGTGTGTGTGTGTGTGTGTGTGTGTGTGTGGTGTGTGTGTGTGTGTGTGTGTGTGTGTGTGTGTGTGTGTGTGTGTGTGTGTGTGTGTGTGTGTGCGCGCGTGCGTGCGTGCGTGCGTGCGTGCGCGCAATGCAGGGCTCCTATGAAACATGGATTATGTCTTTGTTCTCGTCTCGTAGATCAAAGCTTTGTGGTATTTTGTAACCAGCTCTTTTTGCAGCAGGTTTTATTTTCTGCAGCGTCATGTCTTTGCAGTGTGTGTGAGTGAGTGTGTGTCAGTATATTTTGTATACTTTAGCAGCTGCGTGTTTGTGAGTGTATTTGTGTTGGAGCGGGAGGGATTTCAGTGTGGGCTATTGTTTGTAATTCTCCCTTTCGAGTTTGTTATTGCAGGTTTATGGACAGTGACATGTTTATTTCTGCTTGTTATTGTGTGTTTGCAGTGCACCGGATTGAAGATGTTTATCTTGTGCCTCTTGTTGCCGGGGTTTATGAAGCCACTTTTCTTGATGATTGCACATTCCAAACACTGCAGCACAGATTCAGGCTGCTCTGGGACTAAACTAAGCCAGACGTTACTCGAACTTATGAGCTCCAACAGTTTAATCTTTTTGATATTGTTTTAAAATATCCTTTTAGGAGAGCATGACTGACTTTGCTTAATTTTTAAAATTTGATGAAGCAACTTTATGTAATATAGTTCTTTGGGTCATATTCTTTCAATCCTTTTCCAGATAAAATATTCAATCCTCTGTGTGCCTCAATATAGCAGCAATGCTTTTTTTTCTTTTTTGCAGGTAGATAATTTGCAAATGCAATATCAGTAGCCTCTCACTGGAGGGAGCCAAAGGTACATTAGAGCTAATCCAGCATTTGTCCACTCATGGCAGTAATGCAGTGAAGGATAGAAACATTCAGTAACTAAGTTACTTTGAGAAAACAGATTCTAACCTTGTGATTTCTTTCTGAAAATCAAATAAGTCACTTGGTTCCATGACTTTTATGCTCCCGACACGATTACTGCACATTCCTTCTTTCTGTGGTGCAAAGTGACGCCAAAGCTAAAGTGTGTTCCAGAAAGTGAAGGCTGCGTTCAGCGTGAGCCACAGAAAATGTTCCTCTCCTGCCGTTTCATGTGTCATGTCCTACTCTTCTCACTGGAAGTGCTGGCTTTAGTCCAGGAGCACGTCGGGGTTTTGCCGGCGGTGCCCTGACTCCTCCGGTTCATCTGGCTGAGGAGGAGCAGGAACATGGCGGAGACGATGAGCGCCACTCCCGCCATGAGGAAACCCGTCCCGTAGTCACTCATCTTATCGATGAAGAATCCTGAAAAAGACAAGAAGCTTTAGGGGTTTGCAGCTTTGCTTGACTTAAGACTTAAATTATTATTCCATTTTAGATATCTTTACTTTGATAACTTTTCACTTTTTTGTACTGGATTACATTTCAGAATCTGGACTTTCTCACTTCTCTCTCAGGCAAATGAGCTGATTCACTATGTTTACTGTAACCAAAGTAATTTTTTTTTTACTCAAGTATATGTATTTATGCTTTGGTGGAGTTTCTAAGGACTTTTCTCACCTTTAATCAGAATCACCCACATGCACATTCACACCTACAACCAATTTAACCTCGCCAATTAAGTTAACAAGCATGTGGAGTTGGATCACCCACGCAGATAGAGGGGTGGAAAAAAACCACGTGCCTCTAGAGAGAAAGTTGTTGTCACTGAGTTTAAAGCGTGACTGTATCTGTACATACTGTATTTCATTCAATTCAGTCAAATCAGAGCAGAGTAGAAGACGCCAAAACAGAGCGAGATCACAAGCGCGCTATCGTTCATGACACCCGAGTCACAACCACAGAGGCTGAGATAAGCATCAGTGGATTCCATCGTGATACAGTTGATCCTGAGGCGATAATGCCAGAAACCTCCTCTCATGAAGGAATCATAATTAGAACGCTTTGACGCATCTTCAGCATCCATCAACTCGGTCGTCTTCAAAGAGGTGGAGCTTTGAAAACGGTAAATAAGTTAAAAATAGGAGCATGTCGGGTTAAAAATAGAACACCACAGGCTATATCTGTCCCTCCTCCACTTCAGTTAGCATTTAACTGACTGAGAGGTCAGTGTTAGCCTTCAGCCTTTCATTAATTTAACATTTACATGTGGGAGTGACGCTTTAATCCAGATCGGGACTTTCCCAGCTCCCGGTTAAATGGAAAACACTGGCTATTAATGAAGGAAGCAAAAGCTATTTCAAAGGATTTACAAGAGAAAAGAGAAGGATTGCTTAATTTTTTTTTTTTTTTTTGCTTAATGTAATAGGTCAGGATTTATAACACTGCTGTCTATATATAGTATATTGTTCTAAAAGAGTGAGGAAATGTCTGTCCTTCACTCCTATAATCCTCACACTGCTCTCATGCCCTCTTTGTTTAGGAGGAACAACAGCCTTATAAATCCCATCCGATGAACCTGTCCTAACTACACGTTGGGTTTCTGCTGGAGAGGCTTCCCCCGCTGATTTATGGCCGAATGTGCTCACAGGCGGGACGCTTTCTGGCAGAGGTGCCCCCGTCGGATGCCAAGTGCAGCTGGATGTTTTTCCAGGCTGTATTTACTGCTATTGTTTAGAGCCGTGAGTGAATATGGACCATAACCTCAGTAATACGGTTCGATTCCTCCCTTGGTTTGTAAAAGCGGGGCTGTCATGATAGGGCGGTTATTCAGTGTTGGTTCGTCCAGAGAGAAGTGGAAAATAATATTTTATTCTCCCGGCTGCAGGAATCAGGGGTTTTCACTGCAGTTTTAGTGCAGTAGTTGTTTTTAATGATTAAAATAGATGATTGCTAACAGACTAATGGTGTAGCTGAGATACTTGGACGTTTAGGGTTATGATAACTTTGATAAAATTTTAATCAAAATAGGGCGGTGTATAGCATCCCCACCGCACAGTGAGATATCTCCAGTTAAAGTCCAGACTTGGGGGTCTTCCCATGTGGAGTTGGCGTGCACTTTGCATATTTTCTGCTCCTTACAGTCCACAAACATGAAGTAAATTGGTGCCTTGACATTGCCTATGGCTTGAGTGTGAACGTGTGCGACATTCACTCTGCAAAGCTAGCTGTGGTGCAAAATAAGCCATTTGTCTTAAAGATGAGTAAATATTAGACACTTGATTCTTCATGACACAGAGATGTCGAAACTGTACTGCCTGATTTCTAAATATGACATTCTAACATCAGCGAGTGCATTTTTACACAACTTTTAGAGACAAACCTATTATATAATGATTTGTTTTTTCTCGCCTTTTTCATTGTGTTGCCGCGGCTGTTATGACTTCTTGACGACACAGCTCATGAGAATGGCATATGTACGATAATGCAAAATCGGTGAAGAAGAAAAAAAGATATTTGGGAAGCGGAAAGCGATCAGCCATGAAATTGACACAACCGTGATATCGTAATTTTTTTTTGCCAACTTGCTCTATGAATACCAAATGGAGGATCCTTGTAGAATAGATGAATGACAAAATCCATGATTAACTGAAGGGCAGTCCTGCGTGTCAGGAGGCAAAAAAAAAAAAAAAAAAAAAAAAACTCATTTGGTTAGAATGAGGCTTACTGGGCAGCCGTCACAATGCAGAACGGAGCATAAGCACCTCTATTGTGAGATATTTAATGCCCTGGGAGTACGGGATGGAGAGAAATGCAGACAATGCACAAACCTCGAGGTTTTTCAAAACCTCTCCTAATGCAAACATTAACCTACGGTCAAATGGAGTAATTATTTGTTATTCTAGAGACATGAAATCTATTTTGTGTGGCTCATTGTAATAAATAATGCTATCATGCTGGTGTAATAAATCAGTAGGAATAAACGCAGTCAGGGCTAGCTGTGTTTCTGTAGAGAACCAGTAAAACTCACCAGCTATGGGGGGTCCAAACAGGCCTCCACTGCTGCGTATGAGCATGAAAAACCCCAGCGCACTCCCGAGGCGATGGACTCCCACAACCTCCGCCAGCACAGTGATGTGAATGGCCACCGTTGCGCCGTACACCAGACCGTACGCGGCGCTGAAAACCGCCAGCTCCAGGAACGTGGCGGCCAGCGGGCAGAGCAGCAGCACAGTGCCCAGCAGAATCACTGTGACTGTCAGCTGATTCACCTGTTTGGGGGAAAGAGGGGGGGGGGATATCGTCGGCTGTTAGCAGAGTTTAGCAACTCGCTGAATAATTCATGTGCGAATAAAGTCACATGTCAACCTGTCTTAGACTTGTCTGGGGAAGCTAGCGCATCCCGACAAAGCTCATGCATGCATACAGGGAGCATGCAAACACCATACAGAAAGGCCCTAACCCAGGATTTGACCAGTGTGCCGCGCTAAAGCCAGTTCAGAGTTAAAGGTGCTGTAGGCAGGATTCCGCATCTCCGCCATCTTGCTTAGATTTGACCCATCTAAGATGGTGATTTGAAACCCAGCACAACCAATCCTGTCCTGTTTTCTCTGACATCACGACCTTACGCAAGTTAAGCCCCTCCCAAATGAACATGTGACGAACGCCCCTTGACCAATCACAGTTAGAGCCTCATGGGCTCTTCTGTTTGGTCAAAGATACCTGGAGCTGTCGAGATTCCTTTTCAGCTCAGAACAGAGACAGATGGAAATGCTGCGCCCTCGCGGTAGTGCAGTTATACTACACTCCTAAAGGATTATCAATGGATACTCTAACATTTAATCCAAAGAAAACAGAAAAATTAGCATTGACTAGCAAAATCCTGCCTACAGCACCTTTAAGTCTTCCCTGAGGAATTATTTTCAATATTTAAGCACTGAATTTATTATTAGACAAAACATACCGTCTCCACCAGTCTGAGGTTGGCCAGCCAGCCAAAAAACACCCTTCCAAACAGGTCCAGCACTGCAGAGATGGACATGAGGGCTGCTGCCTGGTACTCCTCGATCCCCCTGCTGCGGGCGTACGGAATCAGGAACAACCCCGGGGCAAAGAATCCGAGGGCGGCAAACACCCCGAACATCGAGTAGACCATGAACCGAGCATTTGTGATGAGTGTGTAATCTACATAGCGACGGATTTTGGCTTTTAGCTCAGCACTTTTAGTCCTTCTGGTCAAATCAGGTTTGTCCTCAAGGTCTTCAGGAGACAACTGCTGGTCACCCTCCTCTGATGGTTTCAGTTCCTTTTCTTCTTCACAGCTTGGCTGGACGTGATCCAGGTCCTCCAGGAACAGGCCCTCCTCTTCTGCTTTGACCTCACTGACACAGGAAGCATCTCTTGTGGCTTCCAGGGGCCTCAGGAGCATCCCGCACACACACAGGTTGAGCTGCAGGCCTCCGAGGATCAGCAGAGCGCCCCTCCAGGAGTAGCTGTCAATCAGTAGCTGGAAGAGCGGCGTGAGGATGAAGGTCAGAATGCATTCTCCGGAGCTGGCCAAGGCATTTGCTACCGGACGTCTCTTCTCAAAGTATAAACCCAGCAGGGTCATTGTAGGGGTCCAAGTTAATGCGTAACCAAAGCCTGCAATAAAGGAGAAGAAAGGATGTTGTTTGGTGTGCATTAGTTGGGATTTAACTGGTACGCAGCAAATCCCACTTACCGTTTAAAAACCCCACTGTGAGGTAAAGTTCCACCATGGTGCGAGAAAAAGAGCCGACTGCAACGCCGACGCTGCATATCAGTCCTCCGATTATCACGACCGAGCGACAGCCGTAGCGGGTGCTGAGCGCCGAGGCTATCGGAGCTGCAGAAGGAAACACAAGACACACACACACAAAGATTCAAGTCGAGAATGAGGCAAACAAATAATCTGATTCAGAGCAACAGAAAATAAAAAAAGGCATTCATATTATTCAAAAGTAGAAATAAAAACATTTCTTTGAAAGGAGCGAGGTTTTAAGAGTTTGACTGTTAACCCTTGTCACCTGCTGTTTTAACCCTGTGATCTGATGGTGAGCACAAAATGGGATGTAGTAGAGTGCCACCTGCTGGTCAAACACCGTGACCCGGGGATTTCACCTCAAGGTCACCAACGTGCAGGATTTGTAAAATGTGTGCATCCAAAATGCAGAGCTTTGGGTCATATTGGGAATATCCTAGCACGTTAAAGTGTTATATATTGAAGGCAGAGGAATAAATCGGTGATAATTACCCACAATGTGAATGGCAGCAACCGCGATGGAGGTGATCCATGACGTTCCTGCTGCCGTGGTTTCAAAGTACTGGTGTATTTCAACATAGAAAGCACCGAAAGCCTTAATGACCCCAAAGGTGAGACCGAAGACGATGAAAGCAGAGAGCAGGATGAACCAAGCGTAGCCTCCATCGGGGGCTGCAGGTTTCCCCACAGAGACCCTTCTCTTGTGGGTCTTCGCTGGAGAGTCCATGTGGACCTGGACTGGGTTCTGCTGTGCTCGGATATCTAGACAAGAAAAGCAAATAGGTGGAGTTTTTTTTACTTTGTTTTGGGTGATTTCTGCCACAGTCGGCAAAGAAGAAGCCATCTGTAATTACATTTAGTTCTTCTTTTAGATATCAGTGATGATTTTATAGTTTCAATAAACTTGCAGTTTGCATTTTTTAAACCAGAAATGCTGTCACTTTTATTTGAAATTTTAATTTCTTCAGTTTTCACATTTTCACTAAAATGTGAATTTTGATTAAGGAAATCCACTTGAAAAAACATGAAAAGGTTTTTTATTACTGCTGGCAGCTGCTTCCTCTGAAAGCGTGACGCTTCAGCGTGATTCTAGTGAACTGAACTGGAGACGAGACTCTGACCTGTATCAAACACATCAGTGATGGCTTTGCATAAAGCCTGCGTGGCGCTCTGATCGCCTGCCCTCCGACAGCTCATCTGAGCCCGTCCAGCTTCACAGAGGGTCCAGGTGATGAATGGATGATGAACTTTTCTTTACAGCAACAGCAATCAGCTCACATCTGCTTTCTGATATTCTACATTTCGACCTAAAGCTGTAGCTGACTATTTTTACATGTTTTAGTTGGACAGGTCACCAGTTCACAATCACGCTTATTCACATCCAAAGGGAATTTCACTAATAGTCCTAATTTGCATGCTGGACTGCACTGGGAAAACATGGCATGCACATGAAAAATATGCAAAATTCACACTAAAAAGCCTCACTTGGAATTGAACCGGGGTTCATTTCAAAGTTCTGCGTTATGCGGTCCAAAACTCCCACTGACTTATGTTAGATAATGTGATTGTATTCTGCATGTGCTTCTTTCGCGCCACAGTTGAACCAAAGTCCTTCGTAAATCGGCTCAAAGATTTTCATCTAATGAGATTTACTTTCCCTCCTTCTGTGGGAGTGAAGCTCGAGGATGGATCAGCCTCGCTGCCACGGCGGCTTCATTTCGTTTGCTGACCTTGGCTCGCGCCCTGGCATTTATGGAGCCTCAGTCCACCCAAAGAAGTGGCCAGGTAGCCTTGGTTTTTAAATAAGGAATTCCAGAAAGTGGGTGGTCTTCAGTGATGTGTGTAACAAGATTCTTACTCACTGTTTCTTGGGAACCGCAAAGTTTAAAGCTGATGAAACAAGCGAGAGCAGGGACACTAATGCACTAGAAATCTGGAGTGTTTAAAGATTCATATATATAAATTAGGCTAAAAAAGAAAGGAAATTCGTGTGTGTTATTATTTCCTTTTAAAGTGGTGCCACATTTGTAAGGCATGTGCATTTGTGGGATAAGCATATGGGTTGTGTCTGTGAAAACTATGTCTTCTGTGTCGTTTCTACAGTGCCAAACAGCCTTTGATCCTTGTTTTGAGCTGACTGTGAGTGAAGTTGGTGATTTCTCTAGGAATCACCACGCCAGCTTTGAATGACCTGGATAAGGAAACCTCCGTGTAAAATTAAACGGCAGCATTCTTTGCTGTGAGCTCCATCTGTAAACTGAAGGCAAATTTCCACATAATGAGGGGTGTCAGCCAGAGTGAGTGTCCTCCAGAAGATAGTTTCCTTTCTCTGCTACTGCTTAGGAATCATAAGCGGTCTTCCACTGATTTGCAGTTTAGGTTTGCAGGACGATGTGGCCGATGGTTATTGGCCCGGACAGTCGGGAACAGACTGCACGCAGCCGGCCATTGCTGACATCCACCGTCGGGTCAGTTTGCGTTGGTGTTGCAACACATGCACTGGAACCTGAACTCGTAGAGGAATGCTACGTTTTGCAATCAGTCTGATGCTTGAGTGTGAGTAAGACGCCAAGAATGTGGTGCTGACTGCTGTAGCGATGCAGGGTGAAGGCAACGTGATAGGGTGGGATGACATCTCCCTCGGAGGAAAAACAGGTGTTGTGGCACCATTTAAAGTGGAGATGACAAGACTTTCCAATAATATAGAATTTGCTGCTAAGAAGCATTTTCAAGTATAAAGGTTCTGCATAAACTCTTAAATTGATCATCAGCTCAGATTTTACTGGAGAATTCTAGTTAAATGAATAATTGATTTCTTTCCCAAAGATATGACAGTTAATTTAAAGAGATGAAGCACAGTTCAGTTATTTACCCCACTAGGGGGAAAACGTTTAACAGAAAAAGACAAATATCTAATATTGCATATGTAACTCATAAAACAGTCTAATTTTAAAATTCAGTGCAAGTCAGCTACTTCAATACTTGGATTTATTTTCTGTATGTGTTATGAAGTTATATCAGTTTGTATGTTAGCACTTTTAACTCTTCAAGGAATGTAAATAATCACATTGCTTAACTTTTATTTACTGTCCACTGGCTGCTGCAACAATTCAAGTTTCCCTGTTGTTGGACAAATTAAGGAATGTCTGACTGCCCGTCTGTTTGTCTGCCAAATATTTAAACCATTTTACTTAAGATGTATTCATTTCAATCAAATCCATTCAACAATATGATACAATAGATCTATTGCAAATGCTTTCAGTCTATGCAATGTTTGAAATACTGTAAAACTTTTTTTCATTTGTGCATTGATTCATGCAATTGATTTGTAAAACAGATTTTAAAGATTTAGGATTAAATACTCAGCCATTCAATGATCACTTTAAATCACAAATCAACTATCTGCTAATATTTCATCAGATTGTTTTTTTTTAATGGATCAGTCCTTAATTAAAACCTACAATGAATTTATCACCACCAATTACACTCTCATTACAATGAACCTGCGCTCACGCGACCTGCCATTAAAGGGTTAACAGCGGCGTCAACCGTTGCCTGGCAACAGACCGGCAGGTCTGCGGTCAGCGGACAGCCTCGCGCTGCAGAACACACGGAAAAGACTCGGTCCTGTTGTCTTACCGGCTGCCTCGCTGCTTTCGCCGACGTCTCAGAGCTGCACAGGAACACCGCGAGTTTAAGAAGAACAAAACAGCCCCCGACTTTCGCTGCGCCGACCTCTTGTGCCGACATTGCCCGACCCGTGTGCGTCATTTTAGAACTGGCCGGCCGCGCACACGGTCAATCACACAAAGCGTTCCTCTTTTTTTTTTTTCTTTTTTTTTTTTTTAATCCCGTGTTGCTTCGGGGCAGAATAACCCCCCCGCCCCCGCCCCCGCCCTCCATCCCCCTCCCTGCCTCCCCCGATTTCAGTTGACAGGCACAGTAACAACAAAGAAATAAACTACCAAAACACCATGTAATGGCTTGTAAATGACTCAGTGTAATAATGATCTTTTAAAGGACAACAGTGTAACGCTTACTGTCCATGCTGAATTCCTGTCACATTAAAAAAAGAAAAAAAAAAGTACGAAAACAAAACAGTAAGTACAGAATTTGTAAGTTTTGTCGCTGAACTTCAGCCCTCGTGAGTTTATCTTTCACGTGCTGTCTTGCTTCATCACACTTGATGCACTCTGTGATTGATGATCAGCCAGACCGGACACATAACATGTGCTTCCATAAGCCAGCTGGATGACTTCCTGCTGTCAATGAGGGCACACACTCTCTGATGTTGAAACAGCCATAAACTTATGGTAACATTGTAAAATCATTTACCTCAACTCCCGTTTTCTCATGGGGAAGATAAAGGGCACTTGCATATTCTGCAAATTAGTTCAAGTTAAAAAAAAAAAAAAGAAGAAGAAGCAGAAATTGTATTTTCTTTGACAACAAAGTTTGGACTGTTTGTTGCATTTAAAAATGTTTGATTGCACTATGTCTGATCAGCCTTATTCCCATGAATGTATGAATATTTAATGAACCCAGAAGAGAACTATTAACAAGCAACAATGTTTAATCAACTTTCCTTGAAGTTTACTGAATTTCTTGGAATAAATCTGAAGTAACTTCTAAGATTTCAGTCACTGTTTTGTTTCAACGTTATCACACTCATAACAATGAATCAGTCACAGAATGACTAACAAACATCTCAAATAGATTAAAAATAATGGTTCATACAATGGTATTAAAGGAAATAAATTTGCCAGTGTAAGTAATTTTAATTCTCTTTGGACCAAAGCCACTGTAAGCAGATCAGGTTTACCATGCTTGATAGGATTTGGCTCTATTTTATCTTCCTTCTTTCTGTTAATGAAAAAAATGCATTTCACACAGAAATATCAATGCTTCACAAAGAGCACGATGTGTGTAAAGACTTTGAAGCCTTTCAGAGATAGCGATTAACCATCGTCTGAAAGAGGTCACGGCTCAAATCCTCAACCCGGGCTTTAAAGTTCACAGTGCAAATCCAGGGGAATCACAGCATATTTCCTAATATGATTTACAAACATGTAAAGTCACACCCTGTTCTTACCTGCCGTGGTCAGTTGGACACCATATGTTCCTTCCTGCAGTCTAGCGTTCGAGGAGCACCGCGTCACATGCAGTGCTGGTGACTGCAGTGGCGGTGTCACTCACACACTGCAGATCCAGCAACATACCACAAAGGCCCTTGACAGAAAAAAAAAATGGTTTGAAGTTAAATTATGCGAGGGTTTAAGCACAGACGGAGGAGCATTAGCAGGAGTGAGGGGAAAAGGAAGTTGCAGGTGCACATTACAAAGGGTTAAAAAGCAAGCGGACTGCAATTTTTATGGAAACATGTGAGCCACCTAACCTGGATGGACCTCTGTAATCCATTCACCCTGCATTCCTGGGCACGTCAACGGGCTGAGACCACATACACAGCAGGGCAAAGTTTTAAACAGCGTCTTTTATCTGCTGTCAGCACGTGTTGCGTGCGTGCTTACGCACCTGTTTGGTTTTCATACTGTTATGAGGACAGAACTTTGTTTTCACTCTCACATCAGTGACGCTCTGTGAAGGAAAAAAAAATCTTTAAACAAGTGATAGTTAGGTGCTGAGGTGATTTTAAGTCGACAGGAAATGCTCCATAAATCAATGCGTTGTCTCCACCTTTACCTGTTGCACTCATTTTCCTAAAAGTAGAACAGGAGGTAGAGCCTTTAGCTGTCAGGCTCCTGTTCTGTGGAACCAGCTCCCAGTGTCTGTAAGGGAGGCTGACTCAGTCTCGGTTTTTAAGACAAGGCTTAAGACCTTTCTTTTCAATAAAGCTTACAGTTAGGGGTTGCTCCTGCTCTCTCTCTCTCTCTCTCTCTCTCTCTCTCTCTCTCTCTCTCTCTCTCTCTCTCTCTCTCTCTCTCTCTCTCAACTTTTATGTAACTGTTCTGTCAGGTGATGTTGAGAAAATGAGTCGTGGATTTATTGTATAAATCTGTGAACCTGTGTCCACTTCAATGGAAATAAAATGATCTCTCCCCCCTCTCTCTCTCTCTTTCCACTGTGGGAGACCAAAAAGTCAGAACACCAAAACCCTGGACCAAGAGGCTGTCTCTGAGGTGCAGTCCAGTGGTATGTCTGACCCTCCTGGTGGGAGAGGAAACTCCAGAGTCCAGAGAGTTTCTTATGTTTGTATGGTAAAGCAAGAAGTGCGGCATAGTAATAATATAGCAGTATTGTAAATTGGTGTGTGTGTGCATGTGTGTATGAGAGATATAGGGCCTATCAGGAGGATCAATAAGTGAAGACAAGTTGTAAATAAGGTTAAGGTCATGACTAAAGGAGGCATCACGAGTTAGGATTACAAAAGTTTTGCAAGAAATGAATGTAAGTCAAAGTGAAATCCAGTTAGATTTGAATGATTACTTTGTAGTCCACGGATATTTACAAAACGTAGCCTTATCTGGTGTTTCGGAGCTTTAGTTCTGCTATTGTGTAAACCTTACAGTGACGATGCAACCAGAAGGAACTTTACAAAATGAACACCTCTCGGTGGAAGTTGAAAAATAACCCAGCAAAAATACTGTAAACTACGGATTAAAGCTGTTTCTGTAGTCTCCAAAATATTTGGTAAATAATGTAAAGCCCAGCTTGGTTTCAAATCGTGTGTTTCGCTACTTCATAAAATATTTATGACTAAATCAGCCACACTCAAAGTGAAGTTTTGAAAAATATTCACAGTGGATATTCATCAACAATTCTCCACTATAAAACTGAGTGCTGTTTAACTAAATGTAATAAAATAGGTCGGAATAAAAGGCCTATCGCGCTGACGTGCCATTACAACTGTGTAAATGACCTGGAAGTTAAAAATACATCAATTTTAATGATTTCCACTTCCCCTTGAGAAAAGAGTACAATAATTAAAGTCTGAGCCCACTGTAATTTCTTTCTATTTTTAATCACAATGAAGAATAAAGACGGCCCATAATAAACATCCCACATGAGGACACTAAGCTTCAGGCTCACACATCTAAGACGATATTCTGCTCGGGGCGAGTGAACACAGCGGGGCGCCCGGCGAGTCTTTTCATAAATGATCATCTTCCTCGTGCTCACGTCTCTTGCGCTGCTGTCTGGCAGACAGCTAACATGAGTCCTGTGATGATCGGCGTGTCAGGATGTGTCGCACACCAAAGCTAAATCATCCAGGGAGGTCAGAAGGTGCAAACAGTTTACGCTCGCTTCAAGAAAAATTTGTCTGCAGCATGAAAGCTCAGATATGGTCATATTCTCATCAGCTTCTAGGAAACAGACCAAAATAAGCTGTGTTTGTTCTCAAAATCAAAAGGCTGCTCTCAACATCGCTTTTTACAACTCGTGGAGATTTGAAGAGTGAAGTTAGCTGGAGCGTTTGTTTTTTTAGGTGTTACCTATTGCAAGTCTGCACACACTGCAGTCCGTCCATCTTCTGTACCGTCGCATTCAGCTCAGGGTCGTGAGGAGCTGGAACCGACCTCAGCTGGTGACCTTTCCATCTGTCACAGAGTTAACAGAGAGAGACAGACCATCAGACACACTCACAGTCAAAGCTACAGGCAACTTCAGGCCCCGTTTACACAACGCTTCCAGTGAAAAGGCATTGTCTTTCTGTTTTCGTTTCAGAAAAGTTTTGTGTTAACGCGCAACGTTTTGAAAACTTCAGCGGTTTACATGACAACAACACTAACTGGTTCTTTTTGTACTTAAACCACACACAGAGCAGGATGGGTTAAACATTAACAATGGCGAGTCCAGAGACATTTGTAGAGACAGAAAACAAAGATGGATTGCTAGTGCTGCAACTCCCAACCGTAAGGAGAATATGGGAGTCCTGACACTCTGCAGGACGCCGCTGTTGTTATTGACCATCTTACTCACGCATGAACTGAAAAACTTTTTACTATGGCTGTGGAGCCTGTGCACAGTAGCACTTCTGCCTGAGCACTTTAGAAACTTGCATTCTTACACAGAGATGGAATCAGTGCGATTTTGAAACCTCACACTGGAGGAGCCGTTCTCAAAAAGCTCTTTTTTTTTTTAGTAGCTCTGAGCACTTCTGTCCTGTAAAGAAACCCTAAAAGCTCGAAATAACTTTTCCATTTTCACTTGGAGAATCAATGTCTAATGCATGTTTTTGGACTGTGGAAAGACATTACAGTAAATGCAGAGGTCTGGTCAGGGAGAACGTGCAAACTAGACCCAGAATCAGGGAATCAGTAAAGGGAATCAGTGAATGTTTTTGAATTTACATGCTTTATTTTATCTCAGTTTTACAGTGTAGATTTCTCACACTCGAAAATATGCAAAAAATTGTCCTAAAAGTTGGAATCCTGAAATGGAGTTGAGATTTTGCAGCAGTCACATGGTTATATTGTCCCACATCAGCATTCGGAGCTCAGGAATGTCTGCAACCGCTCGTCAGCAGAGCATCCTGCCAATGAACCACTGAAAACTATGAATTAATCTCTTGAACAGCATCTTTTTATGAGCTTTCCGGTTCACCAAACAAGCACAGTGTTGAGGTTTGTGGTATGCCAGACTGTTATTGAGGATAGTATTTCTCTTACGAAGCCAAGTGCGCGGCGTCTGGGCCAGGTTCCTGCAGAGTCCTGAGTCAGCAGGTCCATAGTCCGTCTTTTAAACAGGCAGAAAATTATTCTTAATGGTTAATCTATCTCATTAGAGCTTCCCAAAGTGTCAGCACAACACCAAAACACTCGAGTGACCAGAGACGGTTGTCTCACCGCTCCAAATTTTCACATTTTACCGAATGTGGCATTTCAGATTTTATATCCATTCTTCAGCAGAATCGCTCATGCTTTTATTTTCAGTGGTTTGAAAAACTTTAGTTTGCTTTTGCATTGTGGTGAAGGTCAGTGTGTGGCGGCTCTGCTCTGGTATTAGAGGGAGCTTAGAGAGACCAAAAAGGAGGGGTGGAATAATGGAATCAATCTTCTTTCTCTGCATCTGTCCACCCAGGCAACGATCTAGACTGGTCCGCATACCCAGGGTATTTCCTAGCTCCAAAATATAAAGGGAATTGTTCCTGTCTCTTTTGACAGTATCAGAAAAATTGCTTTCATGGAAGAGCAGGCTTTTGGCACACTGAACACTCCCATATACCTCCCGACGGCCGCTCTCAAAACAATTAAAGATTTATAGGCATTGCTAATAAATTATAGATTTATGGTGGGGAAGACTGGGGAAGGTAGTGTTATAGAAGGAGAGGAACACCTCCTGCATAATGAATGTGTGCCGCGGAGGCCTGACACAGTGCGAGGAGAGGCTGGTGTTATGAGCTGTGTTTTCAGAGGACCTCTCACATGTTTGGCTGCAGTGTATCAAGCTCTGTGTGTGTATTGTTGCTGCAGCAGAGGGTGGTTTGTCTGTGTGGGCAGCCATCAGACGTCACTGTTCGAGCCCTAAAGGGGGGAAAAGAAAAAAAAAAAAAAGACGAGCAAACTTTCTGCCTTTTATACATAGTCCCAGATCTGTATGTGTGTGTGAAGCTCAATGGCATGTGATAAAAGCTTGTCTGTGGCTGTTCAAAGTTTTATGGCGGTTCATGTTATACAACCAATACTCTTCATTCAGAATGCAGCTTGAGAACTACACGAACTTCAGAGAGCCTCGGCGTATTGATTCAGAAGACGCTGCTGACTGAAGCTTTGTAGTTTTTTGTTCCTTGCTTGTTTCAATTTTGAGACTTTCAGCGAGTCAGTGACGCAATAACTAAGAAAAGCAGCTTAACTGTGCCTCTTGGAAGTAAAGCCAAACAAGTCTCATACCTATTATATAATACTCAGCCCCAAGGATAACGTAATGTTACGGAGTATTGCAATAGTGTTTACTGTAATCAGCGGCTTGTTGCTTTTCATGCATAAACACATTTAAAAAGCTGCAGAGCTGCTGTCTCTCTCTCTGGTTGAACCAACGTTTTATAAGCAGGGCGGAATTATCCGGTTGGCATCTCCCTCTTCACTGGACTTTCTTTTATTGCAGTGGGTTTAAAATGAATTTCATTTGAAACTACTTTACCAACAGTAAAGACATAACGCATCAAATATTTCTATTTTCATATCTGATAAAAAAAGACTTTTAGCTCCCCCTCCAATAATTGCAATAGCACAAAATTAATTTTTTTTTTTAACACATTGCACCCTGAAACCTACCTCAACTATTGTTTTCTAATCATATTCTTCTAAGTGCCTTATTATTTCATATCTATCTCTCTCCTCTGACACCACTGTGAAATATATGTGGCTGTTAGGACCTGTGAGACCACAGATTTATGTTGCATTTGTCAGGTTTCTTATTTACCACAGGACATTGTGTGGCTCCATCCGGCGCAGAGCGACAGCGGCGTGATTCCTCTGAATACTGATGCAGCCACAGTGCGTCCAGCAGCCACTCACACGTGTCGCACGGTAATTGCAATAAAAGCTAACAAGCCACTTGTGTTGTGCACGCGCGCTTCGGTGCGTGTGATGAGCGAAGGTCACTGTGGAAGAACGATGAGCTGGTAATCATACATTGAGGGACTCTGCTGCCATCGGCTCTCCGGACCCGTTTCCTGCGCTCTGATAAGAGGCGAAGCTAAACGCCTTTTAAATTATTATCACAAACCATCTCTGAGCATTTATCTGTGATTAAAGTCTAATCTCTGTCAGAGCCTGTTTGAATATTGGCTCAAGCACATAAACAACACATCAAGGTATTTTTTTAACCTCTCAGTCATCCTGCAGTGCTGTTTCTCAAGAATGCTCTGTTATGCATATGAAATTAATGAAAGTGCAAATTTTAAAATCTGTGTCATTTGTGGTGGAATTGCATGAGCCTGTTTTTTCTGTAATCCATCTTTAAATCCATTTTTCTAGTCCAGCTTTAGGTGACTGGAGGCAATCCCAGCAGCCTTTGGACAAAAGGCAAGAAAGCTGCTGAATAGGTTTTCCAGTCTCAAACATTTATTCCTAAAGATTATTTACACATCCTGAATGACATGCAAACTGTACACCGAAACGTTTCCTAGCCCCAAACCTTTTCCTTACTGTCAGGGTTGAACATATCACCTGTAAATGCACAAAATGGAATAATCATGTGCATTTATGTCCTTCAGTCATTTAGATGACATTGCTTCCATTCTGATCCTGGAGGACAAAAGCTGCATTGTTAATGTGAAACTCGACAGTCTCCACATGAATTTACAATACCCCACGTTCTGGTCGCCACTCAGAAAGACTACAGAATGTGTGTGAATCTAAATTATATATTCATAAATGCACCATGACACAGCTTGATTAGTCTCTGATGCCTTAATAATCAGACGTGTGAGCCTGTGAACTCTGCACTTTTGCTTCCTGTGCAGAGGAAACTTTCAAGGTGTTTGTGTAAGCTCATTTTTAGGCCGGTCAAGTTCCTTTAAAACTGCCCCTCGGCACTTTTCCCTATCTGTCTCCATGCTGAAAAAACAGCCTCGCTGATGATCATTTCACATTCAACTCTGTCTATACACACACATACACGCACACACACACACACACACACACACACACACACACACACACACACACTGCAGCACACACTTAGCTTCTTATCACTTCTTTCTGTCCTTTAAACAGCCAGACACCCTCAGCCCTCTAAACTGTCGTTTTTGTTTTTAAGCTGAGTGTTATTACTGCGCTGAATGAAGAGGAGCCGGGGGGCTCGGGGGGATCGGAGCGGCCCTCCTCCAGAGGACAACTGAAGGCCTTGACAGGAATTGAGCCAAATGACGCGAAGTCAGCCAAATCGTGCCCCGGGGCGGAAGATAAAGTCAACCTTTTTGATTCAGGGCACACCAACAGGTGCATTTCTAATCCTCCCTTTTATAAGAGTGTTCTGACTTTCAGGCCACATTTTTTATACCACTTAATGGTTGAGGTTAGAGTTATAAATCACAGGTGTCTTATCTTAGGAAAGGTTGATGGGGAATTTATTTCTAAGAGTGGAGAGATGTTTCTGGTTCTGTTCTTTCTTTCTTTGCAATCATGACAATTGAGTAAATGAACATTAAGATTTCAATTTTCTTTCATTACTGTAAACATTTTCAAAACAGAATTTAATGAATAAAAACTCATTAGTGTAACAGCTATGACAGTTGCATGTCTGTGTACCAGGATCTACCTACTTGCATGTTTCTTCAGTGATGCTTTTTTTCCGACCTACGGCTCTCTAAGATCGCATGCTGCATGTGCAGTTTGAAGTGTGACTTGGCAGCTCCGCTTTAGCTGGATGTTAAAACCTAATTGCGAAAACGTATTTTGTCTGGTCTGCTGGTGAAGCAGCTTTAATCACTGTGAGAAGGAGAAAGGCGTTTGCAACGCTCGCAATAAAATAATTCAGTACAAGAAAGGGCAGGGACTGACCAGAGGGGGTGAGCGTCCCTCCATCGCGCCGGGCAGATTGCACCTTGGTGTAAAGGCAACGGTTCCTATATCAGCTGTAATCTCCTTGCACAGCTTTTATTTCCCTCCACCCTGTCCTCCACCTTGACTTCAACGCTCCAGCGTTCGCTGGCCTCCCTGTGGCACACTCCCAGGAAGCACAGGTGTGTGTGGGCTTGCCCAGATGGCGGCGTTGATGATGATGGAGGCAAAGCAGCCAAGCAATCGACCTCGTGCAGGTCGTCAACCAGCCACCGAAACTCTTTTTTTAACTGTTGTGAAAAGAAAAACTTTAGTTCTTATGTGTGTGTTTAACTGTAAAAGAATTCAAACACTAAAACTCTCTCATGAATGTATAAAAGCAGGTTATGTACCAAAACTGTCATTCAGGTAAAACATCTTTTAAAGACCTTTTGTTAGACGTCTTGTTTGTAACGATATACGGCCGTCTGATGCTTTCAGTGCATAAAACAGCTGCAGCTACCTGCACATTGAAGTATATGGGTGTTTCCTGTCATGCTAACACTAAAGCAAACAAAGGTATAGCAACACATCTTTCCTCAAACAGTTTGCCTAAAATCCAGTGTGATTTGACGTGCGTGCATGAACGTCGACACTCCCTCTGAGAACAGTGTAAATTGTGCAGAAGTCTAAACGGCATATGCAAATGTGCGTGGTTTCCCTCACCTGTTGATGAGTCGTTCTGGTCTCCAGGCGAAAGCTGCGTATCAGGAGGTCGTTTCCAGGAAATGCAAAGATGTTTACAGGCAGATGCGAGTGTGACGAAGACCGGGCTTAATGAGAGGGATCAGCTGAGGGCATTTCACACGGGAACAGCTCCCGGGAGTTTGGTAGCATCCACTCCCTCTCACTGCTTCAAGAAAAGATAGTACTCTGAGAATTACCTGTGTTAAACTCCTAAGTAGTTATGTCAGTGAAAGAATATGCTGCATCCCATTAGGCTGGCAGCCATTTCTTTTAAGTGTGTAATTCAGCTTTTCATGTTTATTCTTGTCTTTGATCCTTGTATAAAGTATTTCATAGGATTTCAGTGAGCTGAGAAACACATGTACTTAGGCTGATTTTAATTGCAGTGCATTATATAAATCCTGCTTTGAGGTGAGTAATGTTGGTGCTGAAGGCAGCTGTGAAGAGACAGTGTGATCAGTAAAGGTGTGCAGGCTGCAGCGGCCCTGTTTTGGACGATCAGCTGTGCAAACGTGTAATACACAGGTATAATGTTACACAGGACATTCCTGAAGTGCAGAGGATTCCTCCAGTGACACGTTGATTCGCTCTGTCACACAGCAAAAAGGCTTGTGTTTGAATCTTTAAGACTTTCTCTTTGTGGTATTTGCATCTTCTACCTGTGCCAACTACTTGTGGGTGTGATTGTGAACCAGAATTGTGTTAAGGCCGGTGGGAATCGGTCGCCGGTGTGATCTCAGCGTTATCCAAGTCCAGCTACAGTCCACCCTGATAAGTAGTATATTCGATAAAGTGGGTCTAACTGTTCAAACAGTGCTTTCATTATTTCCAGTGATATTGACACAGCCACCTCCTGGGATGGCTCATCGTGATATTAGCTCTGATCAGACATCCCTGCATCTGTTGTTCACATCTATTCCATCATCTGGCTGTTTGGATCCCCAGGCAACATCACTTTTGTTATGCTATTTAGATATTTTTAATTTGAGAATTGTTTGGCATGCAGCCTAAATCTATCATACCTGTCTTACTTTGGATTTGCATTGTTCATTTTTGTTCCCAAAACATTTGATCTTTAAAGGGATACTTCAACATTTTGGCAAATTGGCCCATTTAGCGCAATTCCTTAGTCATTTCGAACAGCATACTTATTTTCTTTGTGAGGGCGAGCTGTTGTTTATCCAGAGGTGAGTCGGGGAAGGTTTCGGGATGGACACAATGGAAGTGGATGGTATTTTTGCTTCTCCTCGTCAAACTCGTCAAATACAAAATCCAACAACCCCAAAACACTTTGGTGGGCATGTTTTAATCCGCACATTCACTACGCTGTGGAACACCAACAAATAATATTGTAGCGTTACGACACTGAAGCAAATACTGGGAACTACTTTTTCTTTTGAGATCACTATGCCCAGACGCCATGTTTAGTAAGTAGTTCCGTTTTAGCAATCTTCCCATAAACAACTCAATCTCATAATTTTGCATTAATATTTCACAGCGTAGTGAATGTGCGGATTAAAACGTGTCAACCAAAGTGTTTTGGGGTTGTTGGATTTTCTATTTGATGAGTTTGACGAGGGGGAACAAAAATACCATTCACTTCCATTGTGTCCGTCCCGAAAACCTTCCCCGACTCACCTCTGAATAAACAACAGCTCACCCTCACAAAAAAAGTAAGTATGCTGTTCGAAATGACTAAGGAATTGCGTAAATGGGCCAATTTGCCAAAATGTTTAAGTATCCCTTTAAGGGGGGAAAAATGTGATTTACAAAAACAAGAAACGACTTCACCTTCCACTTGTTGGAGCCACTGAAAACAGAACTTTTCAAAAATACTCCGAGTCCGTGGTCTTGGAAACCGGGGAAAATCCACCTTTCTCCAAATCCTCGGGCTCAGTCTCCATATAGGTGACGCTTCTGGTGTTTCTGCACCACAGTCAGAGTAAATACTTCTTCTGCATATAGATAGACGGTAACAACAACGTTTCCGTCCAGGGTGGCATGACTCCCAGTCCACATTCTCCTGGGACTTGCTGGTTTTTAGACTTGAGAGTCACCTATAATAGGAATCAAACTTGGTCTTCTGTTCTTGCGAATGTCCTTGAACTCACTGTTATTAATGTCCATTATTGCTGTTCTCTGTGTGCGGCTTCATTATTAAAAAAAAAAAAAAAAAGCAAAACAAACAGCAGCGCTCACTGGTGGCCCCACATGCTATATAAACCAGTTGAGGCGGTGAAAGAGCACATAGCTGCTAACAGGCAAGTGTTTTATGCAAAGATGAACTTTTAGGCTATTTTCTTCCTTTTGTCCATCAGAAATCAAGATTTGTGAATAGTGGACAGTCTCCACAGAGGCTGTCAATCTTTATTCTGGAAAAAATCAATCTCCTTCTCTTTATGAATAACTAAACATAAACCCTGGCCGAGCATTTGTGACAAAATATTGATCAAGACTGAAGTGTTTCAGACGAAGGAGGCTCAGGACTGCAGCATCCCGGGTCCTGTGGGATCTGAAGCCATTAAAGTTCATCCTGCCTCCATCGGATTTACATCTCCCTTGATTTGGTTTGTTTTCTTCCTCCCAGGAAGATGCTCTTTTGGTATCCATAACAGAAGCAAGCCTCGATCAGCACCGCTCTGAAATAATGATTTGATATGAAGAGCCTCCTCTCTGAATGGTTTGTTTTCATTCTGAGCTGAACTCCAGATGCTTCATCTCTTCTCCCGATGAGCTTTCCCAGGTATTTTCTGTGTGTTTGTGTGTGTGTGTTAATCTCTTGCGGACTTCACAATTGTGTGTGTGTGTGTGTGTGTGTGTGTGTGTGTGTGTGTGTGTTTGAGTATGCCCTCTGCTAAAATAAGGCTTAAAAAAGGATTGGATCTTCAGAGTAAAGTTGACACAGGGGGAATTCAGAGTCTGAGCACATCACTCAGATGCTAATGTGATTGGCTTCAGAAAAGATGGTCGATGGAGAGACCTATTTTCTTTCTCATATCTTCACCCACTGCAGTTTTCTGTCTTTTCTCATTTCTGTCAAACAAAACAAAGTGCAGCCTACACATCACACAAATCTGATTCCCCTAACCAAGTTTTGCGTTTTGAGTCGCTGAGCAAAAACATCAACATCTTTCTATTTTCAATCATACTTTTTGTTTATTTGCTCCAGAGGCTCCGGTGTCCTGTCAGTTGGGTCTGTACCGACTGATTTTGTGGACTTTCCTCTCTCATTCCGCTGAATTAGGGACAGACGACTCTCTGCAACTCCTGGAAGACTCATTCGACTGATTAAATCCTACATCTTCAGTCTGGGCCATGTGCTCCGCCGTCTAGATGGAGGGATAAGGCCTCTATAGGGGTTTCTGCTCTGATATTCTGTGTTTGTGTGCCTTAATTGGATTCACATCTTATCAGAAATCATGTGGTGTGCATTCTCCCTGATACAAACAGCAGGGAGCACACTCAAACTGATCATATCTCCTGGCAGGGAAAGAGCACAGCCAGACATTTGTTGTTTGGAAACAAAGAAGAGGAACTTCTATTTGATGGCATTTCCCAGTATAACTGTAAAAGCAGCAGGCAAAGGGACCAAATCGGTCCATAATCTCCCCTATCAAACATTCCAGTAAACACATTTCTCTGCATCCCGTGACAAATTGTTTGCAGTTGTGATGAGGGCGACTGTTATGAGAGGACACTGAGCAAATACACCAGACTGGGAAAGAGTGCTTTCTAGTTTTAATTGGAAGAAAAAATCTGCACCATGATAGTGAAGTCCACTCACCATTTTCATGTAACAAAGGGCGTCACAACGATGTGGTTAGCACTTGGACCACACTCTGAGATGTTCCCCAGTTTGAGTCCAGGCTGTGGTAGCATGTTCTCCCTGTGCGGCGACGAACTGAACGAAACGGTGTAGAAAATGTATACATGTAAATGTAACATTCTATGATGGTAATAATAACATGATTCATATGAAGAGGTTTCATTAAATAGATGAAAAAGCAATAGGCAGTCATCTAATGATGAAACTGAGTTTGCAGCCTTATTTTCTTCAGGAAAGTCCGTCCACTGCTAAACTTCTGCCTCCTGTGAGGCCGAGGGACTCGAGAGGGAGTGTCTATCAGCTCACCTACGGTGAGAAATATGATTTGGTCCAGACTTTTCTTAGCTTCAAAAGCAGAAAAATGTTTTAATCAATTGAATAAGCAGCAGGAAGCTCATGTAGGGAGGCCAGGAGTTCTGAAATGTGAGTGTGTTTTTTTTTTTTGTTTTTTTTTTTTTTGGGACCAAGTAAAATTTGAGCAGCTGAGTTTTAGATGAAGGAGAGGGATTTTATTACTTATTCATTTTTTTAAGCTGACTTTGGAGAGCACAGTATCACACACAGCTTCAGTTGACCTGTAATGAAGGTGCGAATAACAACTTCCACACTTTTGGCTGGACAAGGTACCTTTTGTTAGTTTGATTTCCTGTCAAATTGACATCATCAGATACCAATAAACGGGTCATTTTCTCGTTTTTTCGTTTTTGCCCAAAAACGAAAAAACGAGAATTCAACTCGTTTTCTCGTTTTTCCGTTCTGACTGACAAAATGGATTTTCCACCCATTATTCCCTTTTTGACAGGTGGGCGGGGCTTAGGCCGCTCCCGTCAAAATAAAAGTCTTCTCAACACAGCAGTAAATGTCTGTCTGCTGGAGGAGGGTCCAGCCTCCTGTCAGGACTGTAAATATCTCATAGCAGTAATAATACTACTACACACACGATTACTCTGTGCTTCACTGCTCTTTGGTTCTAATGGGCCATTTTCACAGCTTCACTACTTCCTGAAATTAAGTGTGCACATTCATTTCCTGTCTTGCATTATTGGCCAAAATGATTAATCCAGGTGTGTCTTGTTGCAGCAGTCTAAACCAGACACACCTGGATTAATCAGTTTGGCCAATAATGCAAGACAGGAAATGAATGTGCACACTTAATTTCAGGAAGTAGTGGAGCTGTGAAAATACCCCATTGTCCGACAAAAAAAACTGCATTTTTTTCGATTCACGACTTCATGAAAGTAGTTTAAAAATAACCAGCAGGGGTCGCCCTGTATTGATCTGCTCATCACACCGAATGTATAAACTTGATATCTTAATAATCAATAGATATGTTGATATGCTGAAAAATAAAAACATCTCCTGTGGTTATTTCTAACTAATCCAGCCTCACTGGACTGTAGCCTTCATTTGTGATCAGTGGAGTAACACAGTTTATAGTCATATTTCATGTTTTTACCATGTAAATATCATAAAACCAGGACAACAGCTCGCTTCCATACATATTTCAAATAGTACTTCTGACAGAGAAGCATCATAATTCATTTCCACAGATGACATGAACTCTGAAACTGGAGCCATGACAGTCAGAATGGTCTCTTTGTTGTCACAGTGTACAATGAGATTGGAGAATTTCTCCTTGCAGGAACAGCAAATATTATAAATGTAAAAAATATACAACATAAATGTCACAAAGGATTAATATTCTTTTTTTAAGTGTGAAAGAATTTTGAATAACAATGTAAAAAGGTGAATTGTACACTTTAGTGTGACTGTATTGCAGGAATTGAGTGGATATGACTCAGTGAACAGCAGCAGAGACACAGCTGCATTATATTGTTGAGCAGTTGTTTCATGGGAGAGGATGGCGGTGGCTCTTGGAAAGAGTCTTCACTTTAATGTATCTGTAAAGCCTCTCAAAGGGCAACAGGTCAACGAGCTGAGAACTGGATGTAGTCTGTCCTTGATGAGGTTCTGAGTTCTGCTGAGGCACCAGGTACAGTCGATATGAGGGAGGGGAGGGGACAGCCAACAGTCCAATTTTACTGATGTATGCCATAGAGGTTTTAGAATATACAATCATGTTAACCCAGATTACCAGTATTTTTGCTTAGAAATTAGTAAATCAGAGACCCCATGTGGCCAAAGACCAAAACCAACCATGAACCCAGCCTGGATGAGCAGCTCCTCAAATCCTCACCAGGTCAAACTGTCTCTTTTAACCAAGTTGAAACTAAGAAAAGGCCGGTTGTTTGCAGTGCTGTCAACAAAGCAAATGGTGCAAACTTTGAGAAAAGGAAAATATAAAACATGCTTTGTCTTATTTCACACTCCATATGTATTCATTCATGGCTTTGACTGAACTCCTATCATGCAGACAGTCATGAAAATTAAGAAAAGAAAAAAACATTGAACGAGAAATGTGTCCAAACTTTAGACTGGTCGTGCTCCTCAATGTCAAACAACCACTGCAGCTTCCTGTCTTTGTTGTCACTACTGGAAATATCCTTATTAGTTATATATCAAAGTTTCAGACTTTGCACATGGCAATTTCTACATTTAGACAAACTCCATAACTCCTGTTAGAGCTTAAACTCTTTTTGCAGGCAACTTACACTCCAAAGGAGTGAGATAAAAGATAGAATTTATTCATTTATTGAATGTTCATGTGATTAGAAATATGCAAAAGATAAATAAACACATGCAAATTGACAGGGGGAGAGTTTGGGATTGAGTCTTTCACTTTAGAAAGACTCCATCTACATAAATCCAGACCACCACCCTACACACCACCAGTATGACACAGTCTGAGAGCATGGGTTCACACTGCTGACATGAGACGACCATCAGATTGGATACTGACCATTCCCAAGCACATTAAGAGGACTAATACTGACTCATCCCAGATATTATTATTATGGTCCGGAACAAGGGAAATGTAGTACTGTTATATTTGTTGTGCCTGCACTGGTAAGAAGAAATTCTCCAATCTCATTGTACACTGTACAACCACAAAAACGAATATTGTGATTCCGATGGCTCCAGTTTCAGCGTTCATGTCTGTGGAAATGAAGTATTCTACTAGAAGTTCTGTTTGAAATATGTATTGGAGACAGATTTTGTACTGGTTTAATGATATTTATGTGGTGAAACATGAAAATAAAAATATAACAATAATCTTTTTTTTTATTTTTAGTGTATCTATCCACATTTCTATTGATTAAGATATTGATCACGGAACACGGAGTGATGAGGAGATCCACGTAGGGCGACTCCTGCTGGTCATTTTTTTAACTACTTTCCGGAAGTCGGGTGTAAAAAAAAATGCAGTTTAGCGTCTAACAATCAGGACAAAAGAGCAGTACAGCACAGAGTGAGCTTGTGTGTTTAACACTAATGCAGCGGCTATGATATTTGCAGTACTGACAGGAGGCTGGAGCGTCAGTCAGGCAGTCATACAGCGTTTTAAGACAGACCTTTACTCTGAAGAGCACGGTGCAAACATGAGCCAATCAGGAGCGAGAAGTGTTAAGCCCCACCCACCTGTCTAAAAGGGAATAATGGGTGGAAAATCCGTTTTGTCAGTCAGAACGGAAAAACGAGAAATTGAGTTGAATTCTCGTTTTTTCGTTTTTGCCCAAAAACGGAAAAACGAGAAAACGACCTGTTTATTGGAATCTGATGATGTCAATTTAACAGGAAATCAAACTAACAAAAGGTACCTTGTCCTTGGCTGATAGAAACGGTCTAATCTTTAAAGTGATTCTAAAAATGTAGCAAACAGGACTAGACCATTGATTTCACTTGTTTTTCTTCAATGAGATCAAAGTAAAGGGGAACTATCCTGATATCTGATCAGAGCACCAAAGAAGCTGTCTCTTATATCTGTGAGATCCACTGTTAGATGATTCCTGTGAGGACTGTCTGTACTGACTTCTTTCTTGTGGAATCGTTTAGATTGATCTTCTCATAAAGATGAAACGGGGAGTCCTGAGGCAACCTGCCATCCATTCACACTGACTCGTGTTTGAGCTTATGTCTCGATGATTCCTCAATAAAATTCTACTTTGCTGGTGCCGAAAAAGTGCATTTCTCTGAAGATAAGAAAGTAACTGAATAACTGTGGTGTTTATATTGAATGGTCTGTTGTAAACATCAGATTTTGGATGCAGCTCAAAGTGCTGCTTCTTTGAATTCTGTGAGTATAGTTGTATGGCTTCATGAATGCTGAACGCTTTTAGTTTTTTATTTTTTAACTAATATTGTTTGAATGATGACGGAAGTTATCAATCATCCAGTTTCCTGGAATGACGTAGTTACATGATGTGTTTTTCCAAGGAATGCAAAACCAGATCAAGGTATGAAAGGGGGGAGGTTTGGTGTCTAAAGTGCAGACCATGCGGTTTCTCCTTTCAGAGGACTTCTACCTGATGAAGGAGAAACACAATTTTCAACATATAGGACTGCAGCATGTTGCACATCAGCTCCAAGTCCTGCACTAAAACACACACACACACACACACACACACACACAGACTCTTTTCCCATCAGCAGCACCAAGCGCATTCACACCGCCTGCTTACCTTCATCATTCATCAGTTCCTAATTGAAGAACACTGAAAGTCAAGTGCTGGCTTCACCAGGAAAATTACAGTACTTCTTGCAACACACCCTTCAGCTCCAACAACCCAGCAACACTTAACTGAAGCCGTGGAGAGGCCGGCCAGTATATAAATATAGAATGAAAGTAGAGCCGGCCATGAATTTCAAGCAGCCCTCTCCCCTCCGTATTTTCAGTTACTCCTCATATGGACTATTGGCCCGTCACAGCAGGAAACCAAACAAAAATCAGGCCGCGTTCAAGAAGATCACTCAGTTCTCCTCGGATGCGGCCGTCCGCCACTGTAACATGTGCAGTTTGCACATGCGGCTTTTAGATGAATTATTTAGCATTTGACGAAACATGGTGGTTTGCTTCTGTGCACAGAGCTTGATGAAAAGAGGGTTAATCATCTTAACCTTGCAAAATGCAAATCTAGGATTTTTTTTTGCACACAATTTGAGCTTTTCAAATATTTATCTTGGTTTTGGTGATTATTTGAATTAATCCATGTAGAGTCTGTTTGTTTTCAAGGCTGCAGAAAAAAGTTTCATTTGAAACAAAATGACTGTAAGAAGCAAAACCACAGATAGTTGGGTGGCTTTTAAAAACTCTCTTTCTCCTTCTCCATGAAACTTTCTTATTCTTGCCATTCCTATTCTGAAAAATCAATTTTTTTCCTTTGTTTTTTAACCATCACATCAGGAAAACGGACACTGCAAATGCCAGATGATCCATTTGGTTTTTCTGCTTCATTCTCACCTAGCTCCCCGAATACATCAGGCGCCTCTGTGCTTTATTTACCAGCTGCAAAAAGATGCACATTTGCAAGCTAAATGTATTTTTTTAATCACTTTGCCGTCTCAAAGGGCTTTCGAACACCCACATCGCGGGAACAGTGAATGTATGCGGTGACCTCTTCAGCCTTGAGACTCTCAGTGAGACGAGCTACTCCTACATAAACCTTCGTTTCAAATATGAGTGGGTTTGCGAGGGAGCATTTATATGTGAACGTGGCGGTGAAAAGGGGAAAGATTTGCCATTTCCAAAACTTTTGATTGATTTGACTCTTGGCATACAATTACGTGTGAAATTTCTTATGTGGCGTTTAAATCTCTCTGAGTAATGCTTCAGTTTGATTGTTCAAGCTGTGCAGCCATGTGAATTAAGTTAGGCGAAGAGGAAACAAAGGAGAGGACAACAATACGAGATGAAGATTTAAAAAAAAAAAAAAAAAAAAAAAGTGAGAACAAAAGACTGCAAGAAACCAAAAATCAAGACCGGAACAGAAAGTGTTGCACTGTTATTGTTAGAGCAAAACTGGAAGAGCTCTGCAATTTGTGCTCAGCAGCGGAGTGGAAATGTGTCTGGCTGCAGCGATGTATGTGACGAGCCTGCCGAGAGGCTGAAAGAGCGGCTACAGGAGATCCAGCCCAATTATATCCTATGTCCCCATTTGTGCTTTAACAGCCTGTGTGTCCAGCCGAAAGCGGCCAGTCGCTTTACGCGTGCAGCGACACAGCTCATGTTCACCAGCATACATTTCCACCGATTTCATCTAAAAGTGGTAAACAATCACCGGATCCAGCTTCTGTTGCAATTTAGAAAAACGACGAAACAATTTGGACCAATTAAATCCGGCTATCTGGCTTATTTGCCTCATAATGTCGGCATCATTTGTTCACGGGGAGCTTTCAGACGAGCGCCTTAAAAACACCAGCCGTGATTTATTTGCGGTGGCTGCGCTTGGTGGATAGTCAATTAACAGAAGTAAGGCGGCTCATTTGTCAAGTGTAAATATAAAGGGAGGTTTGTACGGAAGTCATTACCCCGGTCTTTGACTTGCACTGGAAAGAGTAATCGTCATCTTGTGTTTGATGAAGCAAAGGGATGCTTGAATTTCAGACTGTTTTAAACAATCTGAAGCAGGGATGGTGTTTAGGCTGACACAAACTTTACATTGATCCAGAAAACAAGCATTTCATTTCCTTTGACCTTTCTGAAGCAGTACAGACAACATGTCTTACACAGACGTAAAGATCCGGGATATTGATCCACGGGTTTTGAATCCTGTAAACATATCAGGTTCCGTGAGTGATACGATGACAGTTGTTTTTCTGCTGTCGAATGAAGTGTTGCTCAGAGGCAGAAACTGCTGCCGACTGTCTCTGATTCCTATCAAACCCGCTGCTCTGGAGGTTTCCTCTGCTCTGGCTTATGTTACTGTAGTTGTTTTGATTTCCTGTATCTGCTGCTATCTTTATCTCACTGAACATGGCAGGATTTGTCTAAGCCATCCATCTGTTCTGATCTATCACCATCGGCAGTTTTTTTTTGTTTAGTTTTTAGTTAATGCCTTAAGTTATTTGTCATATCAATGATCTGTAATTCTGTATATTTCTGTGGATGTCATCAAGGACCATCAAATTTTGCTTACTCCTGTGAAATAAGATACATAACTCATTGCTTATCCTGTCACTATTGAGTCTTTTGTTGTAAATTGCATTTAATTGATCATATTGCATCATCTATTTTCTATTCTATGTTTTTGCGGAATCTCTTTTCATTTGTATTGCCTCTTAAAGCTGGATTCCACACACCAGAATGTTTACATTAGAATATTATGGGGATGAAACAAACATACAAAGTCAAAATTGAAGCAGGGGATCACATAAAGTTTCAGGCAGTAACTCATCTGACTGTGTGTTTTGTTTTAATCCCATCTTTAATCTAGATTACATCCACATCTGGCATGTCTTTGTTTGTCTGTCCAGCCGTCTGAGACCGCAGCGTGAGGCAGAAGAGTCCTACTGGTCCGGAGGAGGGAGGGGAGGTGTTTCCTAAAACCTGAAGATGTAACAATAAGTAGATCTTTCTTTAGTTGCACAGCGTAGCGCCAATCCCCGTTTTAAAGCGGGAGATTTGCGGAGGGACGTGGCGCCTTTCCAGAGTGTTGTAACTGTGTCCATGAAAACCAGGCGGTGATGTAAGGGGGGGATTGTCACAGAATTCACAGAATACTTATCTGTGTGTCTGGCCGGGACAGCTGTTTGTGTTCATCTCTTCCAGAAATTTTAGCTCTGATTGAGCATCCTGAGCGGGCCTGGGAGATTAGACCGCCACAGTCGAAACAAACCAGAAAAGAAACAAAACTACAGCCCAGAAAATGGATTTCTCTCAGATTACTGGGAGAACTTTTATTTGGAGCGTTGTAAAGTACATTTCATGGTTGTTAGTGCTCGCTCTCTTTCTTGCACACAACATCCTTCATCTCTTAAACAAACACTCATCTCTTTCTCGCTCTGTTTTGTCTTTTCTTCATTGATTAAAAAAAAAAAAGCAACACAGTTTGCAGAGAGTAGAGAAAGCATCATATCTTTCAGTCCAAGCATACAAATATACATGAGAGATAGATGGATATACATTATATATATATATATTGTTCAAACTACCAAATGGTTTGTACTTATTGTGAGAACATGGCTTCAAGCTTCTCAAAAATATACTAAGAGGAGCACTCTTTAAAATTCATGGCAAAATAGTATACAGTATGGGGTACATCTTCAGATCATACTGTAGGCAACATAACAAAAATAAGGAGAATGAACCCTAAAGGTTGCAGTCAGGCTTAGAATTATTTTCACAGTGGAAGGAAAAGCAACTTTGGATTGAATATTGCATGTTTATGGAAGCAGCTTGTCACTAATATTGCTGCAGAGGCTTTCTGGTCAGACCGTCTGATTTAAAGGGTTTGATATCCTTCACTTTCTGTGCACATTCCTCCAAGAAATGCTTTGTGTGTAGTTCCTTTTTGTCCCAACGCAGCACTCATGCTCTCCAAGGTGCATGGCCAGCCGGGTTTCCAGAGAACCTGGGCTCTTCCTTGATCTGCAGTTCGGATAGTACTGGACTCCTGGAAGTGGTGGATTGAGTCAGTCAGTGTGAAAACAGTTCAGAAAGCCGCTGCAGGAAGGCTGTGGTTGTTATTCCCCGCGGCCTCGCAGCTTTTCCCGAGGAGAGCCAGAGACTCCAGAGAGTGCACGCTATCCTTGTCCAGACGTGTTCCCAGCCCAGACGGGGCGGAGTTCTCCCCTCCCCCCTCGCCCCCCGCCTCCTGCAGCTCCCCCGTGATGGCGGCGGCGGCCGCGGCGGCCGCGCACTCCTCTTTGAACAAGCGGTCGTGTTCCATCTTGAGCTCCTGGTAGGAGCGGGAGAACATGTGGAAGATGGAGGTAGCGGGGAAGGCCATGATGAGGATGCCGCTGAGGATGCTGCTCAGCGCCACCACCTGTCCGGGGATGGACCTCGGCACCATGTCGCCGTAGCCCACCGTCGTCATGGAGATGATGGCCCACCAGTAGGAGGCGGGAATGCTGCTGAAGTCGTGGGCGCCCGTCAGCTCGCTCTCGGCCAGGTGGACCAGCGGCGAGAAGAGGGTGACGGCCACGCAGAGGAAAAGCAGCAGGAGGCCGAACTCTCGGGTGCTGCGCCTCACGGTCAGCCCCAGCGTCTGCAGGCCGAGGGAGTGCCGGGCCAGCCGCATCACGTAGAGGATCCTCAGCGCCCGCAGGATCCGCAGCACCAGGCCCAGCTTGTCCAAGTATCCCTTACCTCCCGACCGCTCCTGCTCCATGTTCGGGTCCTCCTCTTTCACCACCAGCGAGACGTAGTAGGGCAGGATGGCCATGGCGTCGATGATGTTGAGCGGCCCGCGCAGGAAGTCCAGCTTGCTGCGAGCCTGGATGAAACGCAGCATGAACTCCAGGGAGAACCAGGCCACGCACACCGTCTCGATGATGAACATGTTGCGACACTTGGGGGAACACTCGCCCTGAGGTTGACAGAGATGGTGAGGGGGTGGAGGGAGCAGGCGGAGAGACGGAGGATGAGCGGAGCAGGGATTGACAGGCAGCAAGACAGATGGAGAGAAAGGTGTGGGAAGAAGGGAAAAAGACAAAAATCCTCAGGTCAGATAATCATCCTCAGCGATCATGAATTAATCATGAGTTACAGTCAGTGAGCATGTCGAAGCCGCTGCAGCCGCACTGATACATGTTCCAGCTACATAATCAATTCTTTCTGTGATTAATATTACATTCTTAGCTGAGACCAAATGCAGTCTGGTCCTTGTTCCCTCTAACTATATTGCAAAGGTTAAGCAATGAAATCAAAATAAGAGCATTTATCTGACAGGAGGAATGCAGCAAATACAGAACCCTGCTGTCAGTCGACTCTTTTATTTAAACCAGAACACTTTTAATGCTTTATGATAATCCTCAGCCTCACACTAACACAAATATTCTGTAACCACTCAAATGGCAATAGGGAACAACAACAACAACAACAAAAACCAGCAGCAATACAACAATAAAAACATCAATCTATAGGTGAAATATTCAGCCAATCAAAATACATTTAATTCAACAAGCTGTTTTGATGGCAAAAACTTTTATGATTGATGTTAAGCACATCATCTCTGGTAATGTTGTATATATTTATCCATCCATCCAACCATCAGAAGTGTTCAAGGAGCCAATGTGTCACATGGCCATAGAAAGAGGCCAATCGTGTCCCCCCGAGAACAATCTGCCAATATTTATCTGACACAATTCAACCATTCTTTAAGTACATCGCCCTTCGGCCTTTTTGCTTTTCACTGATAAAAATCACATTTCCTGCAGCCGTCATATGCAGCTTCGGTCATATGAATGTCAGCCTATGCTGTTATGAGCATTTGCTGACAGGACTGATGCCATTGTTTATCTGAGGAGGACGATTTCCTCAGGCGGCACTCTGCTGTCCATGCTTGAGTTTACTTGCAGTAACTGAGAAAAATGGTAAGGAGCAGTAAATTCTTGGCTTCAGGCCTCAAAATGTCTCTTTCTGCCACAAGAGGAGGTAAACACTAAATCCATTTTTTGTAATATTTTTCCCTCAAGCATTTTGCAGACTTGTTTAATAAAAATGACATGCCGAATACAAGACTGCATGACTTAATATGTTTTATTAAGACGGACACTGTTTGTGTCTTTTCAGCGGCTCCTCTTTCGTCAGCCTCGCTCTCCCTCTTTCTGCCCACTTTTCTCATTGTTCACTTTCTGCACCGGTCTCTCTGCACAGTGTCTCATCTATTTTCCTTCCATCTCGTCCCCTTTTCTTTTTTTTTTCACCCTGCCACCCTCTCTTTTCTCCTCCTGCCTCCATCTCTACCTTCTCATCACTCATTCTGTTTCCTCTTCCATCACCCTCTCCGGACTCCCTCCCCTCTCATCCCTCATCCCCGGCTCGCCCCTCACTCTGCCCTCTCTCTGCATTAAATCCTTCATTCATTCAGCATGCCTTTAAGTGAAACACAACTCCCTCCACGGTTTCCTTATGCATGAAGCATCCCTCACACATATGTCCCAGTCCGACTGCTCTCGTTCATCACTCTCTGTGTCCTCTCCCCCTTTTTCACCCTCTCTCTCTCTCGTCTCACTCTGACTTCTGTCGCTTCATTCCTGCATGCTGGCCTGTGTGTGTGTGTGTGTGTGTGTGTGTGTGTGTGTGTGTGTGTGTGTGTGTGTGTGTGTGTGTGTGTGGGGGGGGGGGGGGGGGGGGGGGGGTCTGCATGGTTTGTATCTTTGTTGTGTGTGCAGCAGGGTGGTGTTTTGACTTCATAACACCCTTCATTGCGTATTCATTGTGAAACCACTGCATGTTGGGATGCTGCTGGTCCTGCAGCCCGTGTGTGAATGAGTCCAGTCTGTCAGGCTCCTCAGCAGGACAGCGGTGGTTCGTTCAGAGTTGGACTGACAGATTTAGTAATGCGGCACCACTTGAATGTTGAAAAACATGCTGCTATGAGGATTTCTTCATTCGGTAGTGTTAATCTGTCACATCCATCTATATCCATTTCATTGCCAGTTCATCATAAGGCTAATGCACACACACACACACACACACACACACACACACACACACACACACACACACACACACACCAAGATAGTCACAAAGGAAAAAAAAAGAAACGCATGCATAAGCAATGTATTAGAAAGACCTGACATCCAAAAAAAGACCCCCAAGAAAATGAACTCATCACAGGGAGAACATGCAGACTCGGAATAAACCAAAGCCTGAGATTAATCCAGGGTCTGCTCATGTTGTTGTATCAACTCTACCATCACGTGCGCCCTGAGGCATTATTTATTGAAAAGGTATCCTCTGATTTGATGCATGAGCGACGCCCACCCCTTGTAGTCATTCAATTAACGTTCAGTGGGAAGATATTGATTTGAGCGGTTTCTGCAGTGTTAAATTTGTAAAATTAATCTCATATGCATGCAGACCGGGGAGCAGCATACACACAATATTCACAACATAAGAATTAGTTTAACAGGAATATACTTTAATGTTTGAGTTTATACCAGCGTTCACATTTTCCTTGACATATTCTTTGTGATTGAAAGTGCAAAAGACTTCAATCAGCAAAGAAGCTTTTTGGCAAGACAACAAGTTAATTAAAAAATATCTGCAATGCATTTGCCAGATCGGGTACATTCTAGACCAGCATGTAAAACACATTTTTTTTCTACACTTTCACTCAACTTTTAGAAACTTATCACTCATTGCGAGGGATGTGGGGGGCGAGTATTTGGCTCAACATGAAGTGTGTGCAAGTTGGCAATAAAATTATCAGTTAAACCAGATTTTAGACCAGCTTTACTAAGATCCTCTGTAAAGTAAGGTTCAACTTTGCCAGGCTGAGATCACGATCAGGGACCTGTTTTTTGCTGATGACGCTGCAGTCACCTCACACACAGAGCATGAGCTCCAAGAACTCATGAACAAATTTTCTCAAGCCTGCAAAGACTTCAGGCTCACGATCAGCCCGAAAGAGACCAATGTTTTTTTGGCCCAGGGTGTGGAAACGCCACCTGTCACTACCATCGACAACTATGAACCTGGCGTTGTGCACCAGTTCACCTACCTTGGGTCCACAATCAGCGACAACCTGTCCCTCAATGCGGAAGTCAACCAGCGCATCGGGAAGGCTGCAGCTACACTTGGTCGGCTCACTACAGGTGTTTGAGAAAACCCCAAGCTGACAACCACGACCAAGATGGCGGCGTACAACGCCTCCGTCATCAGCACTCGGCTGTATGGCAGCGAGGCATGGACGACTTATGCAAAGCAGGAGCAGAGGCTGAACAGTTTCCACATGCGCTGCCTCCGCCGTATCCTCAACATGAAGTGGAGCGACAAGGTGCCAAACGTAGAGGTCCTCACATGCACTGGCCCCCCCACAGTGTATATGCTGCACAAGACAGCAAAGCTCGGCCATGTTCACCGGATGGAAGATGGCAGAATCCCGAAAGACGTCTTGTACGGTGAGCTAGCGTCTGGCACGAGACCTGTTGGCCGACCCAAGCTGCGCTGCAAGGATGTCTGCAAGCGCGACATGAAAGCTCTGGACATCAACACTGAGAGCTGGGAGACCACAGCAGCTGACCGCAGCAGATGGCGCAGTGTGCTCAAGAAGCAGTTGAAGATGGGCGAAAAGAAGGTCCAGAGCCTGGCAGAGGACAAGAGAGACAGACGGAAGGCGCGCACACCTGGAGACAACCCCGCAACCGCTCACACCTGCATCCGCTGTGGCAGAATCTGTCGCTCTCGGATCGGCCTCACCAGTCTCAACCGAAGCTGTTCCAGCCATGGTCCCAACGAGACGTCCAACCAGGGCGCAATCATCCATAGTCGACACCGACTGACGGAGGCCTACTACTCTGTAAAGTGAGTTAAACTGCATTGTCACTTAAATCCATCGTGCATTTAGTTTCACATTCGTTAGGGCCTGGAAACAGAATTCTTTGTCTGTCTGTCTGCATGTTCTCCATGCAGTGATTTGATGGAGCAATGAGCACAAAATGAAATGAGATAAGGTGGAGTTACAAGTGTGAGTATAGAAAACTGTCGAGAATATTACAGCAAAGTAATAAATAATTTGGCCCACAAAAAGAAAAAAAACAAAATCAAGCAAAGGCAAGCCCATATTTTGAGCTGATTTAATAAGAATTTGAAGTCAAAGAACATCATATGATTGATTTATTTACCAGGAAATCTCCATACACACATCTAGACTAACACTCGGATTGAAATATGTGATCATCAAACATCTAATTACTGGAGCTTTGACTGGAACATCTGGCACCTTCGCAGCTGAATTCAGTTTATTTCCTTTTCATCAGTGTGGTGCGAAGTTAGTAACAGTAAGTACAAAAAAATAAAGTAGAAAGAGGAGGGAGCGTGTCAGATCCTCACAGCGCAGGATTACAACACCAGCACTTAATCCTTCATCATGTGAACTGATTCAAAACGTACTTACAGAAAGAAAAAGAGATGGGGAAAAAAAGAACCTCATGCCCTTTTAGAGTCCAAATTAACACAACAACAAATATCCCTTTTAGTGGATTCACAGCTTTGTTTGGCATTTCAGAGCTGAATCACTGCATGTGGGTCTGGAGCGGCAGCAGTGCAGCAGCCCACACAGTGAAAAGTGGAGCTGTAACGGCGGCATTCCAACAGCTCATGATTTCTCCAGAGGTCTCCAGCGTTGACTGGGGGACATTTCTTCTACAAGCACAGGACTTTTACAAAACTGAAGACACATTTTGATATTTTAACGCTCCCCCAGAATAAGAGGATCAAATCTTTAACAGAATATTAACCTTGATTCTTCCTCTCCTCAGCCTCTCCTGCATTTCTCCACTTTACTTCTTTTTCTTTTTACCCTTCTGTCTGAAGTTCAGCTCTCCTGAGATTTCACTTGCTGTCTGTCCTCTATTAATCTTGAGGACACTTCTCCCCCACAGGATGCATGTTCTGTCTCTCACGTGCGCTTCCTACCTGTCATTTATCCCCCTTTCTCCTGGCTTTTGGCCTCTCTGTTTCCGTGCTGACATTATGCCCATCAGAGCATTGTGACAGTGTTCTCACCCTCTGCAGGACCGGGGCCATTTGTCACAGCGAGAGGCTTCCCACTTCTGTCTCTCTCCCCTTTAAACACACACACACACACACACACACACACACACACACACACAAACACACACACACAGCCAATTGCACACACGATAAGCTCCCACAATAGCAAGCGTCTCGCTGACCTTATCTCCTCTGCACAACTCTCTGTGGAACTAATGTCAGCGACGACGCATTTCAGCACAGGAACTGCCCCCCCCCAAGCAGCTGTCGCATGTGGAGCTTCACATTATCCTCTGCATTAACACATCTCAATGTCAATTACTGAACGGACCACACTCAGGGTGAAAGACAATATGCAAGAGTTGTTTTTTTTAATCAGCAGGGGGAACATAGAAATTACCTTTCCATCCCTGGTGTTATTTGTTAACTTTCATTTCTTCTATAGCACACATACAAACCTCTCCAAAAAGCTTTCCAAGATAAAACTGGAAACACACACAGAAGTGTGAAAGTGAAAAGGAAAGTGTTTCGCAGGTTTGTTGGATATTGAGAGCGACTCGCTGGTGGCTCTGAGTGTGCCAGGCCGGCCGTCTAAGTATGACTGACAGGAACATGACTCAACGTGGTATTCAGATGTAACTCAATAAATTACTCTGTCCTGAGTGGAACAGCGGCACACTGTTACCCAACATCCTGACTCCCCTGCAGCGTATCCTCTGTGATATTCTTACATCCTCCCACAGTCCATACTTTCTAGGCTAATTGTATCTCATATGTAAATCAGCAGTATATTTTAATGTGTGTTTTCTTTGTGTTTAGCCCCAGACCCTGCTTTTTGCTCTGCATCGGCTTGCAGAGGTTCAAAGTGGATAAAAAAAGATGTACTAGATCGGACATGTCCTTTTCTAAACTGGGATCAAATAAGATGAAGTTTTATTAATTCCGCACAGGGGAAATTCCAACATCTCAAGTGCTCCATAGTTATCAGTACAGATAAAACATAAGACATCATAAACATCCAGTGTTATATACAGCTTCATCCTGTGCAGCATTATGGGGTGCTGGTACCAATCCCAGTTTACTCTGGGCAACATGCCCATGGAGAACATGCAAACTCCACTCAGAAGGGGCAAGTTTCAAACCTAGAATCTTCACACCATAAAGACATTATTCCATTGATGGAATAAAAAAAAAAAAATAGCATGCGTCAGGTCAGACATTTTGTTTGTGTAGATGGAAGATCACTCATGCTTCCACAGCGTCAAGAAATGTCGAGAGCAGACTACGTATGACTCTTCTCAGCAGATGTTGTCAACTCAAGTCCTTCTACAATTTAACACAAATATTTCACATCCTAATATAATCTGCAAGAACTTATCTAAAAAGGCCAGAAATGTACATATTAATAAGCAAGCGCCAGTTATAGAGTTACAATTTAAATGTAATGGTTTAAAAAAACAACTCAAAACTCATTTAGACAGCATTAATGCATATAGATAAGTTAAATACAATCTAGGACAGTAATGAGTTATGACTTTCAGGATGAAGTAATTGAAATGCCATTACACAACAGTGATATTTTTCAAATTCTGTTGATGAGAAACATAGGAGGGAGAGAGAATATTGATAATATCTTTGGCGCAAGAGAATGCAATGTGCACATGAAGGCAGTTCTCCACAGGAGATGATCATTGTATTGACAGGCTAATGTTTGTCTTTGACTTCACAGCACAACTGAGTGGTTTCTAACTGATTGACCCTCTGGCTCTCCTTCGCATGATTACAATAATGCTTTTTGTGTTACGATACTGTCAGTGATGGTGCTGACGGCTAGACAGATGGTCTGTAATAAATAGAAATAAATAGAATTTTTATGTATTGAATGTATTGATAGAGGCGCAAAGGTTTGTAGACATTTAGTGATGCGCTAACTTTTCATGAAGGCAGAAAAACTTCAGTACTGGTCAATTTTATTTGTATATTTTGAAAGTCTGTGGTCTCAAACATCTCCGTCCATCCTCCGGACTCTACATTACAGTCTACACTCAGGAATTTCGTCCATCCCAGACTGAAGTCAGTAAAGTATCTTTAATTAATATTGGTTTTTAGCGGTCTTCAAAATCTGATTTTGATGGAACCACGGCTCATAACCTGCGGTCTTACGCTGTGCAGGGAGATGGATTTGTGGCCGAGCAGACTACCACAGCCTGAGAGCATCTTCAAACAGTGTTGGAAATTTCATGACTGCTGTCTCTCCACCCCACACTGTCTGACTACTGATACAAGCTGCGGCTGCTCACGGCCAACAGAAAACGCAGCAGAAAGTGACGAGACGGCAGCGCTGCACCAAATGCTGGACCACGCTCACGTTGTCTGTTTACTTAGAACTATCAGACTAAAACACTTCTCTGCTTGGTTCATTTATTCACTGCCTGAAAGCAGCTGTAGCATAGACGACAAACAAGGGGACATTATTATTCTACTGGACTGAACTCATATAACTTATTTCACAGTTTCCAAACTTTTTTACATTGTTGCTGCCATGCAAGATGCTCAGCTGTCCATTGGGATCAATTTAGGGTTTAGGGCCTTGCTCAATGGCACAGATAGGGAGTCGGGGATCGAACATCTATCAGCTGAGGCAGAGTAATTACACTGCAGCAGTAGTCACCTCTGATTCATTCTGCAGTCAAACTTGAAGTCAGCATCAGACAGTGTGGTTAGTCATAAACTTCCCAGAGTCCCTGGCAGTAAACTGAATGAAGAAAGAAGGATGGATGAACTGCTCAAATCACAGACTGTGGAGCTTTTAGGCAACTCCCAAAAATCCCCAGTTTGTTTTGGATGATGTTTAATTTCTGACTCATCTCTGATATTTCACCAATCTGATTTTCCCGAGTACGTAAAGGAAAAGGAACTACTTCTATATTTATTTTGAAGTGGGAAAATGAGTCGACCAGACACAGCGCTTTGGCCACTTGCCTAATATTGTGTCTTTAGCTGTTGATAAGCACCAGCCGGTGATTCATGGTGTATTCTGGCAGCTTTTTACCAGAACCAGCTTTCCTCTCTGTCGGATGGGACCACACAGGTCAGCCTTTGCTCCCAGCATGCATCGGTAAGCCTTGGCCACCCACAAGCCTGCTAGTGGGCCACTGCTTTTCATTCATTCTACCACTTCTGATGGATCCTTTCGAACGCTGCAGTTTTTGAGATGCAGCCGTTCCTCCATTCATTGTACTTTCCATCCTTTTACACTTCTGGGAAGACAAATGCCACGGTTGATGGGTGTGCATGCATACAATTCATTAGAATTAAAGACATAAAGTTATTTCTTTATACTAAATCAGTTGCTTTAATTGCCACATATCTTTTTTGCTTGTCACAGTTTTACCAGATAGCAGTCAGAATGAATGTTTCGTCTCGTAGTTGCTCATTCCTGAACTATATAATGACTAACTGCTGGCTGCACGACGCTGTATTGTTGAGTTTTACAGTCTTGTTGACAGGCTCCCGTCCACCCCCTGCTTTCTGCCGGCCGGCGGCGGTGCAGTGGGACAGCCGCTGGATGCGTCAACAGCAGGGTCACCGTGCACGCCGCGGGTTTGAAGTGTAAATGTGTCTCTTTATTGTTGGACAAGAGAAAGCTTCTACATCTCTGAATTATGAATGTGTTTTTCTTTTTTTTTTTTTCTCAACTTGCGTATCAGATAAAGCTTCACTTTTCACTCTCTTCTGATGATGCATTTCTGCACAACTCCCACACCGCTCCATCAATGGTTAAGAGAAAACAGGCACACTCCTCTAGCTATTAACTATTGTTAATTTCAGGAAGTTCTGTTTAAAACTGGGTTTTCGTTCTTAGCGTTCCTTCCTTATGTTACACTCTGAATTTCTATACCTTCTATGTCATTACGAGTGTGTAGCTAGCCCTTTGTCTTCCTTCTTTCAATCCCTCTTGAGCTTGTTCTCCCTTGATGATTCTGCCGTGATCCCACCAGATCAAGAGGTTTGGATAGAACGGGGTAAAATATTCTGCCCATCAATCAACCTTACCTCGCAGCAATCCTTGAGAAAAAACTTTGCACCGCTGCACACCTTCCCGCGGTGTTGCTGCGCTAACCTTGCCCTCGCTTTTGAAGCTTAAAGCTCCAAAGAAGAAGAATTGAAAGTAGGGGGAAAGGAGCAGGTTGCAAGGACAGCCAGAAGAGAGAAAAAAACCTGTAAAAAATGAGGAGGTGTGGCTGAACCGGCAGACTGCTGGCCTTAACCCGAAAGACTGCTCATCAAGCACGGCGTTCACGAGTCATGGGTTATTAAAGCACCTGTATTATGTGACACCTCCATCCATTATTGGGCTGTGCTCCTGTAAGCCGAGAGGTGGATGAATGCACATATGTGCACAGGGTAAAGGATGTGGTGTGTTGTTTCATTTGCATGAATCCTTGACAGGAGGCAAAGAGCAACTCTTCAAACACACACTGTTCGCTGACTTTTATGACACTCTGCTCCATTTAACGGATGCTGTAACATGGACATTAAAGCAGAGCTGAGCAGAGGCCGCTGTTTTAGCTGCAGACCTGCTTATAACTGACACAGAGCAGCAGCTTGCTCACACACAAACACCCCAATGGAGAAAAATGAAAGGGGGGAGGCGGGCATGAGGGAGAGAACCAAAGAAAGAGAAGAAGGGAGATGAAGGAGATGTGAGGGAGATGAAGGGAGAGTGGGTGGCAAAGCGGTGCAGAGGGATGAAGCAGGAAGGGATTACAAGATGAGTTGATGAGGAAAAGATGGGACATCTGAAGCATGGTGATCCCTTCACACCTCATATGTCTCTATTCTGCAACCGTCAGGAGACTGTACACCTGCACACACACACACACACACACACACACACACACACACACACACACACACGCATTCAAGTCTCTATTTTTGTGGAAAATACTAATTGAACGGAGCAAAGTAGATTGATTGGTAACACTTTACTTGAAGCACCCGGTATAACACATTATAAGTAGTTATAAACACTCATACATGATCACAATGCTTTATAACTCACTATACAGCACCATACAGCATAGGGTTAGGGTTAGGGTTAGGATTTGGTCCTGGCATTGTGATCATCTATGAATGTTTATAACTATAGCTACACGTGTTATAATGGCATTATAATGCTTTATAAATGTACTTATAATGTGTTATACAAGGGGGCTTCAAATGAAGTGTTACCGATTGATTTATGTATCATTTTACAACTTTAGAGAGGTGAACCAGTGCGCTACTTCTGACAACTGTGACTATGATATGATATGATATGATATGATATGATATGATATGATAGGTTCGGTTCCAAACTTCTTTTCAGTTTTCGGGCCACATTCAACCTAGTTTTATCTCAGTTCGGCTGAATCTGGAAAATGACAACCTTTAAAGACCAAGAAATACAAAGTTTTTTCCAAGTTGTAGTGGAGCTCTGGCTTGTTGTTGCACTACTATATTACTATTGTTATTATTATTGCACTTACTGAAACAGTGCAATCAGGAACAGTAAACCTAGGAACAGTTATCTTTATTCATAAAATTGTCCTCTCAGTTATTTTTAGAATTTTCAAGGTCAACCCATGAGCCTTACTGAACCACATGCCACATATCTGAAACCTCAGATCTGACCAATAAGGGGAAATCAGCCACCAGAGCCTCTTGTCTTTATCTCAGCAAGTATAAAGCAAAGTTCACATCTCCTCTCTCAGGAGTTGAAGGCCTCTCTGTATGTCCTGTTTTCTGCTTCAACTCCTGCTAGAGCCATAGAAATAGAAAGACAGGTCAGGTGATTGTTGTGCAAGCGTAACATTAACGACATGCGTGAAAGGCAAGTCTCATCCAGCAGTCCTGTAATCAAATATTGACTGAAATGCTGGATTGTGTCACAAATCGGGCTCCACTGCTCCGACGGAAAAGCCAGACAAACACAATCCAGGGTCATCAGTGGAGCTAGAAAAGTGATTGTATAACAGGAGGAGGCTATGCGTGCTGTTATGTGGTGCAACAGAACAAACAATAACCAAGCTGAGAGGGCGTCTCAGACAGATGGTAAAAAAATAAAGAACCATTTCAAGCTGGGTTTTTAATGAACTACAGTAAAAACAGCCACGCAGGATAACAGGTTAACCAGGGTCATCACAAATATGGTCCAAACATATGTTATATTACCAATTCACAAAGTGTTGTTAAACCCAGACTCTGAATGACACAAGTCCGCCACATCGGCCTCGTCGATCACAGCTAACCAGGGAGCAATTCGCCGCAGGGCTTTAAGGGATATACAGTCCTTTCTGCTTCTGCTAATTAGATTTTTTTTACAGTCAATAGGGATAAAACATGTTTCCCCACGTCTTCTTTAATCCTTTTTGACCAGCAGACCAGACAAAGCACATCCAGAAAATGCAACTTAAAATAGAAAAAAACTAATGTGGACCTGTCAACGCACACACATTGAAAGAAAACCACGTTATTAACTTAAAACTGACGCCACGCACACTGTTAGAAACTCAGATTGTTTAGGTAAAACTCCCATAAACCTGGCATGGTTCCTAGGGTCTTGATTTTTGTTTTTTTCTTTACATCTTCATATTTATTGCTTAAATTTTTACAAAACCGTAAAGTCGTGAACCTTGAAAAACACTCACATCATACTCACCCTCACCCTAAAACCATGTTTAAACCTTCAAATTTTCCTTTGAAGCTGTGACTCTTGGACTGAACGCCCTCACAACAGCAATTTACACAAACACACACAAGTCGACCGTGCACATAAATAACAAATGAGTTTTCTTCCCTCCGTTCCAGCTTGTTAGACTCTCCCTTCCAGGATGGTTTTATGGAAAATGGTCGTAGAAACTTGAGGGATGCTCGTGCAGAACAGAGATTTAGGTGTAGGCACTCAACTAACCAAACTACTGTACTGTTTAAATGTTATAAAAACAACTTAAAGGTTGTTGAGTCAGTTCAGTTTTTCCTTGTCGCACACACACACACAAACCAGATGCGAGACTCACACACTCACAGCAAGGAAACCTGTCGACTTTTATTACCACAATTCTGTGCCGACACGTCTATCACTTTAAAACAAATCCATTACAAGGTTTTGAAAATGTCTGAAAAATGAAGTAGAAAAGTAAATAGTGAGCATATTGACTGCTGGCTGTCTGGTGTGAACGCCGTACGGTGACACTAAGGCGTGTAATTGACTTGACTTATGATGTCTTCGCGCTGCGCTGTGAAATCCAAACACCCACATTTGATTCCTTCGCCGCTCCGGGCCGAACGGGACTCTCATGTGCTGGACACCTGCTGCAGTGTGTGAGACCGCAGGAAGCAGAGCAGTGTTTGTTTACGTGTGTGTGTGTGTGTGTGCGTGTGCGTGTGTGTTCCATGTGACTGCCACAGCTGCTCCACCTCCTGTGTTTGCAGGATTTTCTCTCCGGTGTCATTCCTCACCTGTCCACCTGGTGTCGTCTTGTTTTGTGCACCTGTGACTCATTGTGTTCCACTTTCATCTGCCGCCTGTCTCACAAACTGCCCAGCCACACAAATAATTGTCTCCAAGTATAAATACAGCTGGTGATGGGATGAATTTCATAACATACCAGGCTAGTGAAGTTATGAATAGTTTGGATTTTGAAGCAGGATACACTTCACTTACATAAAATCACACAGCTGCAGAGCCTCTCTCTCTCTCTGCTTGTCCTTCTTACTCTCCAAACATTCACTTTAGATATTTAAAGAAAATGTTTTCTCCTCATGCAGCTTTGATAAGTGGATCAATAAAAAATTGTATAAACACTGCTAAAGGAGAACTACCCTTGATTCTTGCTGGAGGTTTTCCTAATCCTCTTGGAGTAGGTGCATAAATCTGTTTATTTCAAGAATCACTTGCGATTAAGCTGATCTGAATTCCCTCAACCTTCTTAAACAAATCGGTCATTTCTACTTGTCTGAGCCACACGGTGGAGACGCCTCTGCTCATGTGCAGTGAAGCCTTGATCTACATATAAAATCCCACACTTTATCCAGCTTTCAGATGCTTCACTCAAAGGTATCAAATGATTTGTCCAGTTTAGTAAAGTTAATTTCCCCCTGGTGGCGGGTTTCATCCACTCCTGCCAGCTGAAGACGACCACGGCTCGACCACCGGATCACTACAATCCACCTTTGAGTTGTGAGCAATTCAATAAATATTTCACCATCACACTGAAACAACTACATTGTTGAGACCTGCTGGAAGAGAAATCAGCTTGAAAATGCGATTGCATTGTGATTTCTGCTCATTAAATATTTAACATACTGTAACCTTTACTAGTTTCTATGGAAATGAGTCTGCATCTTTATTTAGCTTGCTTCTGTAGTCCGTGTGTGTGTGTTGGGCCAGCGAGGTCTGATTGGAATGCAGAACGGTGGCGGCCGCTGTGCATCTGCTCCGAACAGTCTCTGAGGATAAAATGTGGCAGAACAACTCTGAGTCTCGGTTCTGATGATGCATCTGAGGATTCATTTCACACTCTTCAGGTATTTGCTTTATCGTACAACCATAAAGAGTGTATTCAGGCAGGGTAGATAGATTATTTCATTGAATGTTCCTAAATTTAAACCTTTTCACAGGTTATAGCGTTAGTTTGGAATTTGGTATTTGTTTATGGGAGAAATGAGTGTGATCTTTAGTCTGTGAAGGACGTGTCCTCCCAGGTGAGGCGGGCTCACTGGAGGAGATTTCCTCTCTTTATGAAGCACAGCACAACAGTAAATCCTGCTTTATGGCGTTGTACTATACGTGCCCTTGTTATATGTCCTGCAAACAGCATGATCGTGGGTGTGTTCACGTTTGTCAGGTTTGGTCCGCCTGAAGCAAAAACTTGCTTTCATTGCTTGCTTTGCATTTAGTGCTGTTCATATACAGTATGAATGTGTGAATGCTGCTGTGTCCATGGTGCAGTGTGTGTTCATGTTTCTCGGGTTTTGTCCATTTTAAAAAAAATAATTAGAAATTAGAAATAAACTGGTTTTGTGATGCGTGATGCCACTGATCTGCTTTCAGATCTGAATTCAGGTAAAACCATCTCTGGAACTGCTGATACGATGGGGATACTTTTTAAAGAGGTCTCGTGTGTGAGAAAAACCCCTGAGCTCAGTGTGTGAGAGAAAATATTGAAATGCATCTGTTTAAAAGACAGAGGCAAACAGACTTATTCTTTATTTCAGCTCCACCTGGGAGAATCTTAGTACTCAGAAATCATCTGAACACATCTCAACGTCTGACATGTCGAAACCGAGCGCCAGCATGTGTGGCTGTTTAAACAATCGTATTTACTTTATTATTCACAAATGGAAATGAGAGCAGTCCAGCCAGCGAGGAGGAAATAAGACCTCAACGTTTGAATTTTGATGTTTTGATTGTTTGTCTGTGAAAGCATCGTTTCACATGCAAATAGATCCATGAGTTCACAGATTCGTTATTTGAAGCGCTGGTCCAGTCTGGTCCGTGTGCAGAGGCATGAATCTACGACCTGCTGAACCGGGCAGTTTTCTCGTTTGTCTTCCATCTTTGGTTCAGACCACAGAGCTGCACACTCAAGCGTGTCGACGCTGCTTTTTTCTGCTTCCAAACAAACTGCACTAAAAGCAGCGAAGTCCACAGAGTTTGAAATGGACCAATTACAGAATTAGGTGAGCTTCAGAAGCAGCATTCTTTCAACTTACTGAAGCTATTCTGCACAACGGAGGAATTCCTGTCACTGTTTTTATTCATTTTTCTAATCGGTCGGTGAGGTCGCAGCTGAGCTCACTTTGGTCCGGACCAGGGAACAGCACCACAAGTGTCAACAGTGCTTGAAAATGTCCCAAGCTGTCAAAGGGCTTACAAACAGCGTCACTGCACTGTGCAGTATTTGTCTTTGCTGTGCAATCACACCCTGGCATGAAGAGGATAAACACTTCATACTTTGCTGCATTCTCAGTAATCCCACTTGGCAGCGACGCAACAGACGCAGGAATGCAACTCCTGACCAGATAGGCCCTAATAGGTATGGAATCTGCTCTGCTCGGCGCTGACAGCCACACCAGGCACGTCTGCAGACACAGACAGAGAGGAAACGCTTCTGTAAGCACCTTTTAATTATGCACGCATTCAGACTTATGCTTCGTAACAGAATCTGGAAGTTTAAAAGTAGAAACACGTTTAGCTTTTTCACCGTTCCGTTATTAGTTTCCTGCAGCTGTGAAGGTGTAAGTGTATGTAAAAAAAATACCCCACGGTTATGTAATGGGTTCATGGCCCTGCTCTTGTTTCTCCCCATCTGTCTTGTTTGTTTGTTTCCTCTTTTCAGTCCTCCTCTATATTCTCGGGCCACCAGCTCCTCCAGTCTGTATTTTTTTTTAGAGGCGCTCTAAGTCACTCGGCCTCTGTCTCAGCCTGCTGAGGCAACAAAGTTTACAGGCGCCGACACTTATTTATGTTCCCTTCATGTTCATTTAATGGAGGGAGGAATTATGGCGAGGGAGATTAAAATCATCCCATGCAAAGAATGCAGGCTGCTCCTAATTGTGTGCCCCTGTTGTTTAAGGTTTAAAACAGGGTTTGTGATTGATGGAGGCATTTTGTCTTCAGGATTTGGCTGATGAGAAAGGATAGAGTGCACACACATAAAACACACATTCGATCACATAAAACCTTTCTGTTACACCATGTGACTCACATCTCAGCCGTGGAAGTGAAATGTCTTCAATAAAATGTTTGCAGTAATGGCTTTCAGACACACTATTCCAACACAAAATGCATTCCTCTCTGAATCCGTCTGCGCTGCTCTGAGCTGCAGGGAAACTTCCTCCATGCCTCCGAGTCCAGACAGTCGCAGGAAAATCACGCCGCAGCTTCCCCTCTGGGACTGTCAGGTTTTTGTGGGGGGAAAGAGTCTTTGTTGATTCACATAATGGAATTTTACACAGTTCAAGAAGCAGATTTTTTTTCCCCTTACAAGCGCAACCAGAAATTCTTGTGAGATTCTATCGCAGCCAAATACTTTCATCTTTTCCAAGTGATTCTCAGCAGAGCTGGACATCGGTGTAAAATGACAGATAAGAGACCCAGATCTGCTTTTAGTTTCTGACAGTTGGAGGTGCGACAAACGTTTTCTGTGCTAATGTGTCTTCTGGTTTAACTTTTCCTCATTTTTAAACAACTACCCCTGTGACTGCATAAGTGAGCTAACACTTGCAGAATATGAATATGCAGTCAGTGGCGTAATGTTTCACACTTTTGGCTCAGAGAATCTAAAGATCTCAGCGTCGGGTCTGTACGTCCTCCCTGTGTGTTTGTGGATTTGTCTCTGGATTCCCCGGCTTCCTCTCACAGTGCAAACACTTGCATTAGTTCAACTGGCGTCTCTAAACTGACTGTAGGTCTGCATGTGTGTAGATTTGACTGATCTCCCTGTGTGGTGTTTGCATGTTTCCTGGGTTTTTTTCTCCAGATACTCCACCTGCATGCTCGGTTGCTTGTGTTTCTAAACTGCCCACCAGCGCTAATGAAGTCTGCCTTTCCTTCAGTTTGCATGGATCGGCTCCGGGTTCCCGAGACGCTGCATGTGGGAATGTGTGTGCATGTTTTCTGTTGATGTTTGTGTGTCTTTTCCGGGCACTCAGATCATATCATTTCGTCTCAGGCAGCTTCTTTAATCCTCATTCCTCCTCTCGTACGCTCTCGTCTCATCCTGTACTCCACCTCCTTCACCCACACTCCTCTGTTTACTTCCTCCACTCCAGTGCATTAGGAATCACTTCATCTTCTTTCGGGTTGCCACAAATATTTCTGTCTGTGTATCTTTAGTTTCTTAATAGAATCACATATCATCCCAACCACGAGGGCGGACAGGTTCTGCATTTCAATAAAACTATCGACGAGCCTGCAGTTGACAGCAAATGGACAGACAATGAGAAGCCTCACAGTCTGATGGTTCGGCCTGACGCGCCTCCATTCTGCCACTGGCCACGTCTTTACAGATACCTGTGATTGATGCCCCGGGAGGTAATTATCGAACTGCAAATCCCACTTCAATTTAAGGCATTAAGGGCATAAAACGGCCACTTCAATTACTCCCCGGGCCAGGATATGACTGAATTAGGGAAACGAGAGCAAATCTGATGAGGCTGTCTGAAAATACTTCATCATCTGGTGATACTATTAAAAGACCGAGCGACACACACTGGAAGCTAAACACTTTGATGTATCTGGATGAAAAGTGATGCAGAAATAGTTTTCTGAAAAGTTGTGCTCAGATATATCTGCAAAGGGAGTCAATGTATTTAGTAAGTGTTTAACATTTGATCAACATGAAAGGTTTGGACAGTTTAGCAGCATGTGGAGCAGCCCTGCAGCTTTAAAAAACCCCGCAGCCTCCCTGTTCTTCCCCGTCTAAACACAGCAGCCAGACATGTGACGCTGGCAGATTAGAGAGGTTATTGCCAGGCTAGAGCAGGAGTCAGAGTAGAAATACATCTCACAAACAAAGCAAGCCGCTTCAAATAACCAGACATACCTTCAAATCGTGATGTTTTATACCTGAGTGAGTCGGATGAAGAAAATAAATGAGCTTCTTAAAGAAATAAAACCTCAACGGTATCATGATAACAATAAGATTATTATGAGCTGGTGATAAAATAAGCAAATAATAATAAATAAAAAAAGTAAAAATTTTAAAACTTTTCAATTCTTACAAAAGCAATCTAACTTGCTTTTTTCCTAAATATAAGCAAGTTGAAATTTTCTTTGTTTTCAACGCGGATGTGTGTGTCGGCTGTTTCTCCAGCTGTGCAGAGCAGATGCCAATCAGCAAATCTGAGCTGGAGCTTGAAAGGTCAAGGACCAAATGAAGTCTGTCAGAAAAACACGAACAAAAAAGTAGTCGAACAATTCAGATAATGAGGAAATAAATTCAGTTACATTAATATTTTTCATCCAAATAGCAATGCTTACTAATCCAAACTACAGTTTCTTCAGGTTTTTGTTACTTGTCAGTTACTAAATGTACCCTCATATGTGTTTGCAGTAAACAGATTGTGGAGTTTCTGTTCTGAGTTTCCATGTTTCCCCTGTGGGTTTGTGAGATTTTCCTCTGTCAGTCCAAAAACAAGCAGGGGACTCTAGATTGCCTCTGGGTGTGAATTTGACTGAGTGTGCATCTGTGTGTGTGTTTGTCTCTCTGTGTTTGCTCTGTGACCTCTGGACTGATGACCTCTCTGACCTTCACCACCGTCGGCTGAGGTCAACTCTAGCCCCATGAGTTGGAAAAAAAAAGCTGTACAGAAGATGGATGAATTGATCATTTTGGATGAAAAGTTGCCAATTTATTGATTTAACTTCACGCTAGATAAATCCATTTGCATTGCGGCAGGTGCAGCGTTTGCATCACAAAAAATGTATCTAAGTATTTTCTAAACACAATGCTCAGATCTAAATGTATTCATATAAAACTTTTATTTTTTATTTCCAATTTTCAACCTTAAGCCTGTAATTTCGATCAGTTTGAACAACTGTGGCAACAACCACAACAACATCAATAAATCATGTGATTTCCTGAGTTAACATGGTATTGTCAGCACTGTGTTTTCTCTCAAAGTGTTGGATTAAAGGATTAGCAGTGCCTCTGGAATAAAAGGCTATTTTTTACACTAAGTGCACAGAGTTCATACAGTGCAGCAGTAGACAGCCACAGCAGGCGGTGGGTGGATAAAAGAATCGTCATTATCAGTGGACTTGAAACTGAGCTTTAAGATTAGGGCCCCTCCCAAAGCATTTAGCTCATAGTGATATACAGTCGATAGAGCGGATCAGCTGAGGACATGGGGAAAGTCATTACAAGGCAGAATGCAGCAGAGGAAAGGGAGCGGCAGAGGTAAAGGATGTGTATTTCTTCTTTTGCTCAAGCTCAGGTTTTGCTCTCCGTATGTACAAAGAAGCAATATGAAAGACGAGTGGACAGAAATACCGATGGCAAGGCCACGGGAATTAAAGATGACGTGAAATCTGCAGCTCCGGACTTCAGCGGAGGCACGCAGGACAATAGCTTGACAGTCAGGAGCTTGAAAACAGCAGATGGATTTGTTTACTTGCAAATCGAGCTGCTCGCCTTTTCACAAGAACGCACATTGACATGCAAAGAGATGCTCAGATGAGCAGATACGGACACCTCAGTGTCCTCACGAGCCACGACGTTCTCTCAAGGCTTTGAGATGTCAGACGCAATTATACACCGTGAAGATGACGACCTTATCGTCCACATTGTTCTGACAAAGCTCGAAGAACACAAACACATGAAGAGATTCATAAAATTCTGCCATTCTTCTGAAGCACTCGTGCCTGGAACCAATCCAGTGTGTGTGTGTGTGTGTGTGTGTGTGTGTGTGTGTGTAAGGCTTGGGTGTGTGTGCAGAGTTTGGGGAAGTGAGCTGCTCTCAGAGGAGTGTGTCGGCCCCTGAGGACTGTTTGATTTCCTCCACGGACCGTTCCCACCGCGGTGTTTACCTGAATGAATTGCAAGCAGAAAAATCAAATTTCCTATTCAAGTCAGAAACACAATGCTAACCTGCCACGTCAACAGTTCTAATCTCTTCTGTTTCATTTACTGACACTCATACCGAGTCTCTGCTTCTGCTGCATGACTGTCGGCGTACTGCTCCGTATCTCAGCCTTCTGTTGTGAAGCTTGTCACTGGCTCTATTACACACAAAGTAGATTCACTCCACTTCGCTTTTTCCCTCTTTAGGATGACACTAACAGCTGATATGAGAACGATCACTCAGTCCTGCAGGTTTACACGCACCCACCACAACACCAGACCCGGGAACTCTGTGCAGTCCTGTGCCAGGACTCCTCCATCTGTGTTCCTACTAACTACTGGACACCTGCTGGCAGCACTCTTCAAATCCTCTCCTCATCTTTTACAAGTCATCAGGCATTCTGCAGCCGCCCGGCTAAACTCTCCAGCATCGCACCCTCTTGTACTTGATCCTCTGGCCGTCTGTGACTACTCATATCAGAATCCCTTCATGGACGGCGCCGTGGATGACTTCTCAAGGACCGTCTGCCAAAACGATCTGTAGAGTTTACCTTCAGCCACCAGTAAGTGCACACAAAAGCCGCTTTTATCCAAGGTCACCTTGGGCGAAAATGTGCAAACTTTTACCTTTATGCCACAGTCGACAAATAGAGAGAAAGCTTCACATGCAAAAACCATCTGGATAATTTAATTGAAGTGAAAAGCAGATTATCTCTGTGCAGAGGATACGCTGCTGTCGAATTTCAGTTATAAGTGAGCAGAAGCCCAGAGTGAGCGCGTGCATAACGCTGGGAGAGCCGTGTCGGTCACAGTGGATGACTTCATCAGTATTGTATCTGTAAATGCCCATATGTGAATGTGTTGGGATGTGACTGCATGTTAATGCGTGTGTGTGTTTTTATGTGTGCAGATTTGTACAACTTCGAGTGTGTCTGTTGAGGCACACTTGTGTGGAAATGCGGCAGCATACAGTACGACCGTTTCATTATGCAGACAGTGGACAGGCCTCAGTGAGCAGCTCAGTCTTCATTATCCCACGCTGCTGCAGGCAGACAGATCACAGAACACACACACACACACACACACCCATACATACACAACAGGATGTGACAGAAATGGAGTTTTACATCCTAAAACTGGGAATTTTTGCAGAATTATGGAAATCTCATCTGAGTTTTTTTCCCACTATAAGTAACAAATATTTGTATACATTCACAGTAAGGAAACCAAGTTATTTTTGGAGACCTTTCCCAAGTGAGCATCCAGTTTGGGGAGTTATGAGCAGGTCTGTCGCTTCACGATCGTCATATCTTTTATCTGAAAAGAGCTTCGAGAAGTGACAGCTGTAATCACTCACACCACTCAGGATTAATCTCCTCTGGCAGACTGAACTGCTTCAGGCGTCTTACCACAAAACCTGGATGTACAGCCCCTGTTCACACTGAGGTTTCTAATTGATGTGTTAGTATTAGGGAGGCTTTTCTTCGGCGCTGTCCCATGCTGACAGCTACATTCACAGCACACTGGCGCACTCACCCGGTCCTCCTCCTCTCTGAGGTCTGGCATGGTGCTGATGCACAGGCTGATGACGGTCACCGCCACCATGATCACCGACATGCAGGCGAAGATCTTCCCCGGCAAACCGGACTGCGGGTTCTCCACCGTGTCTCTCAGCCAGTTCATCATTTTTCGATACTGCGTCTCCTCCACCGGCACCCGCTGCATGGCGTTCCTCTGCCGACGCTCCTCCTCGCGCCTCTCCTGCTCGTGCACCTCCTCGATGCGGGTGTACATCTTCCGCTTGCAGCACCGCTCCATGTACGCCATCTCCACCCCCCAGTAAGTCAGCTCGTCGTGCAGGGAGAGGATGCACATCTCTCGCAGCAGCCGCAGTTTCCCCGCGGCCAGGAAGTTGAGGATGACCCTGAAGGCAGACGGCGAGCGGTCGAAGAAGAACTCCTTGCGGGCCTCGTCGTAGTCGTCGCAGACGCTGGCGATGTCCTCGGGCGACCTGCAGCCGCAGAGGCGGCCGAGTCGCGTGAGGGGGAACTGCTCCAGGGTGCTCCAGGGAAAGGTGTAGCGGTTTCCCCCAACGTTGATCACCGCCAGCAGGGCGTGGTCGACGGAGACCAAGTCTTCTGGGCGCCGGATGAACTGAGCCCTCTGGTAGTACACACCCTGGAGTAGGAACAACAAGGAACCTCAACACCTGTGCAGCTGCATGGAAGGAGCTCTATCAGTGAAGCAACTATCTCCGTCAACTGTTTCAAATTCACACGTTAATATTCATCCTTTGTAACCAAGTAGAACTCGTACCTTGATGGTCTCGGTCTCGGGAATCTCGGTGAAGATGCGATCGAGGCTGCTGTCGTCACTGACGGACAAGTTGCTGAAGTCATGGTTGGCGTTGCTGATGATGGGCATGGTGGCATTGGGAAGGCGAGCTGCTCTGAGGTGGGCAGCTCAGACCAGGAAGCAAAGCCAAGAAGAGTCCACAGACGGGGTCCCGCTGAGCCTTTCAGCTTTTCTCGCTCTAATACCAACTCTTTCGTTAAACCTCGTGTAGGAGAGAGGCTCTCCTGTCACAACGTCTATTGCTGATTAGCTGAGGCTCGCTGCCTTTTTGGGTTTCAAGATGTCGCTCAGTGAAAGACGAGCGATGGCTTCAACTTTTTAACAGCAGAGCAAAAAGTCACAGAGGGCAGAGCCTGGTAAAAACCTGCTGTTAAATCAGACTGTGGTTCAGTTCTGGCATTTCCATTTCAGGTCTGCCGTAGACTCGGCTCACGGATCAGGACTCAACATCACATCAGTAGGTAATCCAGATCAGAAGAAAGAGTCTAGAAAAAGGAAAGCCCGGATAGGAAGGGTGGGTTAGGACTGATCAGCAGCTGATCGCTACAGAGGATGAGTCGGATGAGCCGAAGAGCCGACGAGGTGTCCGGGGACCGAGAGAGATCCACTGTGTCGCCGCAACAGGATTAGGGAGGGCCGAGACACATGGCGGCGTCATGCAGGCGCTGAGAGAGAAAGAAGACAGCGAGAGAAATGTCAGAGTCGAACAAGAGCGGAGTGAGATTAAGGCAGGAGTCACAATATGAAGCAAGAGAGGGAAAAGAATTGGAAAGACAGCTGTTGAGAGCAGAGAAAGAACGGGGAGGTGACAGAGACGGCACATCTAAATGACTGCAGCGCTGCGAGGCGAGGCTCCTCCCTCATCTTTCACCTCCTTTCAGAGAGGAGCCGGACTGACAGATCACTTCTGCTGCTATTAATGGCCAGTGCAGGACCTCAACGGCCAGCAAAGGAATTTACACTCAAATCAGCTTCCTGTGAGCACAACAGATTTCGCCAAAACGCGAGTGAGAATTTTTCATTAATAGCTGAAGAAAAAAACATCCTGGCTACTTGGTGTTTTTCACACCCAGAGAAAGTTACTGGCTGCTGTAAATGGGCAAAAATCCCAGCAACAGACACCCAAAGACAAGATTGTAAATGTTTTTTTTGGCAATGAGACTGCTCTAAAACTTACTGGCGAAGGTTTGTTAATTTACTTGCCCAGGAAGGTGCGCTGCGAATCAAACACTTAAATAGTTCTAACAGTTTAATTAAAAAGTAGGCCCGTTTTCATGCCATTTGACTGCAGTTAAGTTTCTGCTTGCTCCTACCAAATTATATGTAAAAAAAAAATAAAAAAAAAACACCTGATAGTATTTCATAGCCAACATTCTGACATTTGCCATCAAAGGAAAGCACTGTTGTGTTTAATAATCTAAATAATGACTATTTCAATAGCTATAACCTCAATTAAGCATGTACTTTGTTCCTCCAGTGAATCGAAGGAGATTTGAAAACTTAAACTAAAATGGTACATATCTGAAGTTGTGTGCGTTTGATCCAAGCTGATAGATGTTAAACTGTACATGCAGCGTATGGATATCTGTCTAAAATCGAATGCTATTGAGGGAAGAAATGAAAAAAAAAACATGTGACTGACTGATTTTTTGCCTTTGAGAGGCACTGTTCGGCAGCTGAGACGGCACTGTTGTGGAGTGGATCACACTCTCCGCTGAGAGCAGGAACACTGTGTGGCAGTTGGTGTTTTTGTCGAAGTACTTAGACACCAGAGTCTAAAGCTTGTTTCAGGAACTTGGTGAATATAAAATGACACGTAAGTGTGTGTTCGTGTGTTTGATTGTCTTTTTATGTAACCCTGTCACATACTGGTAAGTAGGTCTGTTTGCATCCTGTTCTTGGATCTTTATTATCTATATACTACATCCTCATAATGCTGTCTCAGATGGTTCAGGAATAGAAGATCGATGGATCTTTCGTAGCTTTTGGTGTCGAGTTGCTGACATTAAGCTGATTTACATGGTGGAATGTCCTCCTTTTTTTAACATTGTCAACCAGACTATGATGACATTACACATGCAGGTAAAGTTTCTCCTGCACAAATAAAACACTCATCGGTCACAGCGATGAACCCTGACTGACAACACACTCCACAATGGGAGATTAGAAGCCTGGAAGTGTATAGACTCTGTAAAGCAGGACCGTTATCCGCATCACTCATATTATTCTGCTCAGTAACTTTCTGGAACAACCACAGGCGTGTCGGACGTGCGACTGGACGGGACGGACAGTCTGAAGCCTCGGATCACTAATTCAGATCCAGCAGGCTAGGACCCTGCACTGGAGAAACCAATAAATCACTTGTGTCACGATGCTGGTATTTCATTTCCACCTCATGTGGAGAGGAGAGCATGATAAAGTATTTATTAATCGATTAGTTTCCCCTGTGGATGTGACTGGGGTTTCTTTCCCTGTGGAAAGTTAATTGAAGTGGGTGTTTTTAGCAGCACGCTGTGCTCCTTCGGTTCTCCGCTGGACACAAACAGTAGAGAGAAAAGGCGTCAGTTTAAGAGGACTTTATCCTAAACTACAGATTGTTGTTACGTTTCATTGCATGTGATATTTGACATCTTAATTCTGTTTAAATTCATGGCTGATGATCCGAGTCAAAGTCAAAAGTGATTTGTTATTTATAGAAAGTGGAAGAATGACTGGAACTGAAACAAGTTTAACTGTCACTGGGACTCTGGTTATTTTGACTTTATTAATGTTGTTCATGTGCAATAGCTTTTATTTTTACATCAGTTCTGTCACTCATGAACCCAATTACACAAAACATGTCTTTTTTAATTTTACACTGTACTCTGCCTGTTTTAAATGTTAAGGTTTCATAATATATTATATTGGTAGTCATTATACACGTTTTAGATCGTCCTTATTCTGGATAATCACAATCAACCCTAGTCTGCTTTGAAAACTCTCGCTCTGTCTGAGACACACACGCACGCACGCACGCACACACATACACACACGCACACACACAGACACACACAAACTTGCAGGAGGAGCGCACAGGGGTTACTGAGCATTTTCTGCTCCTTATCTAGCTGAGACCTTTAATTAAACTCTTTCAAATTGAGCGTTTAATTAAGATCATAAGACCAACAGATATTTGGATAAATTAGCAAGAAGAAAAACAAATTATAGACCGACTGGAATCGTCAGAGTCAATCGTGCCTCAGAGGACATTAATACTTATCTTAATAAAGTAGGAATTTGCAGCTATTTTGCTGTATAACGTTGAATCTAATTATCTCCGTGTAAAGCAGCCACACAGACACTGAGGAACTAAATTCATCTGACTCCCATGTTTTGCTGCAGCAGGCTGTGAAGAACAGAAATGCACAGTAATCCAGAATTGTGACGGAACATCACAACTCCAGACAAATGTTGAGCTGCAGCCTCTGCAGACATGCATGCAACTTATGAAGCGCGCCTCACCGTCCATCCCGAGCTCCGCACGCATCTCCAGACAGCCGAGTCCTCTCCCGGTGAAAAAAATCCCCCTCTGGTCCCTCCGGTCACTCAGACGCCGCCAGCCGCCACATGTCACGGAAGCACGGACGCCTCTCCGGCATCCGCATCACCCGAGCCGGTGGAGGAGGGCGCGCACGGTGCGGTGCGCGGCGGGCGGAGGTCTGCTGTGCTCCAAGTGTCCCGTTACGGCTCGACCGGCGGTGCTGCAGGAGGAGGAGGAGGAGGGGGGGAGGAGGAGGAGGAGGAGGAGGAGGAGGGGAGGGGAGGGGGAGCCGGGCTGCGGTGCGCACCAGAGGAGACTCCAGCCGCTCCAGGACCGCTCTGCCCAACTTCAAGTTTGCGTAAAAAAGGTGTCGGCGGCGTGCGGGAAGGAACAATCCAGCCCGCGCGAGTTCCTGGTTAAGAAAAAGAGGCGATTTCAGCAGGAGACGCAGGGAGAGTGTGGCTGCTTCTGTCTGCTCGCCGATCCCTCATCGTTTTTTTTTTTTTTTTCTGAGAGTAAAATGAAAGAAAAAAATTCAAGGACAGAGAGGGGATGCGATCTGCCAGGCTGCTTCTCACCCGGATCGCCGTGCGCGCAACAGGGGGCGCGCGCGGCTCCCTCCAAACTTACCTTCACCTGCCAAGCAGCAACTTGTGACCATTAAGTCACAATCTTTATATCTTATAACAGGAGCGAGAGAAGCAGGATACTTAAGATGAGTTCCTGATTACTGTTAGTGATTTTAGCTGCCAGTCAAACCATTTTCACCGAAAAATCTAACTCACCCATCTTTTCAAGATTGATTCTGATCAATAAATGACAGTTTCTGGGTGCCAGTCAGGGGTTTAAACTTTGAAAGCGATAACTATGCTACTTTTTAATTAAAAAACACACTTGAAGCAATAATTTTTTATCTTAATTACATAAAAAGCTACAAATCTTGATCTTACTGGCATGTGTTTGTACAGTCAAAGCTTTGAGCAGTGAGTTAAAAATTTATTGACTGGTACGCTCCTGAAATTCTGCTGAAGTTAGATGATGGATTATACGCCTATTAATTACACATTATCTCTTAAAGGTGGATGCACTTTTTGACATTACTTGACACAACCCAACTTCTGAAAAACAACTGGTTAATGAAGATACAAGAAACAAAAACAGATTAGATGAACTGCCAACATGCAGGCGGGTCTTATAAAGGAAAGCTAACGTTCATTTAGGGTTGAAAATACATAATACAGATCAACTCTGCTAAGATTAAATCTAACATCTTGCACCTGAGCTATCAACTACTGGTATGTTGAAGCCAGAAATCCCAGAAGCTCCAGTGAAGAGTTTTACTTTTTAATACGTTGTTTCCAACAGTAAGAAGAATACTTGTAGTAAGAATAACCAGAGGGATCTTGTGAGATTATTATTGGGTAAAATGTGTATTTGTCCAGCTTTGTTTATTGCCCAATGGCTTTTCTTGTGATCTAATTTTGGACAAAGTGCTTTTCGATAAAAATCAATCCATTCTTTTTACCAGGAATCTGACAATAAACAGGACTGATGCCTGGAAGCTTATTGTCTCTTAGCATAAATATTAATAAACCAAATGTTCTTTGTCTGGATGAAAATAGTCTTATAGCTGCTGTTTTTGCTGGATTGTGTTACTTATGTAATACTTTCCTTCTTCAATATCCAATTGTGAGTGTGGGAGATTTTTTTATCATTTTATAATCAATGTGATTTTTTTTTTATATATATCACTGGGAAAATGTTGTTGCATGAAAGTCAATTAATCATACAGCTGTCAGACAGATGTTCAGCATAACACATAAACAAAGGCCAAACAAAAGAAGAAGTCTGAGGTCAGAAGGGCAGCAATAAATCCAAGTGACACCGGACAGCTGGTTAAACTTTTAGCCGCGTCATCAGTAAACAGACATCTGCATTCGGTAATGACTTTGACAACACTGCCTGTTCCAGCTGAACACTTTCACCACCGCCGCCAAGCTCGGCAAGTGGAGGGACCTTTTTTTTTTTTTTTTTTTGCAACAGGGGGAAAGTTCAGAGGATAAAATATCATTGGGATTGTAGATTTGTCTGCGTCGGCCCGCCCGGCGCTTCGTCCTTGAGCTGCAGCTCATTAGGTAGCATGTGCCTGAGGGATCTGCTCAAACCAGCAAACACTTTGTCCAGGCATTTATGGCTGCTAGCGGAGCAGGCAGCACATTAGTGGAGGGGAGAGATGGAAAGTGAGGAGGCAGGCAGGTGGTGGTCTGTGTTTCTCTCCCTGTCGTCGTCTGTATGTGTGTGTGTGTTTGTTTATGTGTGTGTGTGTGTGTGTGCGGAGAGGAGAGAGACATTCTGCTTATTGAATCCCTCCATCATTATTCATTAACCTCCGGTGCAGCAGGGCTGGTTGGCGCATGCAACATGAGACTGATCACACATGCTGGGCTATTAGTGCTCAATCGTTCTTTTATTTATTTTTTGTCAGTCAGAGAGGAGATTGTCACAATCACAGCCGAATGGATTCAGTTCCAGAAATGCAACATGCCTGCTCAATTTATCCCGTCATTATTTTTTCTGCGTTATCATTCAGTTACAGACAGAAAGAGGGAAACACTCTCATGCCACTGAGTTTTTTTCAAGTTGGATTTCTCTCACCCAAACCCTCAAACATCAGACCAGGCAATTTGTGCACGTATTTCCCCTCCCAGTCCCCGTCTATTCTTCTGTGCCTCGTTGTTATGTTATTAATTTCACACATACACACTTCATGCTCGCAGCTGTCCGCCCTCCGTCTCCAAAATATCACAATGCATTGCGGCAGAAGCCAGCACAGGCGTGCACACATGCTACGCAAAGAGTAAACACAAAAAAACGGAAAGACAGTTGCAGCCCTGTCAGTACTAATAGCGAGCCTCAGCCCGGCGGATTAAGAGTTTAATCCCTCACAGGCAAAGAGGGGCTGAGATGGGATCGCAGCAGCAGCAGCAGGGTGCTGCAGCATGAGGTGCATGCAGGAGGCAAGCCATGACTCATTCAGCTATTTAAAAAGCATTTCAACACACATCCGCACGCCGATGGACATCTGATGGTCCCAACTTTCACGCCCGACTCCCCACATCTGTGTTCCGATCTCTCCCTGAGACTTTCCCTTCAAAATGAGGTGATCAAACAAGTTCTGATCAGATTGATTTTCCTCTCGGCAGATTATGTTAATCAAAAGATTTGACAACAGCAGCCAGGAGGAAACAAAACAAACAAAATCAGGACAAAGTAACAGAGGAAATCCAGAGGATGAGGGGAAGCATTTTATATGAGAGAGAGGAAGAAGAGACGTCTTCAAGAGGGCAGAAAAACAGGTGGTGAGAAGATGATCGGGGATACATGGGTGGAATTAAGAGGAGAGGACAGGTTGATGAAACACTGGTGATGTGACAAGAAAGAATTTCCATCAGGTCTGCTTTAATTAGTGTCAGGGTTCATTGGAGCCGGCGATAATATTTCGCTGTTTTCGTCTAATGCGAATTAAAAATCCAAACAATGTCTGAGCCGCCAGTGTTTTGGCCCGAAAGTGTCACCAAGCATTTAAGAGCAAAAACAAAAAGCTTTGCTTTGTCTTGTACTCTGCCAGGCAAAAACCACACGAGCATGAAGAAGCACACTCATATTTACTGGAAAATGACAAATCTCAGCCTCACATATTCACTTTATAAGACAGCTGGGACAGAATGACCTTCACAAATGGCTCAAAGACACACTGTCAAAATAACCCAACGAGCAAAGATGATGATATTCTGCCTGCAGCTTTAAAACTTGTGACCTTTCTAGGCCCAAATACTCGTATTTCTTTGTGTTCGTGCAAACGTTTAACACGATTTTCAGTGATAAATGTGCAACGTGTGCTAAAATGGATCATCATATAACCTCACTTATGTTGTGCAGGTGTTTCAGAAAGAATAAGAGCGTGAGTGATATCAGGCAGCCTGCTGAACAATGCTGGACACTTTATTGCTTCGGTTGTCATTTAATTATTTCCAATTGAAAAAAAAAAAAAAAACTCATTAGAAAATTTGACCATTCTAAAATTTTACACAAAAAAGGTTTTGACACAAATCAGGAAACTTGTATTAAAGCCAAAGCAAACAAGCCAATTACAACTGAGTGAAATCCTGTTCACTGCAGGAGTGCTCAGGATTTTAATTGATTAATGAGTCTTTCATTACAGAGCCCTGACAGCAGCACAAATGCCATCCCACTGTTAGCAACTTTCTAAACTGTTGTCTGCTTGTTTTATTGGTTTATTTTAGAACGCTTGACATTTTGATACTGACAGTCTATACATTAGAAGTAATCCCTGTTGGCTGCAGAGAGCCACAGTCCTGCGTGGTCTCAGTGAGCAGTGACTCATTTCTGCAGATTAAAGAAAGACACAAAGAAAACTGTGGTGTTTGTCTTCGAATTTGCTGCAGTTACATGAAACATGCGTGTGTGTTGTCTTTCAAGCAGATAGAGCATCTTCCCTTATTAGACCGACGTGCACAGTAATAACAGCTCAGCTGATGAATCACACCTACATTTCAACAATACAGCTCTGAGCGCGTTATCAGAACACTCTGAACTGAAGGAGATCATTACAAGTAGTAATTATACGTTCATTTCTCTGTCAACTAGTTACATTTAATCTGCAATAACTGGTAAAGTAACAGTGGATGTGGTTGTTTGTGTGTTAGCACAGGAAGATCGTTTGTTTCAGTGACGGGGCCTTGAAGTGTTGAGTTTGCATGTTCTTCTTGTGTGTGCTTTGTGACTGTAAATGGCCTGTAGATGTGAATGTGAGTGTGTGTGACTCTCCGTGTGTGTGTGTGTGTGTGTGTGTGTTTGTTGGCCCGGTGATGAACTGACTACCTGTTACCGATACTCAGCTAAGATCGACTCCAAACTCCAACAAACCTGAGATGAATAAAGCCGTGAAGAAGATGAAGGGATGCTCGAAAGGTAATTCCAAAACTACAACATTAAATTACACGGTACACACACACCCGCGCACACACACAGAGCAATATTTGTCACAGAGCTTGTTCAATTAATGATTGCTTCCTTACGCCTCAGGTTCACATAATATTTGCCAGTAAGCAATTTATTGAGCCTCATGGTGATAAAAATACACCGTTCGGAGATGTATTGTTTATGTATTTGTTTAGTTGTGATTTTTCTGGCTGCCAGCCGCCCGACACTCATGAGGAGCTGGAAATGTTAATGCATTGCTGTTTGACGACATCCCCGGCGCTCAGGCCTGGCGACTGGTTACAGTGTGTGAAGCAGGACTGGATGCTGACGCGCCGACGGCAGCATTATCATAAACACAGTAATCGCCTCAAATTGCAGGCCTAATAATGAGCGATGGCTGATTTACAGAGGCCAAATGACGGCTGTTAATGTCAAAATATTCCAACCTGCACAACTTCCAGCGGGCCGAGCCGCTCGGAATGAGCCGCTGCCGTCTCACTCTGCTCAGGGTGGAATCATTTGCATTCAAAGCAGGTTTGCGGCGCATCAACAAGGCCCTATACTGACTTCAAAATCCCTTTCATGAAAGGGAATCCTATGCAGCGGGCCACCAGGTGGGATAAACTCAATGCTGCCTCAGCCTCCTCGCTGGCTTCGTCTCTCCCATTAATACAAATCCTTCTCTCTTCATTCTTCTTTGATAGTATTCATTTCAAGAGTTTAGTTTGTCTGCTTGATGCACACCTCATATCACTTAGGTACTTATAGTGAGTGAAATGTGCGTTCCAAAGAATCAAATCTAAAGTTAAGTAGTTGAATTCCGTCGGCGTGGTGCCGACGAGCCCATTTCGGTCCACTTAATGAAATAAATGGAGATGAAATAAGCAGCCCATTTAGAGTCTCCACTCCTCTCCCCAAAGGTCGGGCATCCTTAAGAAGGCTGCGCTAAAACTATCAAGCAGCCACTGGAAAAACACTCAACACTCAATTTCTGTCTCGGCTGCCGGCTGAAAGCTTTGCGAGAGCCAAAAGATGAGGAGGTCTTTACTAAGGCGGGGATGAAGGGAGCAGCCATCACCCCAAAGAGGAGAAGTGGAAATGCCCAGACGTCTGTAGCTGGCCAAAAGAGAGAAATGAGAGATTTCTCATCAGATGAAGATAAAGCTTAAAAAAAATGACCTGTGCATCAAAGATCTTAACGCACTGCAGCAAAGCAGAGCTTGAGTTCATTTCATTTATTCATGAAGGGCAGTAAATAAAAGTTCGGTGCAGCAGAAACTTCTGAGGCTTTTTTCACTGAGATGAGTGAAGTTTGTTTCCAGATGAAGTGCGTCTCATGAAGATTTGTTAAAAGGTTACCAGCCGTGTTTTTCCTCCCTGCTGCCCTGACTTGATCCCTGAAGTTTTACCTCTAAAGAAAGACAAGTGAAACAATAGCCAGAAGCCTGGAAACACGATCCCTGCTGCCTTTCATTACGCTCTCAGGTTCTCACTCAGCTCTGCCGCGCTCCTCTATCTCATTACAGGTAACAGAACACACGCTCTGTCGTGCCCCGGGATCAAAAGAGAGCCCTTGATAGAGTGATAATATCACCTGTGGGGAGAAGAAGAACCTAATCTAGACAGGTGATCAGCCGTGGCCTCCAATTCATCAGCATTATGTTAATTAAATAGGCATTGATTTCCTGGAGAGAACAGCCAGTGTGTGGCTGGTTTCACAGCTCTGCAGGGTTCCATGCTGGAGCTGTTAGCGTGCAGACGGCTCTGGGAGTGCTCAGGTATTCCCGTTCAGTGTGTTTTCCAGGGCTGTGCATGACTTTTTCTTCGTGTACATTTACATAGTCAACAATGTGAGATGTACTCGAAGCAGTTCAGCCGGGATTCCTACTTCACCTGAGCTAAGAAAGGTGAGAACGCCAGTCAGACGCAACGTCGTTCTGTTTATTGCGAACAGAGAAGAAAGACAAATGCATTTCAGCTCCAATCTGTCATCAGCCAACTCAACACAAGCAGAAATGACAATAAAAAGACACGTGAGGTCCAAATGTCAACTCGAAAAAGATTCACACACAAAAACACACACATGAATGCATGATGGGATTCATCAGTGCGGTGCCAACGCGAAGGCCTCCCATCGGGCTCATGGACTGTGACATTAACTGTCAGGCAGAACACATCAGATACAAGACAACAACATCGGGGCCTTTGGTGCAAACAGACTGGAACCTCATAGCCAGGAAAAGCACTTTCCAAAACCGCGCACTGCTAGTTGAAAAGGTAAAAACTGCACGATTTACATCAAAACACAGCCGGTGCTGAACGATGGCTGTATTAACCGTCCACAGTGTGACGTGCACAGACTCTGGAACGAAACCAAAACTGAAACAAGTGGTTCATTTTGCTGACTGTTGAGTCACGATATTATTTAACCAATAGATCCAGTGTAACTTGATTCTGAATTCTCTAATTTAATTAACAGAGATTAATTCTGTCTCTGTGGAAAGAATCTCATCAAAAGCCTAAAGGTCACCTCCTTTCATGTGGTTCTCACCTTTGACCTTTGGTGAAGAGGTCAGCCTCATGGCCCTTGTTTGAGTCCAGGCTTCCTGTGTGGAGTTTACATGTTCTCCCTTTGCGTGTCTGCATTCTCTGTGTACATCTGAGGCTTATTGACATCTCTAAACTGGAATTATCTGCAGAAACTGGAATGAAACCAGTCTTGATAGAATCTTAGCTGCGACATTATGTAAAAATTGTAAAGATTTCTGTCTATTTTGACAGATTGTCACTGGAATAGTTTCTCTAAGATATTGCATTGTTAACCTTGTATCTGTGATTGCATTTTCAATTGAGTGGCTTTTATATGGGCGTCAGTGCAGTTTGGACTCGCACATCAGTGTAAATGAACCGATGCGCGGCTTCTCCATGATCACAGCAGTCAGGAATTAAACTCAACAACCAGCATCATAGTCTGATAAACCATCGTCTCTTCCATAGATTTCGATAAGTGAACAATCCCTGTGAAATACTGACATCGCTCCATCAAACTTCACTTTTATCGCACATTTAGAAAAATTTAAAGGGATACTTCAACATTTTGGCAAATTGGCCCATTTAGCGCAATTCCTTAGTCATTTCGAACAGCATACTTACTTTTTTTGTGAGGGCGAGCTGTTGTTTATCCAGAGGTGAGTCGGGGAAGGTTTTCGGGACGGACACAATGGAAGTGGATGGTATTTTTGTTCCCCCTCGTCAAACTCATCAAATACACAATGCAACAACGCCAAAACACTTTGGTGGACACGTTATAATCCGCACATTCACTACGCTGTGGAACACCAACAAATAATATTGTAGTGTTACGACACTGAAGAAAATACTGGGAACTACTTTTTCTTTTGAAATCACTACGCCCAGACGCCATGTTTAGTAAGTAGTTCCGTCTTAGCAATCTTCACAAAAACCACTCAATCTCGTAATTTTGCATTCATATTTCACAGCGTAGTGAATGTGTGGATTAAAACGTGTCCACCAAAGTGTTTTGGCGTTGTTGGATTGTGTATTTGTCCATTGTGTCCGTCCCGAAAACCTTCCCCGACTCACCTCTGAATAAACAACAGCTCGCCCTCACAAAAAAAGTAAGTATGCTGTTCGAAATGACTAAGGAATTGCGCTAAATGGGCCAATTTGCCAAAATATTGAAGTATCCCTTTAAGTGAATCAGGAAGAATGATGCAGCAATAAAAAGACAAAACAAAGAATGGAAAATGAACAGAAAAAAAAGAGTGTAAGAAATATATGATAAAAAAATAACATAAATTATGCATATAGATATATTTATATGAAGATATGAAGTATATATTCATTTCAGATACATATCTTAATATCATAATAGACATTGGATATTGATATTTGCCACTGATAGACCATTATGTGAACCTAGTTCAAACTGCTTCAGTTAAAGCTGGGGTTGGCGATCTTAGAAAACTAGCATGTAGCACGAATGTAGCATCTCCCCAAGGCTCCGCCCAGCTCCCACCCCATTGGAGGAGCTCCGTTGGGAGCGGAGACGCAGAGACGTTCCGCGCGCGCAGTGCGCGCAGCACTTCCGCGTCCAGTGCGTTCCTGGCGTAACCTGTCCTCAGCGCTTCGTTTCTTCGTTTTTCTTTATTTGCACTATGCCAAGTATGGCGCACTCACCGGTAAGTAAAGCCCCAAACATTCTTCTCCGCCATTCTGCAACGACGCTCCGTCCTTCTACGCGCGCACTGAATCAGGGTCAGTGCACGCCATTGACATGTACGCGCAGGGGGCAGGTCGAACGGCGAAGGGATTTGATTGGTTTAAAAAAAGATGTCCCGTCAAGACGATTGGTTGTTGTTTTTCCCGTTTTACTCCTGCTGTAGATAGCGGATATTTTCCAAACTACTTTAAGAACACGCCATGAATTGTTTCCCATCGGGTCATAAAGATCATTTTAACCAGTATTTAAAAAAATGTATCTCATTCAAATCGCCAACCCTAGCTTTAATGCAGAAAAATACATTCACCAGGTTTAGATAATGACACACTGCCTATTCAGCAGTGCACAGACAAGCCAAATCTAAAACCGTACTTAATTTTATATCTATTCCTTTTAAATCAGCATCTACATTGAAGTAAATTAAGGCTTAGGAAAAAATAGTGACATTGTATGTATTTGACGGTATCCTGAAAGTTGTCTTGTAGCAGGATAGTGACCTTTACTTCACCGTGTGGACAAATTAATGTCTGTTTATCTCTTAGTGGGAAAGTTGCAGGTTCAATTCCCTATCTGTGCACATGTCAACGTGTCCTTAAACAAGACACTGAACCTGAAAGTAGCTTGCCTGGCAGCGGCCTCATTTGGTGTGTGAATGTGTGTGTGTGCGAATGTGATTAACGATGGAAACATGTCAACCAGTCTACGCTGGTAAACTCTCTTCACTTGTCGGGTTTTGATTCTGTCTGAACGCTCGTTGCGTAACAAATCCCTGTCTGCATGTTGGCCGCTCATTTGCCGTCACTTACATGCGTGTCGCTGTGTCTCGCCATGGTCGTGTTTGTGCTTTTCACTGTTTGGTCGTCACGAGCCTGGCGTGTTTCTGCCCTGATTGTTAATCAGAGCGTCGCCTCTAAACATGCCAGCATGTTATACTGCGATTCGCACGGTCATTTTTATTTATTCATTTATTTTTTTACCGAACAACCCCTTGGTTTTGTGAGAGTTGAGGAATGAGCCCATGTTTTCATGGCCAGAGGCATGAAGGCAATCAGTCTCCATGACAGCGGGGGAGAGACAGAGGCGAAAAGAGCGAGTGGACTGAGAATGTGCTAACAGGAGGTGAAGACAAGAGACCGCTTTGGTTTATTGAATCCCTCCATCACTGCAGCGCGGCCGGCAGCGCAGCATATGCTCCCGGCCGGGCGGCGTGCGACTGATCACACACCCCGGCTTGTTAGTTCTCACTCATCTGATGTTTCAGACTGAAATGGATTAGCTGGCCTCGGCGTGACAACAGAGTGTGTGTCATTATTCCTGACAGCATCATCAGCAGCCCCTCCACTGCTGCCCCTTCCTCGCTCCGTTTCTCTCTCGCGATGCTCCGATGAAAGGTATTTTCTCTCTCCATATCGCTGAACGCCGACATCGTCTGGAGATGCAAGGAGGAGGAAAACCTCCGAAGAAACCAGCAGCACTCAGTTCCTCTCTGTGTTGCTACTTTAAGTATTTTTTTGTTTTGTTTTGGAAGAAAAATTGGAGGCGCATACTTCTATAGAAACAATTTGGAGCCTGATCCTCTCATATTTTGGAGGCTTGGCAGCTTTGCAGCTCATTTGGACTCCATATGAATTCCTCACTGCTTCTTAGGCCTGAGTGTCTGGGTGATAACAGAAACAAGTAGAGAAGCTGGCATGGGGAGGAGGGCAGGCAGAGTAAACTGAGAGAAATGCGGCGGCCCCGGTAAACCTCAGGTGAACCGTAAAGGCTTGTGGATTGAAGCTGATGGAGCGTCAGAGTTGGGTGTGATTATTAAACTGTGGCTGTTCCCTAAAGATGTAGCCCACGTACAAAGCAGAAAGTGGCGGTGAATACAAAATACCTTCATGAGAACCGAGCGAGAGGCGAAATGTGTCACTTACAGCTGCATTTGCAGCTGCGCTGAGTGAATGTGCTAAATATCAAAAGCACCTCAAACAGCATTTCCGTGGATGTCGTTGGTAACCTTTATTCTTAGAAATCTGACTGATTTTTATATGTATGCCAGACGTCCTTCACAAATTTGCACAAATAGATGAATTTTGTTTTGGATCTTCAGACCTTCTGTGATGCTAAAGCAAACGATAATGCAGCATATAATCATAGTCACCCTGTTTTTAAAGATATTTTCACATGTTTCAATAATACAACCGCTAATGCTTGCATAATGTAAACATTCAAGATATCTTTCTGTCTTTCTTTGTCAAATATGCCCACTCAGCATCTGGTGTTTGTATGAAATGTATCTGACGGTGTAGTAAATATACATTACTGGAGAAGTGCTGTAAAATATACAATCAGCGGCACAAACACTCATTATTATTGTCAAAGACTAATGACAGCAACCACAGTGCGCAGGTCCAGAAGCCAGCGTTTTAGAAAAGTTGTGTTTTCTCTGTCTACATGGAGATGGAGACTGATGCATTTTGAAAATTTTGCGCTCTTGAAGCCAGTTTTCAAAAAGTGCAGTTTGCAGTGACTCTGAGCTAAAACACTATAATGAAAGTTTTCTGTTTTCACTTGAAAACCTTTGTGTGAACAGGGCTTAAATTGTGTGTGTGTGTGTGTGTGTGTGTGTGTGTGTGTGTGTGTGTGTGTGTGTGTGTGTGTGTGTCTGGTGGGATCAGCTCCAGCTCCCTCGAGACCCTCAGCTGTGTTATTAAAGATGAATAACGAATTGTTAGAAAAGGAAATAAAGAACAACCATTTGCAAGTGTATAAACTTCACTGTGTTCATGTCAGGAAGCGCTTGACCTGGGGCCACACACACACACACACACACACACACACACACACACACGCATATCTTACATACATTCTCCTGAAATCCCTGCCTGCATCCGCGGATCCCTCTGCATCCTCGCCTCCACCCTGGGCTCAAACTGCAGCACTAATTAATTCCCTCCACAGAACACGGAGCGCGGAGTGGAGTGGAGCGAGCAGTGAGAGCCGTGTCAGCCGCAAGCAGAATAATAACAGAAGAGAGAAGAAGAGAGGGGAGATGAGAAGTATAAACGAAACAGAAAAAACCTGGAAGAATTTTTTCTCAGTCATCCTGAAGCTTTTGTTGTGGCCTTTCACGCAAACTCCAGGAAAAAACAACGTGCTGCTTCGATGACAGAATTAACATTTAACCCCCAGCAACAATAGGAGCACGTGGTGTTTCTGTGTGAAAGTACGTTGTGAAGTCCCTCGTGAACTGGAAATCAATAATGTATCATACCTTACATCCATATGCATGCTTCTCAATTGATTCAGATTAATAGAGCAAACACAAAGCCATGAGAGGAAACTGGAGGGCGGAAACATTCGATCCTGGAGTCGCCTATACACAGGAAGCTGCTCACTGCAGGCACGTTATTCCACAGCCGCGGCGCTCTCATGTGGTTTTACAAGTTAAACTGCAGCACAGACGGCAAAAGGATTGAAGAAAGTGATAGATTTACATTGAATGAAATTCCTTTATGTGCATTTATGGTTCATTTGCAGTGACAGGCGGGCTTTTTGTGCCCGTTGATCTGAGGTCTCTGGCAGCCGCCTGGCAGCTTCATATTTCCTACATGGCCAGAAAAATAGTGTCAATTTTTGTTGAGTGGTGTTGAGTCACTGATATGAATGCATTCAAACCGTCAATGTATTTCTTTTAACAGCTCGGATGTAATGAATGCATTTCCTTCACGGCCTCATCAGTGTGTGTGTGTATGTGTGTGTGAGTGTGTGTTTATATGCGTCCACAGCTGCTTGTAAGTGAGGAGACTGTAATTTCCTCCCCGTTTCAAGTGTGTTCTCTTGACCTTTGGTGCTACAAACCATAGAGGAAACAATGTTCAAAGGTTGTCAGAGCTGTCTTGGAAAAGAAAAAGCCTCTGTGTGGGTGTGTGCGTGTGTGTGGGTGTGAGCGTGCGTACGTCCGTGCATGAGCATACGTGCACGAGAGGAGAAATAAAATGGTAAAACATGAGTTGAATTCTTTAAACGACCAAAGTCAAGTCCTGGAGCAACGATGCTATAGTGAAGCCACACCAGAGTGGTTTACTCCTTCTCTTCTTCAGCATTATGTGATCCAGGCACAACCAGCACAAACGTTTATCTATGACAGATCCCATAAAATGGATCTTTCTTCTTTTTGTTGGTTTGATATTACTTAGTTTATGTACATCAAATAGGTATATCAGTGGCTTTTTAGTATTAACACCGTGAGCATAACAACACATAAACAGATGTTAATACTGCAGGAAGTAGGTCTTCCTTTATTTGTCCACATGTATGACAGTCTGTTGTTTGCAATTATTTTGCATCTTGCACAACAACAGCTGCAAGCAAAAAGAAACCAGTCTTATGATACTGACGAAGCATCGGGGCTCGCAGGGCAACAGCGTGACGTTCTGAGTGCTTTACTGACAGAAGCAGCGCATGAAAGCATAAACTCTCAGCAGTCTTCAAGCAGCGCAGCTAATTTCTCTGCACACAAAGTTTAATTGGTTTGAGATATCTGGTGACATTTTAATGAGGTACATAGGGTAAGTACGTAATGAAAAATACTGCAACGCTCCAAGGTAAAACGAAACACATCTTATGTTTTTTTTCAGCGTGTGTTTAAAGGTTACCGACTCTCCTGCATTTATCTCTAAACTCACAATGTTATGCTGCACATGCACACGCAAAGTAATCGTTTGAATGCCGAAATTCAGAGATTTTCTCAGTGAAAGATATAATTTGTGTTGGTTAGTTTTAGCATGAAAACCACTGGGCCGGTTAGTGACGGGTCTTCTTTACTGCAAATTATTTGACATTTCTAGTTTGTTTTAAGTCCTTCATTACGAACACACACACCTGCATGACACTGAAACTTATTTGAAATACAAGTGTTTGTACAAATGTGTACTGCAAATCATTCATAAACATTAACAACCAAAACCATCGACTTTTGTCTGGTTTAAAACTTCCGACCTTATCATGCAAATTCATGAGGATTCGTCAGTGGTTACAGTTAAAAGTTGATCCATTAGAACAAAATGTTACTTTATTAGTTATGTCAAGTAAACAGGGTTCGACAGTTAAACAGTGGCAGAGCTCCTCTTGGTGGAGACAGTGTTGGATGATCGTTAAGAGAGACAGCAACTCTGCAACGGTTTCTGCACACAACAACAGAACCTGTTAAATATGTGCAGCTATGATTGCGTTGGTAAAATCACAATACTGTATACTTCAAATGAATATATTTTAACTTGCTGAAATATGAAGCCATTAATTACGTTTAAGATAATTTATATCTTTGTACCAATCTACTTGAAATATAAAGAACTTGGGAACAGTGTAAGAAGATGATATTACATTTTTTTATTCATTATAGTTCACCAATAACATAATAGGTTATTATATGTTTTAAGCAGTATTTTAAAAGTCCTCTGAAAATACATAAATAGCATTGCATTTCTTGGAAATAAAACTTTCTTCATATTTTTTTGCAAATTGCTTATCAAAAATAGACATCATGGATGGGATAAACAACATATTCCTTCAATGAGGATCACTAGTTATTACATTATAAGCTTTGTTACATTCAAAATGACCAAAATTACTACGCTACTGGTTGTTGCATAACTTGTTCTTTCCATGTGTGGTCGGTCAGCTAAACTGTGACGGCACACACTGTTTACCATGAACTGCCGGAGCGCTGACTGGAATTAACACAACAGCTCTGTTTGTTTGATGATATTAGACAAGCTTCCATACATAAATTATTCAACTGTGACAAAAAAAAAAAAAAAAAAGTGTAGAGGACAAAAATAAAAAGGAAAGCTGTCCCCCATGTTTTAACAGAGAGGAGAGGCTGCAGCAGCTCATCACTGCGTTGTGTGTTAAACGCGGCGGGCCGAGCGAGCGCTGCTGCGGTTTGGTCGAATTAACATTTCACATGCAGGTGTTGGCCATTACAGCACGCTTTAAAGGAGAAATAAGGCCACAGGTCATATTTCAGAAGTAAATATAGAGGGAGAGTGGTGTGCAGAGTCCTGCAGAAAGGGCACGTTTGAAGCAGAAGGCAGGTGTAGAGCGCGACCTCAGGTGTACCTGTGCATCTGCTCCGTGACCCCTCTCATCTTTTCTAGCTTTCCCTTTCTCTCTCTGACCTCCTTTAGCTCACTCCCCTCTTGTTCTCATCTACTCCAATTATGCTGTGCACACATCACGACGGGGGCATATTCGATTACAGTTAATCCACCGTCATTGTTCACTGTTGAATGGCGCGGAGACGTTAGCATCGCGCGGCGACATATGGACGGGCAGAGCGGCTCCGCCAGGCAGAAGAGGCCAACTGCTCTAACTGTCACGCAAACAAGCGGCACAGTGCCGCAGGCGGACCAGCTGGTTCACGGAAGGGGGTGGCATCTGACCTACACGCAGTCTGATTGGACAACCTTTTAGTTCAACGAGTGGCCATTGGTTCAAAGTGATAACAGTGAAAAAACTGAAGAGGAAGAATAGACCTGGGCTCGTTATGAAAATAGCTGGGTTAAAACAGGTTAGTGAAAAGAATCAAAAATGTCAGTACCTGTGGACACCTTAATCAATTCAGTTCTGTTTTTTTTTCTTAGTCATTTCCAATTTTTACAGGTCACTCTTGAAAATGAGACCTGCCTGTATGAATAAAGGTTAAATAAAAAGAGAAAATTAACGTTTAACAGAGAAAATCTCAACAAATCCGCATGAGCAAGCAGAAGAGATGGCGAGAAGGAAAGAAGAAAGATAAACAAGAAACCCGCAGGACCAGACTCAGAGGAGACAACAAACAGACATAAGACCGACGGACTGCAGGTGTGATGGGGGCTGGACACTCAGACCATAAACCTCCAGTTCCACTGTCAGGAGAAATAAAATTAAAATTACTTCCATCTGTACATGTAGAAAACATTTTGTCAGCTAAAATAAGTCATGATCAAGATAATTAGAACCTAAATCTTAATTCTTTTACTGTCTCCCATGATTTTTTTCCCAATCTGATTACTATAATTTCCAATCACTTCACAGATCAAATTGGTTTGTGTTAATTTGTTCCGAACAGTTTCTGAAGACTTCCAGTAATTGGCTCATTTGTAACTTTGCGCTTTACATCTGCTGCCTCCTGTTTCGTTTGTCTTCTTCTGCAACAAATCAAAAGTCTGCAAATGAAAAAACTTAGCGTTGCGTCTCTCTGCTTTAATCAGACTGACTCTTCTTGGTTCTTCCCAGCTGTTTTCAGAGGATGTTATAGGAATAAGAAACGAGCTGGCTGAACGCCGTGTTTTAAAGCCGATGGAGTTCCTGCCCATGTGTGATTCACAACTTTTCCCTTTGAAGCAGGAAGCGTGTGTGTGTGTGTGTGTGTGTGTGTGTGTGTGTGTGTGTGTGTGTGTGTGTGTGTGTGTGTGTGTGTGTGTGTGTGTGTATATTTAGTCCTGCACTCCTCCCCCTCATACGGTCAAGTTTCTGCCCCAGCATTTGTCACTCATCATGATAAGCTGTCTACCTTCAAAAGATGTCTGGCCTGCGGCAGAAAATCCGCAGAAAGAAGAAAACATGGGGAAAAAAAAAAAAGTTAGAAGACTGAAGACCTGCAAATACAAAAGCTGTGTTCTCGTTGTTTTTTTTTTTTTACACATTTGGTCGATTAGATCTTAAATTACAACGCCAACACGGTGTGCGTCACCGGGAAGTGGGCATCGCAGCTAATCAGTAATTTCAGCCGCGCAAGATTTAATCAGGCACACAAACAAATATGCAAGTCATTTATTTTCTTTGTCTGAGCTGAAAAATAAAGATAAACGAAAAGCAACGCTGCCACATCTCAGTCTGAAATGAGAAATATTGAACAGCCTCTGGTTTCTAGTAAATTGTTCCAGTCAGAAAGCGTGCACACATTTAGTTTTTTCTGTTTATTTCCCGTTGGTTCCTGGCACTCTTTCATGTCCTGTCATTTCATTTGTTCTTACTTTTTTATTTTCTGGATTCCAGTTTTGTCACGTCTCTCTGAACTGCTCTTTGTTCTCTACCTGTTCTTTTCCGTTCGGTGTGTGTCTGCTCGATGAGTGTCACGCCTGAGTTTTCAACTCGGTGTGTGTCTGTGCTGTAGTGCTGAATGGTGTCAGAGGTGTCGTGTTTATCTCTCCTCATGGTGGCAAATTGGGAACTTCCTTCAGAAAGAATGAGAAACTTCCACTTTTGCATCCCCTAAGGTGATGATCTTTGGATTTGTTTCATGATTCTTGTTTTGTAATCATGTCCTCTGTTATAAGCGTGTACACGTTGGTGATTAAAAACCTGATTTATTAAGATTCAGCATTAAGTGTGCATGTTTCCATGTTTCCATGTTCACTTGCTTGAGTGGCCATGAAGTGGTTGCATGGAGCACTGAGTCCAACAAGCACAAAATGAAATGTGTTATCTAACATACATAATGTATGAATAAAAAAGAAAAAAAATGTAGTGCGGGGCATGATCGGTCACCAAGTCAAAGCTGGTGGGAAAAAAGATGGATGGAGGGGTTCAGATTTCAAGACTGAAGAAGGGTAAAATATCTACCACACAAAATCTGCAAATAAAAATGAAATACATTTTTTACATACAGTATTTCCAGGTCAGAACTCAAAACATGATTGTTTATTTGTTGTATGAGATGAGTGTTGATGTATTTTGTCTACATTTTTACTCAAAGAGCTTTTAGCTACTTTGCACTTTTATCCAAGACATACACTCTGTGATCTTTCATGATTTCTTCTGAAAATTCAAAAGGAAGAAAAAAAATCATGCTGTAAAAATGATAAAAATCAGCAAAATAAAACTAAATATTGACTGAATGAGAGAAAATATCAAGCATGAAAAAGTGAATGTTTGGGAGCGTTAGAGTCAATTAGCTGCAGCTGGGGGGAAACGTAACCTTCAAACTTTGATGGTGAACATCAAGCACAACGTCCAGTGAAGCCCACTGAGTGAAATCAAAGTGACCAATCCCCAGCCTGATTAGCCCCTGGGGTGTGGGACTCATGTCTAAATCCAGCCCACTTTGATTGTTACAGGCTATCAGTGGACAGGCGAGGAGTCGCATATCACACGCTTGAAATGATCCGTTCAGAGGAACCGGAGATCCATAATAATCAGATGATCAAATGATTTCCGCTCGCTGAGACAGTGGCTCGCTGTGACACGCAGTTAATGCGGCGTTTGTACTGTGTGGCTGACAGCGGCTCCGGACTCGGCCCACTGTAGAGGCCGCCAGCGGAGCTGCATGCATTGTCTGCTCCGGCACGTCGCTCTCCTGCGGCGCGTGGTTCAGCAGCTCCGCTGGCCTGTTCAGGAATCCATCACAGACACTAAACGCACCGCCGTACGTGTTGCGTGTGTCTGTTAATTACTGCGCGGATGCCTCCGCTCTCACCGCCGTGCCTCATGCCCAGTGTGCACGGTGTTGGGTTTCTGTTTTCAAGCACCGGGGAGTCTGAGACAAAACAGCATGACAGGAAGCAGCAGAGAAGATCACAAACCCATTCAGCGCGCTCCTCTGCCTGCATGCTGAGGCTCAGCGGCTGAAGAGGCTTAATGAAATCACAGCCTGATGCTTTAAAGCAGTGTAACAGTAACAGGATAATCCCTACTACTAACACACACACACACACACACACACACACACACACACTCCTGTCATAATTCCCATTGATTTCTGTCCCCTCTATCACCTGGCATTGGATTTCTTTCAAATCAACACTCATTATTGACTTCAGACCGGAGAAAGTTGCCCACACTTGCAGGTTCTGCCACTCGTGATCAGACAGTGATGGAGCAGGAGCAGCAGCCGTGCACGTTTTTCCACGTGTGTGCACAGCTTGCTGGAAAAGTGAGAAGGAAGCACAGCTTCAAGACAAACCGGCAGCTCTCTCCTTTTTCAGCCGGACGTTTGAGAAATGCTCTCCTTTCCAGCAGCCTGTCTGGGACGGCAGAGCCATGGTTAATAATTCACAGCGGGAACAAGAGGCCCATCCAGGCTCAGAAGCCCAGGGAAAGATGAGCCTGTTATAGAAAGCTAGGTGTGTGTGTGTATGTGAAGCTCGCTCGCCCTCCCTTTCTTTCTCCGAGACGAGTATCTCATATCAACAAGAGACAAGTGAGAGGAGAGACGAGTGTGTGCGCGCGCTCGATGCTCACATCTGTACATGTGATTCAGCCATGCAGGCAGCGAAGTGACACAGTGGATACAAGAACGAAGAAAGGTCAAGCAGTTGTTTACCAGCAGAGAGGAGACTCAGTGGGCTTCCCCTGCGTGATGAGGCGTGTGTGTGTGTGTGTGTGTGTGTGTGTGTGTGTGTATTGATGTGGGCTTTAGACTTGGTGACTGAGTGTGTTTTTGTCTGTCTTGTTTATCCGTAGGAGGATTTTAGGTGCTGTGCATCTCAAACACAAAATTGTCACCATTGTCAATATTTTGATGAAGACAAGTCAAACGACTCCCGAGGTGGAACATTTAAAACATTTTTTGACTCCATTTCCATGTATATGGGGCAAAACACAACATTCCGTCACACTGCTGCTGCACATGCACTGCACGCTCGTAGTGAACAGCGGCTCTGCAGGTGTAGATGACAGTAACAACAATGGCGGCCTCCGGAGTGGTTTGTTCTCCTGGGACTCGTCAGCTCTGTGCAGGAGACGTCCACCGGCTGCTGTAGGCCAAAAATCTCAGCTTGCTGGAGTGGAAATGCTACTGACCCGAAAATAACTGGAGCCAACCTTTTCTGTGTTAACGGGAAGGCAAAACAGCAGTTCACGAACAACATAACCCACCAGTGTTTGACT